>NW_016690190.1:6976062-7186485 GCF_001604755.1 Lepidothrix coronata
GAAAACACCTCTTGCTCCACGTAGAGATTGTGAAATTAAATTCACTGATATTTATAACATGCTTGGAGAACTAGGGGCAGCAGAACTTGGTTCTCACACAAGTTCTGGTAGAGTATTGCTGTGTTGTTATTTTCTGCAGAAACATTCCTTTAGTAAAACATAGGTTGCAGAATAATGCTTGGCTGCCCTTTGGCTCTTCTTAGATTGGTAGGAGCAGTTATTTTTCTCACATAATGAAGGTCTGTGGTGAATTTGGGCCTTTTTTTAAATCTCACAAAATATTTTTTGGAGATACATGACTGCAAGAGAAAACTCCAGCAAATAAGAATAAATACTGGGGGGAAAATAAAGAAAAAATAAAAGAAAGCCCAAACAATCCACAAACCAGTACATCATCTCATTCTCTTGTTCTCATTTCTCTAAATCTGCCAGCAGGATTCCCCAAGAATTTCCAGCACTCACTGAACCTTGACCCAAGCAGCTTCACGAGAAATTTCTTCCCCAAGGGTTATTTTGGCTAGAAAGTTTTAAGATCCTGAGTATAATGGTTTTCACAGCTGTAATTACAGAGTCACATATCTGATTCATGTAATTTGACAAGGAATTACAGCTTACCTAGTTCAAAGGAGTGTGTCAAGGTGTATGGTAACTGGTGATGTGAATCTTGCAGCATCTGCACATGGGCTCTTCCCTCATTCTGGTGTCCAATTCAAATGTCTCCTGTGTGTTTACAAACCCGAGGCAGTCTAGATTACAGTAGTAGAGCTCATTTCTTGTGTTGTCTTTTTTCAGAGGTAGTTTTATAAACATTTGACTCACAAGCCAAGGATGGGGAAACGGCAGTGAAAATGCCCATTCGCCCTTTTGTACTTGGAGAAGCTCACACTTCTGTGTGTGGTTACTGTATGCCTGCAGCACTGCCCATTTTTGGTTCTCAGAAGAGAAACATAACAAATTATTACATATTTTACAGGAAGAGCTGAGAAATGGTGACTTGGACTGAAGGCTTCCATTTTTAGTGGAAGCCAAATGAGTGGAGATGCTGTATCTGTGTGTCAGCTGAGGGCAGAGAGAAGCAGGTGCATGGTTCAGCTCTCAACCACAGGCTGGAACAAAGCTGAGGGGGGGAGACTACTTGTCAAAAGATGCTAAAATCGATTTAGGTGTGGTTTAACAGGTATTTCGTGTTGCAGGGGACTCCTATTCACAAAGTTGTGTCAGTGGGAGGTTTTACTGTTGGCCAGCCAGAAGAACAGTGTGTTGCCACGACCTAACCAGGTTTATGATTACTCATTAAAATCCACTCCTTGTGCTCTCAAATCTGCAAGGTGCAAGTGTGAGTGAGATGTATCTGTATCTCAACGTGTGAAACGTGTGCATGGCAAGAGATGGTGCCCCTGAAGGTTGTGGCTGAGGAGGAGGTGGTGGAACAAGGGAAGTCCTGCTGGTGGCTGATGAGCAGGCCAGGCCAAGCTGGTGGTGCAGCACAGGGACAGCAGGAGGGTTATCCCAGGGTGGTTTGGTGTGGCTACTGGCTGACCTTGCCCTCCAAACAGGGTGTAGCCATGCTGACTTGCTGTCACTCTCAGTGGGGCACGAGCAACCCCTCAACCCCTTGTGCTGCACAGGCACCATCCTGTCACCTCGGTTCTGTGCCACTTCACCCCCTTCCTACCCACTTAGGGAGACCCTGAGCCTCCTGGGCCTTGCTCCCAGCTGTGACCTGAGCTCTGGCTGTGCTGTGGTTATCAGACATGTCCAGTGTACAATGTAGGACCGGGCTCCTTCCCTCAGAAAGACATTGATACTTGTCTTTTACTGTCCCTCAATGAGGTGGAGTGTGAGGGACCAGCTCAACTGCTGATGTAAGGATGCTGATTTCCATGGACTAACTCCAAGAGTATATTTAACTCCACATGTGCCTCGCTTTACCCAGATACCTTAAAACCTGGGGTTCACTTCCTCGAAACGAAAAATACTATCCCCGTGTTTGGAAAGGGCATGAGTGAACATTCACCCTAAGTGGGAAAGGAACGTTTAGGGGAGAGGAGAAATGCCACATCAGACTATATAACAAAGGACTGATTAGCACTGGGTGTAAGAAACAGTCTGCTTCTTCTCAGCATGCTGTGGTCACACTTGTCTGTCTTCTACTGTGAGTGCTGCTGGTTTCTGGGAGCAACACAGGTAATGCTACACAGACTTACAAGTCCCTGCAGCTGGGGGAGAAAAGCATAGGATCACTCTTGCTCCTAGGTGTGAGAACCTATTTCACATCTGTCTTTTGACCATCTAGGGCACAGCGAATCTCTCTGCCCAAGCCTCTAGGTAACCCTGTAAAGGCTTTACTCTGAAGTAGCAGCCTGAAATCTTGCAGTGGGAGCAATCATTGTTACTGTTAGGGCCTTCTCTGCTTCTGCTGGTTACACGCAGATTTAGGATTACTGCTCTGAAGTGAGGGGTGGCTGCCACTGAAAGGAGAGATTCTGTTGCCTCTACATGCTCTCATGGCCATGAAGTAAGTCCTAGTCATTGACATGGTCTGATCTTCCCAGGAACCACTGCAAGACAGCAAACCAGAACATTAACTCTGCCAAAAAGTAATTAGTTTTCTTTGAGCTTAGGTCTCTGAACCAGCTTTACCAGGGCCAAATGAATAGCACAGGTGGTGGAGTGTACCCCTGGAAGTGGGGAGTGGAATCCTGTTGGAAGGGCTGTAGTAACTGAGTTAGTTGAGTTAAAAATAAACTAAAAAAAGTGAGATAAGCTCCTCAGACTCTTGATGACTGAGTTGTATTACATGTCATACAGGGGTGTCACAGGAATGGATTTTTCTGAAGCATTTTAGGCTTTTTTCCTGAAAGGCTCTTTCTCTCTCTTGGTGCAGACTATGCAAGCCCAAACTACAGAACCCAAATAACTCTGTTGAAGCCCACTGGGGCAGGGACATTGCTTTGCTGGTCATATGAGACTGCCACCATTCTAGGAAACTACTGAAGGACAGTAGAGGTCTTAGAGCACTAGAAAGTATGAGCTAGCTGTTGCTGCAGAAACAGGCAAATACATGCCCAAATCAGGAACTTGTACAGTGCATCATAGCCTTGAGGCACAAGCTAAAGCCACAAAAAAACCCCTGAAAAACTGAAAGTCTAACCCAGTTGTGAACACGCTCCCCGTATCCCCTCATCAGGTCTACACTGAAAATGGGATGTGGGAGACGGAATTTACAGTGGTAAGGGGAACTTTCCAACTGTTTTATGGGCATTTTGGAAAAGTCCGCACTATTATGCCTGAAGCTAACTCTATTTATCTGCCTGTCTAAAATCTGCCTGCTGTAGATCAGGTCAAAAACTGAGCACTGGAAGTAAACTATGCAATTATTTAAAATCTTTTTTTCCTTGCAAGTTGCTTGCAAACCTGTCTTTATTTCCACAGATGTATTTTCCATTCAAGGTATTCACCAAGCAGCTTCTGCCAAAAAATTTCAGTGTAGGGTCTGTTTGCCAGAATGATTATTTTAGCTGTTTACTCTTTTTACTTTTGAAGTATGAATGATTCCCTAAATGGTGAGGTATTACTTCTGCTTCTTATCCCAGAGGATTGTAAATTTTTTTTTATCCAAAGAGTAAGAAACTATAAAAAGAAAGACACAACATACAATATATAGCCTCTTTTGCAATACGAATATGGATGACATTTCATCCGGTGCACATCCCTTACGGCCGTTTATACAGAACATAACACCCATTCATGAGTAAGAAAACATAAAAATATAAACCTGATAAAACTGTAGAACCACTTAGTATCAGCCTCAATCTTTGCTCTGTTCTGCAATATTCATCTGGGGCTCTGACAGACTTAGCTGTGGCAATACGTGTGAGTGTTACTGAGTTCAGCTGTCCACAGACTTTCCCCTGGTTACTGCTGCTGTGGTGGGAGTGGTGGAGCGGATGTTGTCTCAGTCGCTCCCATTCAAAGTCTGGCACGTTGGCTTAAATCACCAATGAAACAGGGCTGTGTTAAGATGCCAGATCGTGAACTGCAGCAGCTGAGGTACACAGCTAAACAGATTTAACAGGTCTTTTGCTGCTGAAAAGTACCATCTTCTATGGCTCCCTCCTTCTCTCTCCCCCACTGCAAATCTCTATGGATGGGCTGGAGACAAGAGTCAGTGGGAACAGTAGCATAAAGAAGTGCAGATAAATCAGCCAGAGTGTTTCTATCAATGCCATACTTCTAATTTATAAACCTTTGTTTCCCAAAGTAAAAGGAAAGTGGTGATGGGATCTTGTTGGGTTGTTTTAAGTGGTTAAGGTGCAGGACTCTCACCGCTGCGACCCGGGTTCGATTCCCGGCCCCCCGGGCAGATGGAGCTCGTCAGCCCTGTAAGGCAATCCATCTAAAGAGAAGGTCACTCTAAACAAACCTACGTTCTGAGACCCTCACTGCCACTGTCCGAGTTTCACTCGGCCCCGGCAGATGAACCTCAGGATTAAAGGGTGGGCTCAGTTCAGTGCACGCTGTGTCTCACCTAAAAAAAAATCCACTGCGCAGGCTCGAAGGGTTAATGACCTTTCCCAAATCTTCGCTCGCGAAGACTGGCCATTATTATTATCCCAAAAGTATTTTTCTGATCCCAGCTATCTCAGGATGTACTCTGTAGTATCTCATCTGCTGGTCTCTGTCTGGCTTTTCATCAGTGGCAGGTGTTTAATAGAGGAAGGTGAAAGTTTCACTTAGAAGCCACAGATAGAGATGTCTGGTGAGAAAAATGCATCATTCAAATTAATTAATATCAAAGTTTCATCTTTTAATAGGTAAATTACTATTTTCAATTAAAATAGTTTCATTCCAGTTTACATATTTTCTTAGCACTTGACTGGCTGGCACAGATCTGGTGAGGCTGCTCTACAGCCCTGTGGCTTTTTTTCCATTTCAGCACAATTTCCTTTTAGCATCTCTCTGTGCACACTTTGAGGTTTTACTGGTCTTCCTAGAAGTCAGAATGGGAAAAAAGACCTCTTTGAAACACACAGAACAAGAGAATTTTTGTAAGGGAGAAAGTGGATTAGTGGGAGATACCTCTTGCTGCTAAGAAGCAGTCCTGGGTCTCATTTATGGAGAGCTGGTGTATAACATCTCTAACACAAATACCACTTGTAGTCTGGTCAGCAATTGTGCCATTGCCTTTAGGGAACTGAAAAGCATATTTATTTTTATCCTGCTATTGGCTTATGGGATTTGAAGGTACCTTTTTTAGCTTGCATAACTGTAAATATTGTTACTGGACCTCCTGACCTCTTCTCAATGCTTGCTCCAATATTTGACCTTCTAACCTGCTCCAGGAGATGGCAAATTCCACAGGCTGATGTCACGCTGGATAAGGGAGTGTCTCCTGTTACAGAGGCTTTCCATTTTGCTGAGTGAGCTCCTGTTCTCATGCTTCAGAATAAGCAAAAATTGCTGGGGACTGATCAGTCCTCCTAAGAGCCCTCTTAAATCTTGATGGCCTTTTCTAGCTCTCTCCTGCATGAGGCCAGGGGTTTACAGTTTTAATTCTATAGTTACCTGTCTAGCTGGGCCACGTAAATGTTGTATAAGAAATGTTTGTAGGTGCTCTGCAGCTGCTTCGGGTGCAAGACCCTTTCCCTATAAACAAAAATTCCTACTTCTGTATTGGGTCATAGTTAACTTTCATGACTGTTTCTGCTACTCCATCCAGGAGCTCTTTGAGGAGGAGTGAGTCATACATTACCACTCCACAGCATGCAGTGCACATTCCCACAAGCTCTTCATAAGCCCACAGCTGGAAACTTCCGAGAAGACACCTGCTCTGCATTCACTGCTCAGAGCAGGGACTCAAAAGAGGCTTTTAAATGTACTTTCAACTGAAAAACTTTTTTTTTCTCTACCGCTGATCACTCCTCCCCTCACCTCTCACTGGTCAAGTCATGTCATTGCCAGGACCCTCTGCTTGTCTCAGCTCTGTGTTATGAATCCTGATTCAGACCCTGCCAACTATGCCAGTTTGTCATGAATGTGTGATTTAGACCCCTTAACGAGTCACTATTAGAGATATTTGTGAAAGTGGTTTTAATATGATGTTGCAAAAGTGTGACTTAGCAAAGTTCGATGGCGAGGTTCACTCTGCTACTGTGCAGCACAATCATCTGAACAATGACTCAAAACTACCAAGGCACAAGTCAGAGTTACCAAGAAAAAAAATCAAGGTTACCAAAGCACAAATCACACTTACCATACTACAAGATTATGTGCAATATCAATCACTTACCAAAGATATGCTGCTGGTAAAAGGTTTCTCTGCTTTGAGGAGCAAACTGGAGAGTGCAAGGGGAGGTCACTGCCATGCAGTCAGGCTGCTTAGCCAGCAGCTCAAAGAAGGCTCACTCAGGCTGTCTTATTTATGGAATAAAGTGGCTGGCTTGTAGTCAAATTACATGTGATAGTAAAGGTATGCATGAGACTCCTTGTACCCACAACTTTCTTTGTTCCTTGATAAATGAGTCTTGGAAAAGCCACCTGCTATTCATGTGTTAATCGCATGATTGGTGTTCCAAGACCATATGCATCGATGCTCACTGGGTCAACTCTGCTTCTTTGTGGGTTTTCAGAAAGCAGATTGAAACCAGATGAGTCCTTCATCCATTTACAGCTTATTCCTTCAGATCCTTCAGAGCCTGAACCAAACTGCTGCTAGTTTGGTTAAGGAGTTGCATCCATCATATGTGACACAGTATGTAAGACTCTTTCCCTCCCCTGCTAGCACTGTGTATTATAAGCATGTGAGGATCTGTGTGCATTCACCTACATTTTGTGCTGCCTGGTCGCTTCCCTGTAAGGTGTCACAAAGGAAATCTTTGTAGAGAGGTTATTCTTGTGGCAACCTGAGTAGAGGTGGATGGAAATACTTCACACCTTCCTGTTCTAGAAACAGAGAGGTATGCTCCTTTCAGTTTTGCAACCCAAGGAACCTTTGACTTTCTGGACTTACTTATTTGCATATTGTAAAGACTGAAGATGCTGAGGATCACTTTTGGCTCTTTGCTTAACCTCAAGATAGGCTGAAAGATAAAAACCTAAACCCTGGATTTTTCAGAAGTTTACGAGAACTTTAATCAGTGAAGCTGATTTTTTCATCTATGGAACCTGGATTTCAAATCCACAATAGACCTGAAACTTTCCATTGGGTGTATGATTTAACATACAAGGAGTTAATTTGACTTTTTCTTTAGAATAATTTTCTTGACCTCTTTGCCCTTTGCCCCCAGTTCCTGGCTTGCTGATTTCTATATTTTCCCCCTTATTATTTAGTTCTAGGAAAGACTAAACTCTCTCTTTCTCAATCCTAAATAGAGTACATGTTTACCAACTGTCACAGCTACTTGGGCATCTTCCTCATTTATTGTGTCTCTTATTGAGCATAGTTTTCCCAGGTCTTCAAAAACTGCTCTGCACCTCACATTCAGTGGAGATACATTCTGCAGCTTTGGAGAGTCTCAGTCCTTCTTTCTAGTTAAGGATAATCATCCTGATTATTTCCAAGGACACAAATCTTTCCATTTTAATTGCTTTAACACGGGCCGAAGAAATAAAAATCATGACCCCAGACAGAATTGCCCACTGTCAAGTCTAAGGATGGCTGAGACCATTCCAGACAGAAAAATTGGCTGCAAAATTTGGACCCTGATGCCAGCCTATTCAGGGCTGGAAGCTGTGCCCTAGGCAATGCTTTGTATTCTTCCCTTCTCCACAGTTGTCTGAAGTGCAGATCTGGACTTGAACTTCTGAGGTTTGATGGGTGTTTGTGATCTGGGCTTTTGATTCCATTTCATCTCTAACAGTTTCTTTTTTCCAAACCCTTGGGTAGTTGCCCTTTATGAGAACACATGCTGAGCACAAGAAACACCCTTCTTAAAAAACACAAACACTCAGAATAGGAAGACAGAGAACTGAAACAGCTTCACCAAGAAGTTGTGTTTCTCTATAAACCCTACATAGGAAATCCTGGCCTCTGCACTCCCTCAGTATTTGCTGTATTTATTTCTTTTCCTCCTCTCCAGATTGAGAGCACTTTCTGCCAAACAGAGAAAGGCTTTGTGAGATGCGGAGCAGATCAGATTTTTGCAGCTTGTGGAGTATGTGCTGCCTCCTCCTGAGAGCTGAAGGCTAATTTCTTTCCCTGCTGCCCCTCCTTCCCCAAAAAACATCTCTTTTTAGTAATATCCCCCTTCTTACCTTCATTTCTTTTTGAAAAAGACTTGTAACTGCTCTTGGCAGAACACAACAGAGATCCTGCCACTAGTTTTTCTTCAAAGGGGAACAGCGGAAAAAAGCAGAACTGAATTTTCAAGGGAAATTGGCTGTCAAAGCTGAGGAGCAAATGACAGGAGCGGTGGATATTTCCCCCAGACTGGGGATCTTCCCTCCCACTTCTCCCTCCCATGGGTATTTCCCCAAGATGGACTCACTTGAATGTTCTCCCCTTCCGAGGTCATCCTTTTGCCCCCAGGTCTCTCCCTCTGCAGACGGAGCAGGGAGTGGAGCACTCCGTGCTCCCGGAGACTCTCTCCCCACTGGACCAGGACGCGCAGCTGCTGGAACAGACCTGCTATTCATCTGCCGGCGGCCGCCCGCCTTGGCATCGGCTGGGGGGCGAGAGCGGGGGTGGCACGCCAATTCTTCATTGTCCGGGCGGCCCGCCGAACAAGCGCCCCTCTTAGACTTTCCATGACAGTTGTGTTCATTACACGTCTGTGCTACCTCGGCGAGCCCAGCTGAGCCCCATGAGCTCACTTGGGCAGGGACGTGGTGATGCAGCCAGTGTACCAAGAGGTTCCTGGCATGGGCTCTGCGGCCACAGCGGCGATCCCAATCTCTCCGTCTCCTGCCAGCGCACAGCGGAGCGTACGGATGGAAAACTAAGGGATGAAGAGATGAGGTCCACAAAGTTGTGCCTGCTTTTTGCTGCTGCCGCAGCAAAGACACCGTTACATCTCAGAGAAAGTTTGCACTTCGCTCTTTTTACAGTCCCTTTTCCTCGTTTTTCTCCCCAGCCAAAATGCCCTTCCTTTCCCCTCCCCAACACTTTTTTTTTAGTTGAATTTGATATGTCTGGTCTCAGCTGAAATTGAATCTTGCTTTTTGCTGAAGTTGAAAACAACTATGAATGACGCTGGAATGGAAACGTGTGCAGCCAGAATCAAGTCACAGTGTAGAAAAATATGTTGTTATTATTATTGGGTGGATTCCTCAGGCAGAAAAATCAGAAACAATTCTCTAGATGTTAGAGAAACTGCTATTCCGTGCTACCTGCAGATCAGGTGGCCATGTTTGGCTTTTGAAGGAGAATTTCTGTAGTTACAGTAGCATAGAAAATTTATGGTAAGTAATATATTCTGTTTAAACAGTTCAGCCAAATGCATGTTCTAATACTCCAGCCTGCCTAAAAGTGCTGACAAGTCTGTCAGTAGACAATCCTGTTGCATTGATGCTTCCCAGCAAAACACCTCATTTTGCAGTGAAAATACCAGTGCTTAGTTCTACAAGTTCATTTCAAAGCACTGATGAATTTAGCCTCTCTGCATTCCTCTTAAACAGCATTTTTTTTTAACTTATAGATGAAGCAGTGAGATATGTTTGGGGACTGGGCTAGCAGTATGCAGGAAAACAGGGCTAGGATACAGCTCATTTCATCCTTAGGATTTGGCCTAAGGCTGAATGCCAATCAGGGACCACGAGGCTGATTCTACAAACAAAAGCCACCATCAAGGTTCCTACTTTTGAATGAAAATAAAGATCTCTGTGTCTTGCTATCACTGAAGTGAGTGTTTGAATTCTACAGGGAAGTGGAGGTGAGCGGAAAGAGGCTATTCATTGCTGCTCTTCTGCACCTGTTGGTTTTTACCTTTTCTTTTTTTTTTTTTTCAAGGAGCATTTAACCCAAAATGCAGCCATCTGCTGCTCTTGTTGACTTGCCCTCCTGATGGGAACCTGTATGTTAGCTAAAAACTCTCTGTGAGTATACTATTGCACAGATGTTAATGTAGATAATTACCTGTTTCTATTTACATTTTTTTAGTCTATAAAAAGATGTTATGGTTGATCAATTTGTAAATTGTTTATTAATAGATTATTTACACTGGGTGAGTGCCCACTGTGTTTGTTGAGGCACTCCTGGGAGTTAAAAGGACTTCATGTTGTGCAAGTCCTTTGTGAACAGGCTTCCAGCAAACAACCCATGAAGGCTGGTCAAAGTTTTTTGAGTTTCTATATGTGACATAAGCATGAAAACAGCTACAAAATATTTTCTAGTGATCAGACAGGAATGAAGTATCTGTGATTTTATTTAGCAGATGAATAAATATCACCAGTGCACAAATTTCAGACAGGACTGCATGATACAGAACAATGTGCCTTTTTAAAAACTATTTTTCTTCTTAGTATATTTAAATGCTATGCTAGGAACTTTATTCTTTTTTTAACATACTCTCCAGAGAGGTATTGCAAAGAGGAGTAATCTTTTACTGTGTCCTCAGAATAACTAGAGAAACCAGCCAAAACTTATGGTAACCCCTGTGTCCTTGTAGGTATTTCAATCAAACCAGGTTCTCATTGCCCTCTCTCAGGACAGCATGAAGGAGTCTTTCTGCAAAGCATATTAGTAGCTGTACCAGCCTTCCTTGAAGTGTCAGGAGCCAAACACATTAAATTGAGAAAACTTCAAATAATAAAATTTCTCTTGGAAATGATTTGTCTATGTCATTAATAGCAAAGCTCAGATCCAAAAAATGGGAGAAGAGAAGGGAGTGGGTTTATTTTAAGCTGGATTATAACAGCTGCCCAAGAAAGGAGTGCCTCAATGAACTTATTTAGATATACTTGTTTCTAAATGTGATTACAAAGAACTACATTTTTCACACTATCTTTCTAGTAACTGTTAATTATGATGCAAGAATGCACCATTGTAAAGGTCCAAAGATTCAGGCACAGAGAATGCAGCCCAGCTTCTAGAAGGGATTGTGTCACATGAGTGGTAGCACTCACCAGTTTTAGACTAAAGAGCCCCTGAGCTCTCTTCCAGCCTTTTGTATAACATAAGAAAAGTGGGAGACCTTCAAAACCTGGTTGTTCTAATAGCTGTTGATTGATTAGGGAGAATCTTTCTGCTAATGCTTGCTAGAGATGGATGGGGAAAGAGCAGTGTTCCTTGAAAGGAGGGTGGGGAGCATCTGGGGCATGACGAAAAACAAGTGTGTGATTTTCCTTGTGAGATCAGCCCACGCTGGCTGAGAGTGGAGGGGAGGCTCCATGGATCAGCCACACTCACTCGGGAGGAGCGTGCATGGCAAAGCTGCTTATTTCCACCTCTGTCCTCTTCCCTCCCTTATGCCAGCCAAAGTGCTTGTGCAGCCACCCAAGAAACCAGACAGAAGAACTTCTTCCAGCTGGAAAAAAAAAATATAAATTTGCAGGCTGTTTTTTTGGCTGGGATCAGATCCCTGACCTGGTTCTGCACGTAACTGCGCAAACACTTCCACTGGCTGGAGGGAGGGCGTCCGGCGGGAAATGGAAAAAGCAGCTGGGAGTGGAGGAGGGTGGGGACAAGCCGGTTCAAGCAGCATTGCTGCTGGATGTGTAAGCACAGTGCCGCAGTGCTGGTGCCACCAGTAGGGCTGGCCTTCAAAAGGGGACATGGGAAGAAGAGCTGAGGTTCCCGGGTTTCGGCTCTATCCAGTAGAGACAGCTGGCAGCAGAAAGCAGGGCATGCTGTGTGGAGACTGATCTAAGAACTGCTCTTCCCCTCCACTCTCAGATTTGTTGCAGAACTTAAGTAAGAATCCAAGATCACAAGAATTTCTGTAGGACGACTTCACTTCTAGCAGGTCAACTTCACTTCTTAACTCTTCCAAGGCCTTGATCTTGTATTACAAAAGTGGTTTGGTTGTGGTTTTAAGACACTCTCTCTGCACCCTGTAATTTTGGGAATACTCCTCTCTATATCAGGAGACAAGTGCACTACTGATCAATTATGGATGCATTCACCTGACTCCCTGAGAGGATATGAATACAGCTTGACATGTTTATTCTTACAAAATGAAAACCAAGAGCGATACTGATGCCAACTGTAAATCCACTAAACTGGAAAAGTCTAGAGAGATGGAAGTGCAGCATTAGCACTGGAAGTAATTAATAAACTGGCCAAGAGAAAATGCTAGGTTACAAACTAGAGGAAGGTTCTTGGCTGCCTAAGTGCTGATGTGGTGAAGAAGACAGCCAGTGAGAGCAGCAAGGACAAGAAACCCAACCAGACTGGAGATGGAGTTTGCTGAGTTTGCCAAAAAGATTGCCTGATACGGCTGCCTGTGACAGCCAGGGGCTGACCCTGCTAACCATTCTTGTCCCAGGTCCTATTTTCTGTGTTTCACTGGTGGTTGACTTGGAAGAGCAAAACTCAGCAATGCTGTAGTGCATGCTACTGCAAAATGAAGGCAAGGGACTAGGCAGGCAAAGGCCCATTTTTTGTAATTTCTTTAGGAATATTAGTCCTTCCAGTTATTGGTAGGGTTATAGGTCCTGGTTGTCAGGACTAGCTTCACTTCTTGTGGGAGAAAACCACAGAGCATAGCCCAGTGTTTGGAAGAGTAATAATCTTAAGGAAGGCTCTAGAGACAAAGAACACAGACACGCAAGTAGTACTTCTAAAATTCTCCCTAGAGGGTGATAAATGAACATGTACTTATCCAATGAATCATTAGATTATATGAAAGCAAGGCTAGAAGGGATTTTGAGGAATCACCAATTCCTTCTCCTGCTCCAAGAGCACAGCAGGTCAGTGGTACCCGTCCCGTTAGCACAGAGGTAGATCCAGCCTGCTTTGAAAGTGCTCCAGAGGGGTCAATTTCCAGGGCAACCGATCCCAGTAACGCCATCCTAACAGTTACAAATGGTTTTGCTAATATTTAATTAAAAAAAAAGGCCCTGATACAATTTTAGGCTGTTATTCTTATCCTCTCCACGTGGGAGAGGAGAGATTATTTCCTTCCTCTTTGCTGCAGTCGTTTACATTTTTGAGGACTGTTATCATGTCTCTGTTCAGTCTTCTCTATATTTAAGAAAACAAAAATTCCTTTGCTGTCTCCTCATAGGTTATATTTCACAGGTCTCTGAGTGCTGTTGTTCCTCTCTGAACTCTTTCCTGTTGAATTATTGGAGAGTTTTGCACTGTTTGCAGTCTGTACAGGTGAAAATGGTCACAGGGGTGCAAGTGAGAGAAATAATAGAGGAATAATCTTCTGTGTATTTGGATTGATAATGGGAGTCTGGAGCACAGACTGTAATTTTTGTGGGATCTGACTGAGTACAAGATTTCTGTCTGTCCTTGAGAGAAAAAAAATCACTATTTTCCTCCAGAAGGCCAAGACAGATGCTAGAAAAAAAAAATTCTTTTAGCACTCCTCAACTTTTTAAAATGTTGTGGTAAGCCACAGTCAGAGTGAGAAGAGAGTAAAGGTGGGTCAGGCTGTAGGGAGTCCAAGGTCACGTAACTGGCTATTGATAATTCCCAGAAATCCTAGCAGCACAGACTTACTTTTTCTCACTGCTAGATTTTGTCTTCCTTAGCCAAAAATTTGCACTGGAAATATAAACTAAGAATATTAATTCACACTGGCAGAAGATATCACACAAGAAACAGGGAGCTCAGTCAGACTACAGCCTGACTGGCAGTTCCTTGAGCTCTTTGAGAGCTCGAGTGGACAAATAACTCCCATGTCAGTCCTTATCTTCAACACGGGAAGGTGTGAGAGGTTAGAAAAGGGTTATGTGCATTCCAGCATACACCCCCTCCCTTTAGCAGCTCAGCCACAGCCTGCAGAAATTACAGGTTGCTTCATGCTCTCTTTTCGTCTTCTTAGCTCTAGACAGTCTCATACTTGAAACTTTTTCAACACCAGTGGGTCAGAAGGCACACACGTGTGTGCCTACACACACACACACACCCCCCCACAGAGGGACACCCCCCCCCCCATTACATGATGGTTGTTAACATTGCATGGTTTTTTAGTGAGCCATACTACATACTTTTTTTCCTGAGTCCTCAAGTGATTACCAAAACATCTTTCATGATACTTCTGAATGTAAAACTTGCTGATATCTGAATTTCCTTGTGGATATTTCTACTGACTTAGGTGCTTATGGCCTTGATCCATATCTGAGTTTGGACTAAGCAGCATTTCCCAGCCTCGCTGTGCCTGGCAGCTTTGAGAACCATTTTCCAGGGTAAATCTTGGAAAGCTCATCTAAATAAGACTCCCTCTTATAAGCTCCTTTTTTCTTCTGAAAGTCTCTGAATCTGACTCTTGGGCACTGGGCAAAATAAGGATTTTCCTTCCCCTCTTGCCCCTTTCTGTATTGATACCTGTCCTGCCATTCCTCTGCTTGAACACAGTCTTCCCTGGCTCTGTCCCTGGCAGCAGATCTTGCCACGAGCACGTTTTGCATGCTGTGAACAAATGCTACCCAGTTCCCTATGTGGTATTTCGCCTGTATGACATTTTCCCAGAGACCCGGAATTAGAAGCTCAAACAAAATTGGGGTTTAATCATACAGACTAATTCAGAGTGTTTGGATCACTCCCATGTGCTTCAGCTAGAGTTGGAAGTATTTTGCAGAAAGGGAACAAATTCTCTACAGTGAACAACTCCCGGATTCCTTCTCTTCTACTCTCCCTCCTTCCAGTGTTCACTGCTGTCTCTCCACCTACAGCTTGAGAGAACTGACCCAATGATAAGCCGAGGGGTAAATCTGAAAATGGTATGTTAATGGCATTCCCTTCTGCCACCTTTGTTTATTCCCAGCTTAATTCCACACGCTAAATAGAAAAGAAAGCCTCAGCCTTGCTTACTCTCTCCCTTCCCCCATCTCTGCCCTCCTGACAAAGTTTCCAAATAAACCTTGAAAGCCACTATCAGTTGTAAAATGTCTAATCAATGAAAGACACAGGAGTCAGTAATATGAAACCCTTTGCCTCAAGATCTCTAGTGTTTCTTACTGAACTTCAGTCTTTAAGGTCAGGCATTCTAGCTGCTGCTTGGCTTGATGTTCATTGAATGCAAAGTCAAACAAGGGGCAACCCTGAGCAGGTTATTCCTCTGTTTACAAAGCAAGCATACTGACTTCTGGCAAAGTAACTTTAAAAGGGTATCCTCACCTAAAGGGCCATGGAGAAAAATAGGGAGAGATTTTGTATAGCAGGACCTAGAGCATCATTCTCGGTGGGCTGCTTTGTCCCCGAGTACTGACAAACTGCAGACAACTGAAGCAGCAACGGCTGCAAGACAGTGAAAGACATAATTTGCAAAGAAGTGTTTTAGAAGAAAAGCATGCAGAGGGTAGCTGAAGTCAGTACCTCCTACAAAGCCCCTTTAAATCCACAAAAAGCCCTCTTGACTACAGTTAGCTTTACAGCAGCCCTGAAGGGAGACAGCAGGGGAGGGGGAGATTCCACCAATATTTGAAACAGGAGGGAAGTTATTTAACGAGGTAAAAATACAAGTACAATGGGATGAAATAAAAACAGCAGCACCTGACAATCACAGAAAACTTATTGATGTTTTGGATCATGTCTCCAGGAAGAGGAAGACCTGTGTTTTTACAATGGTTCTAATGTTTTTTATGGTGGAAGGTGACATTAGAAAATTCAGTGCAGTTATTGGATTTGATCCTGAATGTACTTTTGGTTTTTTGCTGTAGGGCTCCAAGGGAAAACAGAATTTTCAGGCTCAAAAATAGTTTCTGTACATGACATTTATGCACACATTTTTCATCCCTGCTAAGATCTCCCTACGATAAATGGGGACTGAGAAGTTTTAATATCTGGTGTCTTCAAACAATTTTGTCTACAAGCAGCTGGGATTTGTTTACATTTTAAAGACAGTCGATTTAGTTAAATTGCCAAGCCGTTACAAGTGTTATAGTTATGGCCATGCCTCAGGTCAAGACCAGAAATACAAAATGCAATAATGTATATTATTTGGAAGGTTGTGTTACTGAGGACAACCTACCCTGCAGTCAGTGGAAAGACTTTCTCTGTCTCTAGAGGGCTTAAGAGAAAATGTACTAATCCAGTAACTAAGTGCAAAATATATATTTATTTGCAGTCAAACTCCCTTTTTGGGCTGCAAATTGCAAATCAAATACTTGTGCCTAATCTGGTTTGACAGGTATTTTACATTAGTCGGTGCAGACACAAGAGCTACTAAAGCCTTTTTGCTTTACTTTGTCACTTCCTCAGCATTTGTGATATTTGTGAGAAGCTCTCTGAAAGATATTTTGCAGTGAAATTTCCCAGTGGAGTGGGAGAATTTCAGGCCTGACAGTAAAAATCACTGGTCTGTACAGTTTTGATCCTGAATCAGACACAAGTATTTCACTGGGGTGGTTCCAAAGGCTTTGCTGGAATCCCTCTGATTTACACCCATATGAGATCAGCATTAGGCCCCAGTGTTTTCATTTTTCATTTGTTATTCTTGGCCCTGGTGTCCTTTTACCAGTGTTGAATACAATGTTCCTAAAACACCAGATGTGCTTGTGGGATGAGGGAATACAGCAAAAAAATAGATTGCAGGGATTCACTAAACAACATATGATCTTCTTTTGCCCTGTAGTCTGAATTCTGGGCTTTTACACCAATATAGTTGCATTTATTTCTAGAGGACTGCTTCTGATTACCATTGGGAAATGAAGTTGTAAATCCTTCCTAATCTAAGTGCTTAACAGGATCGTTGCACTATGCTCAGAATTAGCTTGCACAATGACTGATGCTTAATATGCGGCATTGGCCATAGCTTTTGTGAAAATTCTGGATTTCCAATGATTTTTATATTTCAATCACTACATTACTTGATGTTTTCAAAGTATTACAGGCTTTTTCACTCTTTCACCACTCACTTAGTGCTCATATTAGGTGCTTGGAGACCTTAAGTAACATAGTTATTACACACGGTTCATACCAGTTATCACATAGTTTATACCAGTTAAAACTGGTGGGAGATCCAAATCTGCCCCAGTATCCAGATTCCTTTGATGTGGTAGGAAGAACAGGTTCAAATCTGCAGAGCACTGGCCACTCCAATCTTAAAGAGCAAAGCATTAAACAAAGTGCTGAGCTTTAGCTGAATGAGTAATGTGACCAACAGACCCATCTGCTCCTCAGTCTGCACAGCCAAGCCCTGTGGGAACAGGGAAGCCGAGGCTGCCTGGAATCACCTGCCTTACTTTGCGCTTGAACATGAGACTTGGTAACTGTAGCCAGGCCATAACAAGCTACTCACAAAGTCACCTGTTTAAAAGGGCTGAGGCATCTTCACTGATTACAGAAGTTACTGAGAGTTGTTTCCTCATGCAGGCAGCAACTGTAAATTTTGCACTTAAGAGTTATGTTTTGTTCTCATTTATATCACATGATATTTGGAGTAGGGCTCTCCGTGTCAGAAATTTACCTCAAATTAATGCTGGTACAAGTAAGGCCAGAATCTTCTCTAGTGAGTATCCACCGCAGAAATCTAAATCACACTGAAATCTAGCAATGGGAGCAAGATCAAACTCTTCACTGCATGTGCATGAATAAAAGTGTCAGTATTTCTAAGTGTGTCCATCCTGGTTAAGCCATGAAGCGAGGGCTGCCAAGGCAGAAGAGAGGAGGAAAAGGTGCTATGCTTGAAACCAGCCTTGCTTCTCAGGGATCCATAACTGACTCATCCTCTGGCAGAATGCAGAGACCTTGTGGCAGACACCAACTGGTGGGATTACATCTGTATAGTCATCCATTATGTCTGTTCCTCCAGGCACAAATTCTTCTTACGAGGTACTTAAAATACAGACAGGGTCAGTCCCTCTTCTCCTAAAAAATAATAGAAAACACTGTTGGCAGAACCTTTCCCTGAGCCAATCTCCAACATTATTTAGCAGACAGTGTTTTATATAGTGATGCTTTCAGCTCAGAAGTAAAATCAGGGATTTAAATAATTGTGTCAGTTGAAATTCTGTATAATTTTCTTTGTAAACCTCTCTTATCCAGATAACATCTTCAGTGGGAAATTAATTTATTTCTGTCTAAAATTCCTTCTTACTTTTATTAAGAACATGTTATTGAGTACTCTCCATCTGCTTAAAACAGTCTTTCATCCCAGAAAAAGCTGAATTGACATGGCAAAATGCTCTTTGTGTCTACAGTAAATAATGAGGTGGTAAACTCCATTAGGTGTTTGGAGATCTTTGAAGGGAGGATGCAGCACAACATCAGGCACTCCTTGGCAGGAGTATATGGGGGCCCTGGATGATGGGTAAAATGAAAAAGCCAGAAGTGAATCTAACAACATCAGCTAAAGACTTACAGTGACCCACCCTTTCTCCTTTTTTCATACTCAGTTTTGCAGGGTCACAGAAGAAAGGACATTACTACACACATTTCCGTAAGTAAAAGGTGTCAAAGACAATAAAATACTAAAGTAATCTCCGTGGCTTTAAAAATACTTTCTGTTTTCATTTACCCAGTGTATTTCACCTGTGATCTGAAGGGGTTGTTCAAGGAATAAGAGACCTCAAGGGGTTGTTCAGGGAATAAGAGGCATCATCATACCTATGTTCAAGTTTAAAAAAATCTAGGGTGATGTTTCTGTGACACAGATCTCAGTGACAAGTGACCAAATACCTGTGCTCCAGAAGTGTTATGGAAAGTAATGGAAACATCCCCAACGACTGTAGTGTAGCCTCAGAACTTCGCTCCCCTGCTTGTGCAATTTCAGAAGTTTGCTCTTTATACTGTAAATTCTCCATTCCACTAGGTTATTTATGTATCAGTATTCCTTTACAAAGTGATTGGGATGCTCCTCAAGGTAGTAAGCAAAGGTAGAATAAATATATGTTATTTTTCATCCCCCCATCCCGTGCTTAGTTCTAAGTGAATTTCATGTCTTGAAAAGTGTCAGGTTGATGGCCCAGGAGCAGGCGTTCTCCTTTCATCTACAAACACTTACTCCAGCAGCAGAACAAAAGCCTTCTCCATACTGATCCCTGACAGTACATCTTCAAACTGAAGAGACTTCAAATGGCAGGCCCTTTAAGTCCTTGATCTGTCTGGCAGCCTCTGGAACAAAGGGGCAAATTTGTGATGGGGCTTTTTATGGTACGAGTCTCTAGCAGAAACTCGACTGGGAGTCTCAAATTGTCTCAGAGATCAGTGCTGCCTAATATTATTATGCACTAGTATTCTAAAAATAGTTCTGATGAGATTATAACAGATAAAACCCCACAGAAATGGCTTAGAATGCTAACAGTTTATTTTGGAATAAAAGGAATTTTTTCCTAGTGAAATCTATCATTATGTTAGGAAAAAAATGGCTCCCTCAGGAATTATTTTTTTCTGTGCCCATTAACTAATGTGAAGGGCGGCTTGATTTTTTATAGTTTTTACAAAAAGACACTGGGCTGTGGAAGCCAAGAAATATGATAACAAAAGCATTTCTCACAAACTTCACCAGCCTTGTGGAAACGCTGACCATGATACCGGATTATATCAGGCATCTGGACTGCCCATTGTGTAGGAGTTACAAGGTTATCTCAATCTAAACAGGCAAAGGAGAATCATAGTCTTTCCCAGTATATGATCCATAGCAAATGCAAAGCATATTGGGGATTATGAGTTAGCATGATAATGCAACCATCTTGCTTATAGATGCCTGAAACGGGACTTCCAAAAGCCACTATTTATAACTATCAAACTTCATCCTGACTCACTTGGGGGTTTTTCGTCTCATTAGAGTAGTAGTACTGTTCAAAGAGCAGTTCTTCTTCCTTGAAAACTGGTTTAGAAAGAAATTTTTCCTGTCAGGCAGCAGCTGCCATCTGAACGAAAACAGCATCCTTGGAAAGCAGTATTTTATCCTGCTCACCTGCAGACAGTGGCTCTGAGCCTTCGCTACCTGTTCCCTGATTTGAAACATCACCACCAGATGTTTTCCCTCATCACTGAGGGATGCTGGCAGTGTGCATCCCTCAGTCAGGAAGGTGAAAAGGGAGGGGAAAAAAGTGGAATAGCTTTACAAGCAGCTTGGATAGAAAGATGCTGATAGAGGAAAGTTCCTGCTCTTTACCCTCACAGGACAGTCTTGCCTCCTGCCAGCTTATGATAATGAACACCACAGGCACTCGCCTGAGAGCATCTCAATTTAAGCTTTTTTCCTCCATAATGAATCAAAGGAAAAGAACAATTCAACCCACCAAATACGAAAAATCCCTGTTGTGCTTCTGCCCAGGCAGGAGCAAGTCCCTGTTGGATACCCTAGGGAAAGGGCTGCCTTTGTGTAGGACTGTTGACAGTCTCTGTGTCCATCCCCTGCTAAAGCATTGCATCTCCTCTTCCCTATTTGCATCTCTCATCTGGGACCCGTGCCCTCGGGCAGATTCCCAACACCTGTGCACTTTTCATTACAGAGCTGGACCAGCTGCTTCTGCCGGCATCTTAGAGGGCCAGCATGCCCTTCTAAGAGCAGCAGCCAGGGAAAAAGGACAGTGTGTCCTTCTGCCAGCCCCCACCTAAACCAGAGAGCTGCAATTTACCTTTCAACAACCCTAAAGTTAGACAGGGATGGGGATTTCATGCCCAGAGAGGGATAATGTCACCAGTAGCACTGGGAGACGAGCACCTTTGTTGGTAAGAGCAGTGTGCTGGTGCGTGCTGTCTCACGTGCAGCTCAGGGTGTACAACAATTAGCTTTTCCTTAGAAGCAGTGGGAAGAAAAAGAGAAATTCCAGTCACATCACAAGATTTTATTTTCAGGGTTTTTTTGTCCCTGCCTAACTGTATCTGTCTGAGGTGCTCCTGTACTCTAGCAAAACAGAGATCCAAGGGATAATAAAAGCAATGAGAAAACTGAACCACAGAAAAGGAATGTAAGGAAACAGAACACAACTAAAGAAAACAAATAATATTTTACACTTATCAATTCCCTCTCAGACTAAAGGATAGCCAGGATTACTCTCAAGGAACAGGCAAAAAGAAATTAAATTAATTGCTCTGACACACAAGTACACATCATGGTGTAATTTAAAAGGTGACTAAAGACTGGCCAACTGCACAGGGACAACCTAATTTTCTGAGGAAACTGTATATTAGTCAGACCTTTTTTTTAAGTGCCTTTTTTGAGTTCTCTGCTCAGTGGGCTGTGCGGATTTACTTCAGAGGGTTACACAAGCCTGAAAGCTATTGACCTTTGGACTGTCTGTACCAGAGTTCTGAAACCTTCTCCTGACTGTTTCAAAGATCCATTTTGTTTGAAATGTTTTGTATACCTTAACTGTTTTCTGCCTCTATAAAATTTCTACTCTCTCCTCAGTTCTTTTAGTACAATTTAGAAGCAACTCCATAGAAGTCAGTGGTGCTTGTTGTGAAACCTGCCTCACTGAAACACTGGGGTTTTTTTTAAAAATTGTTTTTCCAGCAGCATTGGTATTTCCTCCTCCTCCCCAAACCACCTCACCTTTTTCCAGTCATCTATTCTTTTGACTATTATTTTAAGTACACCAGTAACAATATTGATGTAAGTTCAGTCCAGAGCGCTTAAAATAATAGAAAACCACAGGCGAACCCTTTGGCTTCTTTTTTGTACTCGGTGTGGAACTGTTAGCACAAAAGCTGATAGCTGATAATGAGCAACCCTATGGCGAAGGATGTTGGAACACTGAGCTGTTTTTGTGGGCTGATCCAAAGTATAAGGAAGTTAATGGATGGCTTTATACTTCGGGCTCCAAGATGATGGGCTGGTATCAGGTTTTAAGAGGATGTATAATAGGCTAATTGTTCTGAAGAGATAACAGCAATTTGCAGCTGGATGGGTATAATGGGGTATTCATTCTATAATGTTGTTACATGCGGTAAAGCAATTTTTTTTTACTCATTATAAACCTACTTACCAAGGAATTTAATACAAGAGAAAATTAATAATTTTGAAAGGGCTGAATTCCTTGACTGGGATATCCTACCTGCACCCCTGACAGCAAATTCATCTGCTGATTGAAAGAGTAGCTGTACTCAAAATGGTTGCAGGATGTACTGTGGAGTGTTATATGCTGCCTGTGTTATCTGCAGAATTACCCAAAAAGACAAATACAAATATAATCAGAATGGGGAAAGACCCTTATTTTAATAAGAAGTATCTATGACCATTGTATTTGGAAAACATAGAGTAATTGAAAATGAAAGTAATTTGATAACTGTATGGAAAGAAGCAGCTCAGATGTTTAAGTCATCACTGAAGCCAAAATGGCAAGCCTGAGCCCTGGCTCTAGCTGCAGCCCGTGCTACCCTGCAGACAACCTAAAGGGGAGCTCCAGCTGCAAGCCCAAGAGTCCAAGATAACAATCGCTTGGAAACATTTGTGCCAAGAAGTGTGGCTCCATTACTGCTCTCCCACTAATGCAAAGGATAATAGAATCAGAAGGATGCAGGGCTGGAAGGGGCCTCAGTAAGTCCTTTAATTGGTTTCCTGCCCGAAGGCAGAACGAACTGTACTTATGCTATTTCTGGTAAATGTGTGTCTAACCTGTTCTTAAAGGTCTCCACTTTAAGATGGAGGCTTTGCAGGCTCAGAGGAGAGGGCAGGTGGCGATGACACCCAAGGTGGGATGGCAAGATGGAAAGGCAGACAGAGGTGGAGAACCAGTTAACCAGGAGGACCTGGTGCAAGAGCGAGGGAATGTGATCAAAAGAAGCAAAAGAAGTGAACAAATTTCAGCCATAACATGTATAAGAAAAATCCAAAGAATGTGGAGCATAGGATACAAAAGCCAGAGCAAGGCGGTTTGTCAGGAATTAATTGAGGAAACCTGGAGTTCACACAAGAGAAAGTTAGGTAAGAGAAGTAGGACTTGTGTAGCAGGAAAGGTGGACTAATGCTGGATTCCCTACACATTTTATTATTCAATTATTTTTTTTTATATGTTATTCTTCTTGTTGCTTAACCAATGATTCCATGAACTTTCATGCAATTGTTACCTTGAAGTCTCTCTGGATACCCAGAGCATACTTGATGAATTGCTGTGATCTAGAGGTGGCTGCTGTAACTACTAGATCCATGAGTAAGGGTCTCATCATCAACACTGAAGTGTTTCTGTAAAAAGGTGAGAGCACATTGCAGTCAAATGTGAAATCCTAGCTAGAGACATGAGGTTCTTTCCTGCACATCTATCAAGTGATGCTGCCACTGAGAATCTGCTAGACCATTAGGGAGAACTTTTTTCTAAAACAGTAATTTTGATATACAGATATATACATTTTTACAAGCAATTTGCATCTGAAAACAGTGGACCAGTACCAGATAAGGAGAAGGATGTAAGAGAAAGGAGGAGAAAATGGAGGCTGAGCACTTTACCTGGTATAAATTAGCTTGCTCTCTGTACTAGATGACTTGACAATACCCATGCAAGCTTGGACACAAGTTGCAGAAGGGCATTCTCTGGACCCTGAATGCCTCTACAATTCCAATGTCATTCAGTCAGTTAGGCTTATTCCATGTGGGAGAGGAGAACAGGTGTCATTCTACAGCTCAGGTTAAATAGGGTGTCCAGTCAGACTGGTGATGATACTCTGTGGTGATATCTTTTGGTCTTTAAGTCCACTTGTCTTAGAAATGTCCACAACCAGTTGGTGACCCCATTCTCAGCCTACACCTGAAATGGAAATTTCCTCAGAAGAACGAGTGCCACTTCAAACACTCACACCCCACCTCACTGACGCATAGGTGGCTCTGAAGAGCCATATGGCCTTTGTTGGAACAGGAGGCAGATGGAATTGGGAAGAGATTAAAACTCCATAAAAAGAACTGAAGTTTACAGCACACAGTATGTAGCTATTCATTATCACTAGATATATTTTCTCGACACTGATTGCACAGAGGGATGAAAACCTGTATAAGATAGGGAAAAATAAACAGGGTTTTACTCAGTAATAGGCTTTTCAAACACAAATCTCAGCAAAAACAGAGAAGTTTCATTTCGGAGAAACCCTCTCTCTGTCCCTGGTCTCAAAGGGACTGCACCATTAACCTGACTGTGCTGGAGTGTGACACACTAGAGATGCCCCAGGTGAGACAGTAGCCTGATAATACTGCTTATCTTACTTCAAGTAAAGAACAGTACTGTGCTACATCATGAGCTCTAGGCAAAATTCCAGATTCTTTGGTGGTGAAATGGCTCAAGCCTGGAATGACACTGAGGAACTGTAAGTAAGAAAGGAGGCCCTGCAGAATCTCTGTGCAGGGCCTTGCTGTCCCACATGTAAGAGTCTTCCTGTAAAAGAGCTGTGCTCTGTGTGGACAGGATGATACTGGTGGCTTCATGGCAGGTATCTTATGCTATAGAAAGTCACCCTCTGGCTCAGGTGTCAGGTGTTGAATACATTATATGAGTGGAGCAAAATTACATGATTACTCAGGAGAACATCCCTGAAATACTAAAAAGCTTCAGGAGTGAGGCAGGATCTCTAACAGCTCTGATAAAAATATTGCTTTCCTGCCTCTTCTTCATGGAATGCTGAAGTGTCACAGCGTGTTGGGCAGCCAGCAGCTACACCACCACAGTTCAAGGCCTTCTGTCCCTTTTTTTCCTAGAAAGCTTTAAGTTAGCCAGCTGAAGAGTATAATGCCTGGATTCTTCTACCACGAAAACAGAAGAAGTGGTCATTCTGGCCACCACAAACAAGGTTTGCAGAGCAGCCAGGTTGAACCTGCAGTCCCTGCCGATGAAACCCTGCCTGGATTCTTCCACCCACGTGACTTCACTTGTGAGACGAGTAATGGTTGCATGTATTGCTCTGTGGCCAAGTTTGAGGCAAGAGATTCCTTCTCTGTCTCCAGTGTTATTTTGGTATATTTTATTTGGCCCAGAATTTGGGAAAACAAGAGGGAGGTTTTCCGTAGGGAGTGGAATGAGGAGGCAGGAAGGGCTACCATATTTCTCCAAACGGAAACTCCTACAGTGTTAGAGTCCAGCACTGCTGCAAGTGTCAACAGATCAAATATGATACAGAAGGCCCTCTGCCAACTCTGTGCTACTGCAGCAGCAAACTGGGAAGAAAGTAGAAACTTATATCTGGTACCACGAGCTAGGTTCAGTCTCTGCTGCAGAAGGACGGAGCAGGAAGAAATCAGTAACCACCTTCTCCTTTCTATGTGGTGGGACATGGGCTTGTCCAGGGCCCCCAGCAGGAGAGGGCTGACCTGGAGAGGCTCACCTGCTGAGTCAGGCGTGGTGGTAGCAGCTTCTGTGACAGGATCTTAGTATGTGAAGTCCTTGTCCCAGTTGCTGCCTCGCTAGGAAGCCCCTGAAAATTAAGTTGCCTCCAGAGCACTTGCACCACAAATCATGCCCCTTGGTGCCAGGGGGTGTGATTCAGACCAACAGCTGCTGAGGGCAACAGATTGAGCAGTAATTAGCTGCTGTTAGTCATCCTCTTCCCAAGTACAAGTGGTATAGCATTTGATTATTTCATCACAGTTGGATGTGGGAGGGAAGGTAGGCCTGGAAACATTTTCCTGACAGCATACTTCTCAGCTCTTTTAAAACACCTCTCATGTTGACACTCAGCACAGCATTTCAAATAAAATGCTATTTCCTCTTGTAGAGCAGCAAGGAAAAAATGCTGTCACAGGTTTTATAACAAACATTAGGTAAGCAGCAATCATACTCATTGTGCAATCTGGGATTCAGGTAGGAAAACAATCCAGAGATGGCTAAGAGAGAAGTGCATGTGTCTCAACAATCTGAATAAGGCGTGAACTGCTTGAGGGCCACAGAGAAGGGACAGAGTTGAATGGGTTAGTGGGACAACTTCACACAGCTAAGTGTGAAGAACAAAAAGGCGTGATTTTGAGACTGGAAGCAAAAAACTGACTGGAGGAAATGTGGGTTACTTTTGCTCAGCTAAGCTCTTCTTGTTCCTTTCTTGTGACGCCACGAAAACGTGCTGTGGTCTGTCTTCAGCAATTGTCTGTCCTTCTGACACAGATTTCATCCAGCATGTAGTGTCAGTGGTGATGTCTATCTGTACTGTAAAACCCACATTCTTAAATAGAAAAAAAAAAAAAAAACCAACAAAACTTTTTGAAAGGGCTTGTAATCTTTTCTTTTTTTTCTTTCTTTTTTTTTTTTTTTAAATCTTCTGCCTCAGCATTTTATCTTCCTCCTGAATTCACAATGCCCTACTTTGCTCTTGGGCAGATACATTAGAACTTCCCACTCAACTCAGAAGGACTTTGTGTTGGTCCTCTCAAAATCCTGGATGTACAGAAGTCCTTTTGGGAAGCATTTAGGGATATGGGATATCTACAGATCCTGAGCAAGTGTAAGGTTCTCAAAATCCACAGAGTGAATTTCTGAGTGGTAGAAGAAGATTTAACAAGAAAATCTCCCATATATAGTTTTTGGCTTGCTTTAGGAGGGCTTAATGAGATTCAAGGAAAAAAATTAGTTAGAATTGAGTTAGGATTCTAACATTCCCAATATCCTGTGTTCAGACTTAGAGTGTTCCCTGCACAAACAGAGCCTGCCTTGTGTACTAGAGGTAAATAAATATAGATAAATGCTGTCTGTCTGTCTGTCTATGATCAGCTTTTTTAAGGCAAAATATTCCTTTCTTACCAAACAAACTTGAAAGAAAATGGAATCAAGACAGTAAGCTAAATATGCACTCTGAAATTGCTTAGTCCAACATTTAGAGCATGTTATTGTCAGCTTGCATTTTTAAAAACTCTGAACCAGCCAGCTGAGTTAGCTGAGCTGCTAACAAGCAGGCTAGAAACCACACCACAGTGGTGGTTACTTCTCTCTCCTGTACAAAGATCTCAACAACACTGATAAAATGATATGAGCAGCTTAATATCCTGGCATGGTGTACAGGTGTTACCAGTTTTACAGGCACTAAAGAGGGTGTATGTCTTGGTTTTGAAACAGGAGGGGTTGGATGACCAAGAAAATGTCCAAATTCGGGGTGTGAAAATTGAGAGATGTAAACCAATGTGTTGGTCTTGGTTTTCTCTCAACCAAGTACTTCCAACACTGTGTTTTACTGACAATAGTGAACTCATCATTCTTAATATTAGGGTGATGAACTCTGTTTACAGCAGAGTAATCCATTTCATGTTCTAATGTGTCTCTCATTTTACATGTTTTAACTCAGTAGATATTGAATGCTCTTTTGGGATTGTCACTGAAACAATGTCAAGTAATATGTATCAGCCCTGTCTTATTGGGGGGTTATTCAACATTCAAATATATTCAGACTTTTCCATTTTTCCATTCAACAATTCACTGTAGCAGTTCTAATGTTACTTTCCTGTGTTACATTAACCCTCTTTGGGGTTTAATGCTTTAAATATTTATAGACTGTTGTAATGCCCAAATAATCACATTTCAAATCTTCAAGACTTCCTGCATGGTAATAACATCTAAATTTTAACAGAAACTAGGCCTGTTAAATTAATGTAATTAAACTAACAGAAATTAGGCACTTTAAGGAGGTAAATAATGGCTTCATAAAGAAGAAATAATCACAGCATTGTAATTGGCCTTCTTTTTGCTGATTTTATGTTGCAATTGACTGCCAATACAAGATCTATCACATGTGATGTTACATATCTAATAGAGTGAGGGGACACGAAAGATTCAGATCCAAGGAACAACCGTAACTTGTCTGGTGTGTCTGATAGCACATATGATGCTTGAATTTTGGACAAAGAAACATAACATGAGCTAGGAGTTTTTTACGGTTAGGAAGAAATCTTGTGCAGATGTTGAGCACAGAATTTACACAAACTCAGGCATTTCTGTGATTTACACCTCATGCTATCTTGGGCTACTGCCAGAAGTGTAAACTGCTCAGAGTCTGTTTGTTTCTCCTGAGAATTATATATTCCCTGTAATGCAAGATGTTTTTAAAAAGTAATTTACTCTCTGTGATATTAGAGGTCCTAATGAGTAAATCTGTATTTCCTTCTGGGTCTTTTCTGCTTGAAAATCCTGGCAAACCTTGTAATGAATGTTGTGTAATCTCTGTCACTTGATCGTGGATCTAATTTTAGGTACCGGTGTTTGATTTGGGGATTTTTAGTACCTTAAGGGAGACCAGAATTATTTGCCTTTCCATGACCTGCATTGTTTTGAATCTTAAGTGATGTACCTGTAAATCACATAATCAGTAAGAGCCTGATCCTTCAGACACTTACTGCTGTGTACAATGTAAAATGTCAGTGTGACTGCTCATAGGACTAAGTACTGTTTCCCATCTGAAGTGTTTGCAGATTTGGGTCCTGACAATGGATGTTTGTGTGTCTGTCTCCAGCCACAGCACAAAGGCTGCTGATGGGGCTACAAGGTGCTGGGAGTAAACAGCTTATGGTTCAGGTTGCAGGCACCCAGAGAAGTTAAAACACTGCATCCCAAAGTGGGTGGAGTGAACTACAGGAAATGAGTCTGACTCATCAAAACGTTTTAATAATTTGTCCTTTATACTGGTATTTCTGTAGAAAATCTGTCTACTTAATCTTTGTGTAGCTGAGTTTTGAAGCCATGACTGTATCTAAACATATCTGTCTTCTGAGGCTTTGTCCTACCTACCTAGGGCAGTTGAGGAGTTGTCTGAGCAGAAAGACATCACTCCTATTACACTTCATAGTCTGGTCTTTACTGTGATGTTGCTTGTGTCCCCAGAAGGCAATGCTTTGCTTTCCAGCTGAGAGTGGCAGTTAATAGTTTGTGGATGGATGTATAAGATGGGGAAGTTGTTTTCTGAAAACAAGAATATGAAACAAACTTTTTAAAAGACTGATGTTTCAAGACTGAAACAGTAGAACCACTGCTTTGGTAACAGAGGCAGATAAATTAGAGGTAGATAAATTAGGATAAATGCATATATGTATGTATAAACATATGCAATTGAAATTTTAAAAAACATTATAGTCACATCTCAAAGACAGTTGAACTATTAATTTCCATCCTTCTTTATTTGGGGCTACTTGATGAGTTCTTGTGTGTCTCAGTTTGGGGAGGCTGATGTTACGTGATGGAGTCATCCACTTGTGACAGTCCTACCAGGATTGTCTGCATTTGGGTAGTACCACATGAATGAAAAGGAAATGGGGAGCTTTTCCAGTGTATATCAGTTTTCAATACACTCAGATCCCCTCTCCCTTCTCACCTGAATTTTTAAGACAGTCATCAGCCTTCCAAGGTCTCCAATAAACATGAAGTAGATTCCCTGGAGTGTTTCACTTAAGATCAAGCACAGTAAAAGATCCAGTGCTATGTACAAGGCACCTATAGCTCCCTGATTCTGTGCCCAGCCTTGGACACAGATTTGAGCAACATGAGAGCTGCTCTGACCTGTGTCATCTGGCAGTGGTCCCCGAGAGCTTGTTTACCCTGGATATTTTTTCACTAGATAATAATTACACCACTGAAACTACGTGAGTGGGAAAACTTTGCACATGTGTAGCAGGGGGTCATTCGGATAAGGACCTTTGTTTAATTCACTTTCAATACCATTGTGGTATTGAAATGGTCAATAAAGCCTGTCACTACTGACAAACCACTACAGTAGGCCGTCCGCCAGCTGTGGGTTGCCAGAATGTGTTAACATTTCAACTTTGTGCCTTTGCTCCCAGTCCCCACAGGCTGCCAGAGGAGCCAGCTGCCTGAGTCCACAAGTGGACAGCTCTGTAACGTGCACAACATGCCAATCACTCCTCCTGCTGAGTATTTGGCAAGGAGAGAAGTGACTCGAGGAGGTTACTCCAGATTTATATTGCTCCCTTCAGCCAAATGATCACGTTCCTCTTTTCTCTAGGACTTCTGCCTTATTGAGGGCTCTATCCTGCAGTGTGTTGAGCCCCACCATGAGGGGCTGAGTGCTCTCACTCTCCCTGCTGTTGATGGCTGTGGAGAGCCCTCATTATCCTTCAGGAATGCTCAACACCTTTCAGAAATGGCGAGCACCTTCCAGTACTGGAGCTGGCATAAACTGCACCAGAGCAGACTAATGTTTTGCATTTGGACCAGACTGTGTTTTTGAAGGACAGGAGGAAGTTCGTTATGCTGGATTTAAGCCTGCTCCTGCTTTGACTGAAGTGAGTAGTATTTTATTTTTGTACTTTGATGTAGAGAGGAGCAGGACTGGACCTGCTGTGAGAGTGATTGATTTTCATCAGCTTGCGAGCAGCGAGCAGAAAAGAGGGCAGGTTCACTGCTGCACAGCATCACTAACAGATTCAGTTGCAAACACAGCATCACCATCTCCCTCACACTTCCCTCCACCCACTTTCATCAAACAGCTCCTCTTCATTAAAGCAGTGCCCTTGCTTCTGTGCTTGCTTTAGAAGTGTTATGACACTGCTGTGAAGCACAGAATTCCCCAAAGCCTCAGAGAGAGAAAAGATAAATGAGGTATCCTGAGCAATTGACTAAAGGCACAGAAAAAGGAAGAACACAGTGCTGATTTCAGCAAATATCCATGCTTCCACAACACTTACCCACTGTTAGACTACTTCATAAACTCGTTGTGTAAAGAAACGTTGCAAGAATAGCCATGAAGATGACATGAAGAATGAAGTGAGCAATGATTTTTCCTCTGCTCCCAGTAGGACCAACATTGAATTTGGCCACAACAACCTGCCATTATGGCTTGATACAGTTTGAAATAGTGCATGAACAATAACTGAATCTCATCTCTCATAAAATTCAGTGTTTGAGTAATTTTAAATGTCCTTTCATCATGTTGCTGCTGTTCAACTTTATCAGAGTGGATTATATTTGGAGAATGTGCACAGATAAAGATGCTAATAATAAATACAATAGTTGATTAGATACAAACAACAGGGAGCCAGCAGCACAGCCTACAATGGGCTCTAGACTAAAAATCATTACTACTATAATGGAAAATTGTACTTTGCTCTTAAAAAGAGAGGTAACAAACCAGCAATATATCCTTCTGCTAGTTCTCTCACTGATTTACTTTCACATGGTTAGAATACATTTGTTGATGTAGCTCAAGAGAATAGTGAAAAAAGGGAAAGAAAAAGAGTTGTGCTTTCTATTCTAGTAGTTAGGATGGGGGTGGATGGGTGGGTGAAAGGGAAACGTAGGTTTCAATCTGATGAAGAAGCACATGCTATGCTCCAGTTTTATGGTGCATGGCTGTTGACATTTTCTCAAGCAATAAGTAAGAAATGTCACATAAATTCATCGTTTCTGGAGTCAGTCTTTCTTATACAGCCTGGCTGCCTCTTTCACTGGTCCTTCAGCTGAAGCTCACACCTTGCTCAGGTGTCTTGGCCATAGTGTGTACCTGTCCTCCTGCAGAACTGGCACACTCTGAAAGCTAGGAGGGCACAAAGAGGGATGTTTAGTTTTGAGCCCTGTAAGACTTGCAGTTCTTGATCTTTTTCAATTCCCACAGTCCCTGCTTGTGGGGAGACTACCCACATTCAGAGGTTTTGGCAGGACTCACCATCCAACACCATCTGATGGACCACCTACTACAGAGCCTGAAGACTTAAACTGCCCAGAGATCCTAGAGATGGTTACAATGATTTCATAACCGACCTGACTTCCAGAGCTACTTGCAAGTGCAAAACCTCACTAAAGATAAAAGACATGTAATGTTTTAGAACAAGTTTCCAATTAACTTTGATTTGCGGGGGGGGGGAAAACAAAGCAAAACAGAATATCTGAAAGGTTACCCTCGTTTCTCAAGCATGCAGTCTTGAAATACTTTGTTTCACTGACTTCCAGCTGTAAGAAACAAAAGTTAACACTGTGGCAGAGGCCTGGATTCAAGAAAAGTCAAGGAAAAAGGAGAAACTGTGGTAGAAAAATTTGTGTTGTTACTGTTGTTACAGGGCACTGTAGCTACAACCTGGTAATGGGCAATAAAACTGTGATGAAGAGTTTCCTTTGAAGAGCACTTAGGTTATGGAATAAAATCACATGCATCAAAATTATGGCATAGCCTCCTGTATTGCATAATGTATTGCATAAGAGAAAATAGAGAATAGCTGTTTCACATTAATACTTTGTCACATGGGCAGGTCATGGATGCCAACAGTGGATGAAATTTCACTAGAGAAAGCAAATCAGAAAAAAGTTTTCTGATTCAGTCAACTTCAAAATCACACTTCATTCAGAGTAATTTTTTAAACTATTATTGTTCCATGCAAGATGACTGTAACTAAAAAAGGCTTGACAGAAGAAGGATATTTTTACTGTGTCAAGTGTCAGCCCTTTGGATTCAATCAAAAGTCTCTTTGCCTGTAATTTCTCAAGTATAGTCAGGTTCCTTATTTCTGTGGATTTTTCTTAGGGCAATGGGCGAAAGAAATATTTTTAATTGGCTGAGGATCTCCGGCACCGAAACTATTTTAATTACTTGTTTCTAAACATAGAATACACATAGAATTTACTTTAAGGCTTATTAAATCTTGCTGCAATACTGAAATTTTCCATTTAGCCTAAACAGAGTTTTACAGATTAAAAGAAATAAAACTGAAGGGAAAGCAAGCCCACACTCTTTATTACATTCATCTTTTTTTAGAATGACAAAATTAAATCAACACCCACATAAAATATAATTGCCAATATCATACCACTCCATTTTTCGGAGCCAAAGAAGACAAAATCCATCATTCCCACCTCCAGGTCAGCTGCTCAGCTTCTTTTTTTTTTTTTTTTTTTTCTGCCAAGAGGATTGCTCTGCCTACCTCTGCCCAGAAGAGGAGCCAGTGAGAAGAGCCCAGTGTTAGGGACCTCGCATTTGACTTGGAGGACTAACCTTCTTGAATTTCAAGAACGCTAAGGAATGTGCTGGTTCAGGCACCGGGGAGGTGCCTTTTTACATAATTACCACAATTTTTTAGTAGAAGACTGCCTCAGGCCCCCTGTGGCTATGCATGGCTGGGCTGTAGTCTCTTTTGCAAAGCTTTTGCTTAATTAACTACGGGGAAAATATATTCAAGAACAATGGGTGAAAGGCACTTGAGTGAGAGGGGAGCTACAATCAAGGTCTCATTTAAACCACATATGCAGCCCACTGCGAGGTGGTTCCCCCGCTGCAGCTCATCTACCTTGTGTAGTAGGTCACACGGTACATGGCTGGGCACAGACCTGGGAGCTGCTTGCCAAAGCCTACTGATGATGCAAGTGGAATTCACCTAACAGCTCCGTGGGCTTACACCACAGGGAATGATTTATTGCTGCATTATTTTAGCTATGCACTCATGAAGTTACATCAGGCATCAAGCTGGAGCGAGGCTTGCTGTCTAATCCTACTTATCCCACCCAAAGGGTTAGTAAAATGCAGTGGGGGAAAGTAGATCTCTGCTTTAATGTAGCTCCAGAAGGCAACAGCAGCAGTGATGCTGGAGTGGCCAGAGCAAGGTAGATAACAGGACCTTGGTTGTCAGCTCTTCCTGGAGCTCAGCTAATATGTCTTACTACCCCTAACAGTATAAAGCTAGCAGGGATACACCTGCTGATGCCGTAAATTAATCCTCATTCTGTCGTCTAGAGGGATGCACAAATACCTGTAGTCAAGTGTTGAGTGAAGCTGAACCCTGCTTGGTGTCAGGAGAGATGCTGGTGCTGGCAGTGCGGCAGGGATGTGGCAGATTGAATTATGGGTTAATCAGTTTCGATCCTGTCACTCTGCTGCTAATCAAATTACCCTGTTCAGCTCAGCGTAGTTTTGGAGCGTGTCTACTCTTGGTCTGATGCAGTTCAAGCAGCACGCTGATGAATATACTAACTAAATTAACTTTTTCAGTGAAGGCAAGCTCAGGAAGGCCTGAGCCATGCAGATTTCTTTACTGTGGAGTTATACAACGAAGTACTTCTTGTTCTCTTTGCAAAGGCTATACCATTATTTTATTTGCTGTTACGAAGGCTAAAAAGTAGGGCAGAAGGATGTACAGAAAACAACGATATGCTGATTGCCATGTGTTGTTAAATGTTATATGTGAGGAATACAAGCACGTGAGAATTGCTTAGGTTGATGGTTTGTGTCTGTGGAACTCTGAAAGGGCCACTTGTGCTACATCGTGCAGAAGGAGTTAAGACCTCATATCAGCAACATACAACTTCCTCAAAACTGCTGGTTTAAAAGTAACTTTAAAAAAAATATTTGAAATGGCAGTGTGTTTGCTGGGAACATATTATTTACACAGGGAAATTTCCTAATTTTCTTTTTTTTGCTCAACGTAATTTTTGATCTGTAGTTGCCTGAAAGTCTTGGTACCAAATCATTTGCTCCACCTTCAGTACATTCGAGTTGACTTCAAAAGACTGCTGTCGTAAGAAGGAAAGTGCTTGGTTTTGGTTTATTGATACAAAAGAGGAACATGATATAAATAATTTAGATGACTCGTCTGTGCCAACACTTTGTTAACCTGAAAGTTCCTGATTCCTGTCAGGATCTGTGTGGGCTCTCACTGCTCCTCTGGCTGCTGTACAAGCCTGGGTTCAATTGTAGCAGCTGCAACCATGGCTAAAATGGCCACAGGATAACACTTGTGTTAAGGGCAGAATCTGCAAATTCTAGTTTTTTTGAACAATGACATTTTCATGGCAGTTATTTGTATTTTAGGTTGCCTGGCCACTTAGTGCCTCTTCAGATGGCCTAAATGGAGGAAAAACTCAAACCCTCACTTGTTCATACAGTGCTCAGCTGCACAGAGTTATTGTTGCCCACGATTTTAAAGACTTTGAGAGGCTGTTTGAAAACATGACCTCATTGTTGTCTACAGCTTCCTCAGCAGGGAAGTGGAGGGGCAGGCACTGATCTCTGCTCTACGGGGACCAGGGACAGGACCTGAGGGAATGGCGTGAAGTTGTGTCAGGAGAGGTTTAGGTTGAATATTAAAAAGCAGTTCTTCCCCCAGAGGGTGGTTGGGCACTGGAACTGGTTCCCCAGGGCAGTAATCACAGCACCAAGCCTGTCAGAGTTCAAGGAGCATTTGAACGATGCTGTTGGGCACATGGTGGAATTGTTGGGGATGGTCCTGTGCAGGGACAGGAGCTGATCCTTGATGTTCTTGTGGGTCCCTTCCAACTCAGGTCATTCTGTGACTCTGTGAACTATATTTATCTGTTTATATGCAATATTTAGATAAATACAAATACTTAAACTATTTAACATGTCGGTGCAACGCAAAACCTGAAGAAACAAGAACTATGAGCAGACTCAGCGCCTTTTGACCCGCCGATCCTTGCTCGCCTACACCACATCGGCCCCCTGGCCCTAGCCCCACGCCGGGATCCTTTTTCTTCCCTCCTTCCCTCTCTCCCTCCCTCCCTCCCTCTCTTCCTCTCTCCCTCCCAACCCGCGGGGAATCCGCGGGCGGCTCCCCCGGCCCGGCCGGGCCACTGGAAAACTACAGCTCCCGTGGTGCCCCGCGCGCGGCGGGCGCGGCCACCTCCCCGCGGCGGCGGGGGGGAGGGCACGGCGCGCTGGCCGGGTGCGGGCGGGGGCGTGGCCGGCGGCGCGGCCCCTCCTCCCCCCTGTGCCGTGTGTCGGTTTCGGGCTCCCGCCCGTCGCCATTTAGCGCGGAGGCGTCGCCGGGGCGGCCGCGCTCGGTATTGCCCGCCGGGCGCCACCCGGACTTGGCTCGGCGGCCCCCAGTGCGCGGCGGCTGCGGGCCGCGGGCAGCAGCGGCAGAAGGAGAAGGAGCGGCGGCGGCGGCAGCAGCACCAGCAGGAGCAGCAGGAGGAGGAGGAGGAGGAGGAGGAGGAGGAGGGTTTCCGGCTCCGCGCGCGGCGGCCGTGGCTGTTGGAGGGAGCGCGGCCCGGCCGCGCGGGCGGTGGCTGCGCCTGCCGGGCGGTGGAGAGGCCGCGGCCGCCATGGGCGCCCCGGTGAGGCGGGGCTGAGCCCCCGGGACCCCTTTCCCTGCCCTGGGCCTGCCCGGGCCTCTCCCGCTCGCTGCGAGTGACTGAGCGCGGCGGCTCCCTTGGTGTGCGGGGCCTGCGCCCCGCTCCCTCCTCGGCTCCCGGCCGCTTTCCCTCCCCTCCCCGCACCGGCCCAGCTCGCTCTCTCTCTCTCTCCATCGCCGGGGGTAACCGCAGCCGGGTGAGGCGCCGGCGTCTCCCCGCTCGGGGGCCCCCTCCCCGGGTGCTCGGGGTTTCCCTCCCCTCGCCGCCCCCCGCTCCATCCCAGCGCCCCGTGTCGGCTCCCGGTGCTCCATGTCGGCCCCGCTGCCCGGCTCCCCGCTGCAGGATGGATGCAGACGCTGACCGGGGATCCACCCCGCCGGCCCAGCCTCCCAGCTCCGCCGCGAGGAGCCCTTGGGACCCTCCTCAGTTGCAGCTGCAACGGCAGCCGCGGCCGGGCGCGCTCCCCGCTCAGTGACCGGCCCTCCCCTCGCCTCCCGCCGCCGCCGCCTCGCCACAGCCGCGCTCCCCCGGGGCACCATGTCGGGGAGCGCCCCGGGCAGCGGCGCCCCGGCCCCTCGCTTCCTGGTGCCCCCGCCGCCGCCGCCCAAGAACGGCTCCAGCTCGGACAGCTCCGTCGGGGAGAAGCTGGGAGCCGCCGACCACGGAGCCGCCGGTGCCGGCGGGTCGGACGGCGGGCCGGGGAACGGCGGCCGCAGTGAGGAGTACCGGCGCCGCCGCCACACCATGGACAAGGACAGCCGGGGGGCGGCCGCCACCGAGCACCGCTTCTTCCGCCGGAGCGTGATCTGCGACTCCAACGCCACGGCCTTGGAGCTGCCCAGCTTGCAGCCCGCAGCGTCCTCGGCCCCGGTCTCGGGAGGCAGCGCAGCTCCCTTGGTGTCCCCTCCCGAGGGTGCCGGCCCGACCCCTTGCACCGCTGTCAGCGCCGCCCAAGCCCCCTCGCTGCTGCAGCAGCCGCCGCCGCCCGCCCCGCTCCCCCTGGAAGAAGGACAGGCTGCTGAGGAGCCCCCAGCTGCCAAGGATGCCGCCCCGCTGCTGCCCAAGGAGGAGGAGGAGGGGGACGAGGCAACTGCGCTACCCCCTACCAGTGCCGCTGGCAGCCTGTCAGCTGCCACCCGGGAATTTGAGGAGCGGAGAGCACAGCAGGAGGACATCGAAGAGCTTGAGACCAAGGCGGTGGGCATCTCCCCGGATGGCCGCTTCCTGAAGTTTGACATCGAGATTGGAAGAGGCTCTTTCAAAACTGTGTATAAAGGATACGGAAACCACCGTGGAAGTTGCCTGGTGCGAGCTACAGGTAAAATAAACAAATAAAAATTGTGAATTACCAGAGCACAGTCACTCTCCCAGGTGCTAGGCTCTGTGCTTGAAGGAGGTAAAACCCACCAGCTTGAGGTTGCTTAATTCAGAGGGAGCTGCAGACTTTACCTGGGGCAGTCCTTTGGAAGAAAGGTGCAGCCTTTCCTTGGAGTCAGTTTGCCTTTTAATTATTTTAAATACTGTGCTCTCTGAAGAGTGTTTTAGGTTTATCATCACAAAATGCACCACGGTTGTGTTTCGTATAGTGTCTTGCGGTTTACGCCTCCAAAAGGTAGCTTGGAGGATTGTAAAAATACTTGTGTACAGCTTCAGGGGGGCTGAGGGGAAAATGTGTACATAAATGTCAGCTTGAGCTAGACCTAGCTTTTCAGAATTTGTTTGGGTGTTTTTTCTTTAGGAAAAAACACTGAAATGTTAATTTCACAGACATTTCATGTGTTGTGGCAGTGGATTCCTGTAGGAGGTAACTCTAGAATATACACAAGTCATGTAGTGTTTCACACCGTTTAGTTTTGCAAAGCTGGATTTTTTCATTCCAAGTTCTGAGGTTCATACTTGTTAATAGGCACAAGGAAAGAAATTCTCTTCTTTCTGAAGCTCTAGAAGACCCCCTGAAGTTTAAACTTTCCAAATGACTGGTGGGTTAGACTGGGCTAAGACACTACTCTGTTACCGGGTTTCTAGCCTGAGCAGAGCCAGAGTTCAGTAGGAGTCCAGTCTAACGATGGCAAGAACAGCCTTAGTTCCATTCGAGTCAGAGCTTGTGTAACTGAGACGGAGGTTGCTGTGCAACAACCTTAAAAGAAGTGGGAAGAGCTTGGAGTACCAGGAGCAAATACCTGGTGTAGTAGTTTGTTTTCAAAGCCTCAGTGTTAAGTTACAAGGTTGGTGCTTGTTTCTTAGTGTTGGGTTTTGGTGCAGTTCATAGAGACGCTTGTGTCCTTCATCTTTGTTATTGTTTGTGCTTCCATCCAATTTAGGACAGACAAAAGAGCATTGGGTCAAAGTCCTAAAAGTCTTTGTAGGGTCTTTAGGCAGTTGGCTGCTCACAAATTATTGATTGGAGTAACTGCACCAAAACTTTCTCAAAGGCAATTTTAAATCGGTTCCAGTCAAGCTGAGGGAATTAAGAGATTTCTTGATTTGTATTCATATTTGCCTTTGCTCAAGTGTTCTACCAATATCTTGGTTCATAATGTTATTGCCATTATTCTGTGCTTACTGACTGTGGAAGGTTTTCTTTGTGACCCTTAAGCGTGCCCTGCTCTTCCATGCTAGCTAAGTACTTGCTATGGTGGTGTGTTTGAGCATTAATTTTAAATTAAAAGTGAAATGATCAAGTGTTGGGCTCTGCTGAAGCTTTACTTGTGCAATTTGAACTGTGAGGGTAATAATAATCCACCAAAGTGATAGGACTTTTATTTTAAATTTTAATCTTTGCAATTTTCGAGTTCTCTGACTTTAACCCCTGAAAACCGTTTTTATCTTCACACTTTACTTACTTATCAGAAACTAATGTCAGCTTGGCATCAGTTGTTTCTCACTAATGTTGCCTCTGTTGAAGTGTCTGAATCATCATCGGTACCATGTGCACAAACTGTGTGAAGAAGTACCTTCTTTGTAGGAATTTAAGAAAGAAGCTCATTTATGAAGGGCATGTTGCTGGGCTTTCAACTGATTGAAGAATTTCTTGAGTAGTATTCAAAATGACAGGTTACAAAAAGCATGAATGAAAATATTTGTAAGGGAGAAAATACCTGATGTTTTGCTCAGAGGTTAACTGCATTCATTACAGGAGTGTCTTGTGGGTTAAATTGTTCCAAAGTCTGTAGTTTCCCTCTCATGAAGAGACTCAGTACAAAGTGACAAGTTTGAAAAAACAATGTAAATTTTTTAGCTGTTAAAAGTATTTGCTGAAGGAGCTTGATTCTACAGCTAGTAGAATACTTTAAGCTTAAGTCTTATTGTTTGTGTCTAGAAAGAAAAGGAGGAGTTTGGTGTTTATTGGTATGGTGGGTATATCCTCCTCTTTCTCTAGGAAAATATTATTGTTGACAGGTTGATATTTGTTATGCATGGTTTGTATCAAAAGACAATCTGCTTTCACAAAGATGGACTCAAATGTTATTGGTTTTCCAGAATGCCATGGGTTGAGGATTGGTGAACCTTCAAGGCATAATTATTTTATTAGGGAAATGTGAATGATTTTCTTCCTTGCTATATTACTGTAACCATAACTAACTGATGGTTACTTTTAATTGTCCTGAAATAATGTTCCTCAGCAATAGCAGAGCTTTTCTTCTCTGTGTTCATGCCAGCAAGCATAGGCATCTGGGGTGTCCCACCTCCCTAGAGTCTTCCAAACAGCTCTACTGAAGATTTTGTGATGGTCTCTGGCAGAATGACTTTTTAATGCTGAATAACGCAACTATACCTCATTTCTATGTATATGCTCTATATGAATAAAGACTAAAACCTGATTCTATCAATCTGCTTCCTTTCAGAGGAAGTTTGGAGGCTGTGTGTGAAATGCAGCTTGTGTTCCCAAGTTGTTGGTGTTACTCTAGGGAATATTGCTCTATATCCTTAAGGCTCTTGGATTGCCTTGTAATTCCCTTTTTGCTTGACGTATGGAACTGTGCAAGAAATAGGAGGAAGAGCTGAAATTCACTGGATCACCAAATAGTGCTCTTAGTATCTCCAGCAAGCCAAGGTCCTGGCCAAGACTCTAGTTTTCCTTGATCTGTGGAAGATGGGTCAAGTTTGCTGAATTTAACAAAAGCCCAACATAGGTGTGACTGATGGACTATCCCAGTGTACTTCATGACCTGTCAATATGAAGCAAATTGTAGCAGAACCTATTTGAAATATTGGTTGCAGGTATTTTAAATGTGGTTTATTTGCCCTGCTGTGAGTACAGTGGAGCTGTGAAGAGCTCAGCAGCAGCTGCTTCATGCCAGTGCTCAGCTTCAGTTGCTGCAAGGAGATTGTTAGTGTAGTGTTAGCCTTCAAATACTTTTATTCCCCTTGTATATATTCATCTCAACTCTAGTTATTCTGAGTCAAGTGTGCCTCCTACTGTTGTCATTAGCACATCTCATAAATTGAGTGAAATAGTAGGTAGGGTTACTGCTTAAATGGTCTTTAAATAGATAGATGTTGGCAAAAGTGGTAACTACTGCTGTTTTCTATTTTAATGTAAAATAACTCTTCCTGTACAATTGTGTTACTGGTTAGCCTTTCTGAATCACTTTTGAGCAGTGAGTCCTTCATCACCTCTGCACAGTTCAGGCAACATTGTGGCTAAAATGTGATGCCTGCCCTGTTGCATTGTTTATCTATGCAAAGCAATACTCTTATGCCAAAAGTAGCAAGACTCACATAGTTGACTGTAAAAGCCAAATCTTAGTGCTACTGTGTCATCCCTCTGAGGCCCTGTGTGAGTTGGTTGTATATCAAGATTGTCATTTAACTTCTGATTTAGAGAAGAGTACAGTCACTTGCTGGACTGCAGAATCTTGTATCTAGAATTATTGTTCTGGGCTATGTCGTTCAAATTAGTAACTTTTCTAATATGAACGTGTGCTTGGTGATATGGAGGTAAATTGGGCTCTTTTTTGAATTGTATATTTGTCAGGCATGCAAAGGCTTATCTTCTTTCATTTGGACAGTGTGTTCCCTTAGAGGCAGCACGATTTATCAACTGTTATTAGAAAGATATTTGTGTTGGTTGGAAATCCATTCTTGGTAAACTGTGTACATTGGAGAACAGCACTGCTTGTCTGGTATGTGCTGTGTCCCTCCTGTGCTTTGTGTTCTTTCACGGAAAGGGTGAGTTTGTCAGTCAGCAGATACAATTCACAAATGTGTTGCCTTGCTGATATGTTGCTTTGCCATTCTTACCCTGACTTCAGTGCAGTGGCAGTCAGGTTATTGTGCTTAACACGTGAGCTGCTGAAGGAGAAAAGGAGCTTGAGGGCTCTCCCTAAGCAACATAGAGCTTCTGGGGGTAAGAAGTGAGTTGGATGGGTGGAAGTGGTGCAAGAAGTGTTTGTACTGGTTCCTACTTGGAGGGGAAGCTGAATATGAATTTGGCTGCCTTTAGTTATAAATCATCTGAGTAATAAACTGGTGTAGGGTTACATGTGTGCAAGTCTGTTGCAGATGTTTAACTACAGACCAAGTGTGGTGTACAAGCACTTCAGCTTACAAATGGATTTTAGTTCACATAGGCAGTAGCACTGAAAAATGAGTTGAGAACAAGCATAATGCCATAACTGAATGTGAACCATGAGATTCTGTAGTGCACTGTGGTAAAATGATAATGCCACTGGTTGTCACTTTGTTGCAGGAAGCAGTGAGGTACTAAATAATATTTCCATCTGTCAGAATTTGTCTAAGTCTAACAATGTTAACTTAAAACTCACAGTGCAGGAAGTTGCTTGGATATGGTGTATATCTTCTTTTAGTGACACTTCAGATTTAACTATGCCTATCTTTATCTTGTAGACTTAAAGCTATATTTAATAGTGATTTTTAGGTCAGCAGACAACAATGGAATGTAGTTTCTATACTCTGGAGTATAGACTCCACTGCAGGCTCACCATGATAAATATCAGCTTGCTGAAGTCGATGTTTAATTCTTAAAATTCTCTTTGCTTTCTGGACTGGCTGAGCTGAGAATGTTTCAGAAGCTGCATGTTCAAGTCTGACAACCAAAAAAGGTCTTGTATCGCATAACTGTGGCATCCTGTAGTGTCTTTTTTCTAAAAGCTGGTTGTATATTGCTCACTAGGAGGCCCGACTGCAGAGATGGTGGCTCTGATGCACAACTGTGTAGCTACATTAAGGCAAAATGGAAAACCAGATCAAGACCTTTCTGCAGTGAGAGGAAGCTGAGGAGTAGGGACCTGGAATTCATTGTCAAGTGCTATTGGCAGAAGGTTACATTCTGCTAGTTCTGGAGAAGTAGTCAGCATCCTGAGACAACTATGCCTTCTTTGAAAACTCTGACTGTGTTTTAGTTCTGAATATTTAAAAATACTTTTTGTAAGATTCCTACTGGGAGATCAAGTCTAATTTGGTATGGTGGCTCCCATGCCTACCCAGTACTTCACATCAGTGTTTTTAATACTTTACTAGTCTGTGAGCATAATTACATGTGGCTACAGCAGCAGTGTGCCTCCTGTTCGTGACTGCTCCTGGGTCAGATGCATAATTGTCACAAATGTCAATTAATCAAGATATGTGACAATCTGTGAACATCCTGCTGTCCTTATTAGCTCTTCTTCTGTTTTCAGCTCTACAATTTCCAAAATACTGATAGTAAAAAGCTGTAAAACCGTAAGTGTACAAAGGGTTTATAGCCCTTTCAGGTTACACTGGATTTCCAAGTGTCTTGAGGTGTGTGCACACAGGAAGCTTGAAATTTGGTGCAGTAAGGTTTAAATTTTCATTAGTTTTCTATGTCATAGGGTAGAACAAGTTACTGGTACTTAGGGGCTTCAAATCTCCGATGTGAAAGTTTCTCCTTTGGCTGAAGAACAAAACCCAGCCATATTCCTGAGTGTTTGTCCTGTAATTGATACAATTGACAACTTGATAAATGACATGGGAAAGGAGCCAGACTAATTACCTGCAGAAGTATAAACAGTAGTCAGGCTCCCTCAGACTTGACAAAGGTGACCCTGAAAGAGAGAAGGGAGCTTTAAAGTACATTCTGGAGCTGCAGCTGTTAGGAGACCTCTACTTAGGAAAATAATCTTACCTCAAAGGGATATCACTTTTGGAGATGGCCGTGGTTCAATTTGTAACTGGCTGGTTGTGAGGCAATAAAGATAATCGGATAAGTACATTCTGAAAATGCAGCATTTTTTATGGGAATAAACAGGCTCTTATTTGTCAATTCGTGTGGGTTTGAGAGGTGCAGAATTAAATCTCTTAAATGAGATTTGTTTGGGGCTGTTGTGCTTTAAAACACTTAGCTTCGTAACTAAACTTTTAAGACTTAAGGAAAAGTACCAGGACTATGATCTTTTCTTGAAAGAGGAAAAAAAAAAAACCCACCTGATAAAAGCTCCCTGGAGACATCCTGTATGGAGTCCTTTGAGAGCTGTCTAGCAGAGTAATAAATAAAACAAGCAGTAATAGATCTGTGGTAGTCTCCATGGATGCAGCGCATGGTACAGTGCAGTTTCAGTGCCTTTTGGTTTGCAACATCCCTCTGGGCCACATGTTCTATTTCTTATTTTGTCATTGTTGGCTTTGTTTCATAGAGCAGCTCATTGAACATCCCAGCTCTGACTGACACCCAGGTTCTCCTTACTGCATGTGACAGAGTTTGTGTGAAGCAGTGGCAGCCTTGATGCTTCCTGTCATGCATCTCCTCAGAAACTCTCGTTTCCTGTAAAGATTACCAACCTTTTTCTCGAGATTACTAATTTGTTCTTTCAAATCAGGGTTGACTTGAACTGAAAGTTGAGTATTTTTCAGTTTTAGCCTTTAAGTTCATATTTTCAACTTTGTCTTAGTCTACATAATGGATGTAGCATTTGAGTTATAAGGAAGATAATAAATACCATGTAAGTTTGCTGTGCTCCTGCAGCTGGGCAGAGGACTTTCTCTTGGCAGAGCATGTGTTTGTGTGGGGTTTTTTTCTTTTTTTTTTTTTTTACTTGCAGATGGTAGAAAGTTACTGTTTTTGACTCTTAAAACTTCAGATAATGATACCATGGTTTTAACTTGATCACGATGTGTGTACACCACGTCTGGAAAAACACTCTTCCAGTATACTTGAAACAATTTCTCTTCTAAATAGGAGGATTTGTAGTGCTGAAAATCGATTTCTTGGAGTAGTTGAAGGCTTTTATCTAACATGAACCATCTGCAAATCTTTTCAAGTCTAGTGTATAAATTTGTGTCCAGATGAATGAGACTCAAATTTTATACTGACTTCTTAAGTATTTTTGTGGAAGCTGCTTACAGCCCCTAGGACTGTCTTATAGCTTATTGTGACAATCATTTGGGGTATGTACTTAATCTTACTTAAGGGGTGTTAGAGTATTTTATGGTCAAGATACCACACCTATCCTTCTTTGTACCCTATTTCCAGCTTCCTCAGTATATTTGCTAATTGTCATACCAACATTTCTCAGTGTGTGGTTTTGGTTGCCTTCATTCCACTTGGGAGAGCTGGGGGAAGGGAAGAAGTGACTAGGATTGAATCTGTGCCTCACTTGAGGTCATCTTTGAGAGAGGGAGCTTGTTCACTTCTTGTCTTGTGGGCACAACCTGGAGAACACTCCTTAACTCCATGCTGCAGAGGATAAACTTTGTGTTAATAATGTTCTGAGCTATGCAGTCCTCTTGACCCAAAAGGAGATCCATGCAGTGAGATCATCACAGATCTTTTCTAATAAGCCAGAATAAAATAACTGGGATGGAATGCAGTGACCAGAATTCAGATCAGTTCTCAAACATACTTCTGAACTTCATCTCGGTTGTTGTTTTCACCTGGTGGTGGCAGGTGCATTGCACATACCCAGATTATTCCGAAGCACTTCCGGATTTGCCTGGGGAATTCCAAGCAGCACTGTGTTACTTTGCCTGGATCTCAAGCAACTTAACATGCTCTCAGTTTATTTTTCGGCAAAGGAAACTGCAGCCTGATAAAAATTGGAACTGGTGCTGTTAGAATATCATAGCCTTCCACAAGCTGTGTAAATATTAATATGTGTCTAAAGCAATAAGCAGTTTTTATGAGGATAACTCATTCTAAATCACTCAGAGGGACAAACTGCTAAGTTTGTGTTTGTCCTTTTTGGTCTAAGCAGAACCTTTGGGAGTGCTGCCTGTATACTTAGAATCTAGAAATCCTCCACAAAGTATGTTGTATTTTGGTGGCTGTCTACCTGGTAACTAAAATGTCCATGAGTTTTCAAAGTGATATGTCCAAGACACTGGAATGAATGTGTTTTAATGAGAGGATGCTATTTTTTTTTTTTTTTAATTTTTGTTTTTGGTACTCTGTGTGCCTGAGAACATGATTCTCTGAAGTGATCTGGTTCATTTGTTGGCAATGATATCAGCGATATACAGACAGCAATTCTCTGAAGTGTCTGTTCTCAGGACAGGATCACTGTGGTGCCTAATGTTGTCTAATTTCACAGGTGGTTGGCAGGACTCCTTCTAGCATGTTAACAGGAAGATCGAAACACAGAAGAAGCTTTGGCAACTCTGATAGCATCCACATCACAAGTTAGATTTTGAGCCATAGTCCAGAATGGTTCTGATCCTATTGCCTTTGTTAAATAAGCAGTCATTGGTAGAACCTTTCAGTAGCTATCCACTGAACTTCTGCTTTTCTGCTTTAGTAAGATAGCAGATGGCGTGGAAAATAAGCTTTATTAGATCTCTTATGTGAGGTAGAAGCTGTGTTGTTTCTGTTTGGCTGTTCTGGATCATCCTTGTCATCTGCATGTTTCAATCATTTCTAGTTTCATTGCATCGGTAGTTGAAGATAGTTCTGATAGCAGATTTGAGACTAGCCACAGAAAGCAGGAAACTAGAAATGGAAAACCCCAGTTATGTGATTGTGAGTTTATTGCCACCATTTAAAAGATTTTGAAAAGGAGTTCTGATCTCTTTGTATGTAATTGGGGCAAATCTCAAACAGCTATGCTGAACTAAATGAAAGGACAAAGCTGATCCCAACAGTTATGTGCATTTTGTCTGGTTTTGGCCAGTTAGTAGAGTCTTATGATAGTTTAAAACTATCCAACTGATGGGGTTACCCAGTTTTCTTTGGACACTTTCCTCTCTTAGGGTAACCTCTGACTTGTTTCTTCTTTGCTGATTGTTGCTGGCAAGTTCATGACCCCTGTCTGAATGTTTTTTTGACCGCTTCTATCCTGGGATAGACTAATGATATACAAACAATAACCCACAAATATTGCTATTAAAAGCTTCAGCATATCCAGGCTGATTATCTTAAGGATCTGCAAATCTGTGTACAGTTATGTAATATGCATCTGTTAATGGCAATTTCTGAACTGTTAGCAGGTTTTGCTTAAATATTGCAAAATGTTACCATGTCTGTTTTCAAATCTGCTCCTTTTAAATGAGACTTTTATTCTTACAAATATTTTCCAACACAGAACTATATTTGGTTTGTCTCCTTCTTTATTCAGCTGCTTATGGTATGCTTTTATTTGGGAAATGTAGATTGTCTGTCTACAAAATGCAAGATGCTAAGTTTATGTGCTCTGTTTTGCTATAGCTGATTTGGACTCAGTCTATGAGTCCTCCTTAAAGAAAAAATGTGGTGAGTGAGACAACTTGAGTTGGAGAGTTCTTGAAGCAGTCTGTTCAGATAAGTGTCCTTCAGTAAGAAATACTGTCTGAAAAGTGATTGATATTTTTTTTTGATTGATATATTTTTTTTTAATATTGCTCTCTCTGGATGTAGACAAGTAGAGATTGACAGTATGTAGAATGCTCTTTGAGGGCATGTTTTTTTGTTTGCATTTAGCATCGTTTGGGGCTTAGTGGGTTGTTAGGTTTGCCAGGAACAGTGTGCTAAAAGTGGCAAAACTGCAGAAATGTCTGATACAAAAATAAGACCTTAGTTTTAGAATTTTTTTTTTCCTGTGGCTTTTTCTACTTCCTTTATGTGTATCTTGAGCTTCTTTCTGCAGACTCAAAAGCAGAAATGCATTTTAGGTTATTTGTGCCAGGTGGGGGGTGGTGGTGAATTACACAGGGCACTTGAATTTGAAATTTTTTGCCTCTTGATGGCAACTGTGAGCCAGTTAAGGTGATGGTAGGATTTTTTCTGCTGATCTTATTGCACAAGCCTGAACATATCTGAGAGGTTCAGTATTTACCCTTGGGAACAAAAAAAAAGGTGAAGAGCTCTAGGGTGCTGCTGAAGACATGAAAGTAGTACCTGAGTGTGCTGCACGTGTCCTATACCTGAAGATCTGTCATAAGCTGTCTTTAATACTCAAGTTTCCTTCAAGCATTTCAATGCAACTGAACATGACTAAATGGAGATGATAACACTTACTCCAAATAGGAAAAATAGCCAGTTTCCTTGTCTATATCTTGGGACTATGGTTCAATAAAAATGTTTTTCTTTCTCCCGGTGTGAAATCTTACTTCTCAAATTTGGGTGAATCCCAGAAAACTTAGCAGAGTTGATGTTTGATTTATTGGTGTTGGAGACTCTCAAATCTGTTCCTATTTTTGACTTAAGTAGCTTCTTCTAAGGAACTTTGAGAGTTGAAAAGGCATTTACAAGACAAGATGAGGAATAGCAAAAAACCTTGTTTCTTAGTATGTATATAACATTTTAAAGTTTTAGGACCAGACCAGTGTAAAACAGTGAATTGATTGCTATGAACAACTAGTTCATGAAAGTATCATTAATGTAATACTTGTATTAATGTTTGTGGGTTTCTTCACTGGTTTTTGCTGAAACACCTTCCTTTGTATTCTTAGATTAGTAATAACTTATGGAATAAGGTACCTACTGTTGACATGCCTCAGTTTCTCTTTTTTTTTACAGACTTGCAGATTAAATAATTATGTAATATTCATGAATATATAGAGTCATTTTATGTATGTATTCAGACTTTGAGCTGCAGAAGGGCAGCAGCCAGTAATGATGAGCATTTTGTTGTGGGTTTTTTAGTATTTTGTAATAGACTGCAAACCTGCACATTTCATCTTTGTAAAACTTTGTGGCCATAATTTAGGTGTTTGAAAGCGTTTTTTTGGAACTGGAGAGACATCAGTCCCAAACTGGCATCTGTGGCCTAGTTAGTGGTAGATGATTAACTGTTCCAGGAGGTTTCCTGGATCAGTTTTCTAAGATATACAGTTGAATAGGTCTAAAGTGTGGAGTTGAACAAGAGTGAGAAACACTTTGTAGAGTCTCACTGCTCCAAATGTAGAGATTTTGGGAAAACTCCCAGTGTACCCAAGGTATAAATGGCTTCTGCTTGATAAACCTGTACTGTAAAATCCTGTTATTCCTTGGCTTCTGGGAGAAAGCATCCTTAGATTCTAAACCATATGAGTGATAGGGCTTTTAATTGGAAATGGCCGATAAACTCGTTGGGAAGAATCTACAAGAACTCTGGAAATCCTTTTTTCACGTGAGGAAACTACAACCAGTGCACAATGGTGAAGCAAAGAAAGGGTTCAGTTTTGAGAAGAAAGCTTAAGTAGCTTTTAGATTAGGTCAGGCCAACCAAAGGAAGTAAGCCAGGATCAGCTGTGCTAAAGGAGCTGGCTGTACTTTCAACATCAGCAAAATAATTCCCAAAATTCTTTTTGTGTTGGCCTGGCCTCTGTTATTTAGTATTACTGCAAATTGCTGGTTGGTGTTCTGCATTGTTTAACTGAAGGTTTGCTTTGTTGCAGTTCTGCAGTGGTTTGACCTCTGTCAGAAAACAGTCGTGGCTTCTAATGTGGCAGGTTTTAAGATAACACCGAATTTCCGAACTATGCTTATGATGTGTGATTGTGCTGTTGTAGCACGTCCAAAACTGAATGTTGCTCAACTTCTGGTCTTGATAACTTCTTGCAACAAGCCACATGGTTCGGGTAAGCTTGTAAGATTTGAAGGAGCACAGCTACTTTATTTAAATAACTGATAAATGCGATGTTCTGACGCAACTGATAAGCACGTTAAGTAAGTTGGTGTGGATGACTGCAGTTAAAAAGCAGCAGGCTGTGAGCAAAGTGATGTTTCAAGTATAATTTGTCACTTAAGAGGAGCATGAAATGTGAGGAAGTTGGTATTGGAATTTAGAATGGAAAGAATGAGTTGGGTGATGATGCAGAAAACTATTTTCCACTTTCCCTTTGACTTCTGTCCTTATCTTCTCTGGCATTAATATTCAGGGAAATGGTATCTTTTGTTTCTCTTGTTCCTGTGTGGGAATGGTAATTGTTCTTGCTTCTTACCTGTTCCGGAAGTATTGTCATTCCTTCCCCCCCAACAAAACACTGTATCGGTCATTACCAGTGTTGGTTTTTGCTTTATTTTCTAACTTTGGTCTTCCTGAATCCTCCTGTGGTCCCTGTATAGGCCATATGGCAAAACAAGGATTTTTATTTTTGTATTTTTTGTCTCGCCATACTCACCCCTGCACTCTGGAATGAAGCAGATTTTGTATCTGTGTTCAGCTACCCCGTGTAAAAGAATAATGGGCATGTTTAAAACCTGCATCTAAATCTTGACTCCTGGAACCGCCTCTTCCAAACTTAGATTTTCCAGCTGGTAAATCAATCTTATCCATGGAAATGTGCTTAGTGTTCTCTTGGGAATTTGCCTTATACTCTTGCCTTCTCCCTTCCCCCTTCTCAAGCCAAATTTCTTTCCAGGAAGGGAAAAAAATCCATGGACTAGATTGAGCTTCAGCTGAATAGGGTGTCTCATTTCAGATATACTTTCTGCAGCTACTCAAATGACCAAAACATAAGTGACAGCTGAGTTGTCTGTTTGTCATGGGTCAAGGGCAGTCCAGCTCAGCAGTTTCCCTTTCCTCTTCCCTGAGTTTTGTTTGGAAGCAGGAGTGATTTGCCATTCTATATAGTCATCCTCTTGTCATGAAGACCAGATGGAAATACGTCAGTTGTTTCATGTATAAATACTCAGTCCAACAGCTGTGAGTTTATCAGGAGTCACTGGGATCACAAGTTGGTGACCAGATTGTTAGTTTAGAGGGCCATGACCATTACTCTAAAAGCTGTTCTGTGAGGCTGTTAGAAATAGTCTAAGACTCACTTAAAGAAGAAAGAATGAAGCTGTGCCATTTAAATGCAAATTCCTTTTTCAGATGAAGTTATAATTCTTTTTCTAGAGTATTACAGAAGTCCTCTTATACCGATGATAAAGTTTCATCCACTGATCTTATATTTTACTGATGCTGTTCCTAAAGTGGCTAAAGGATTACTTTAAAGTCTACTTGTCTCCTTTCCTTCTGTAGTTTATTAGGTAAGAACATTTATCCAGACTTACCCCCTGGTCTTTTGGCCAGATGATAATCCTCAATCTGTTTCAATATGGATTTCTAGCAAAAAAGCTGAGATACCTCTGTGATCCTAAGTAACAACAAATCAAATGCAATGAGAGTTGAAATAAATTTACTTGATACTGATAATTGAGGGGGTTAACTTGATTTTGCAGGTTGCAGAGGGTTTTTGCTGCCATCCACGTGTGAATAAGGCTATTTCTTCCAATAATATTGAGAAAGGGGGGGCAGTGGGGAAGTCTGCCAGTGGCCATTGGCTATTTGGTTGCAAAATGCAATGTGTTGCATGGGCTGCTGAGCATAATGTGAAACAAAGTGCCATAAAAAAGACGTTGAGTGCTAAGTCCATGACTGAAAAACACTTAAATGGGAGAATGGGCACGGTCATTAACTTATAATAGCTTGTGTGCAGAAAACTAATGTAAAGCAAGATTGTATTTCTTGGATAATGAAGACTGCACTGTATAGGACTGAAACGGAATTGGAAATAAAACAAAAATTTGCAATAACTACAGACTGCTAAAGACCCATAAACAAATGGGGAAATTGGCCTCAGTTTAGTGAAACCACCTGTTTATCAAACCTTGAGAGGAGTCCTGTCTGTTGCTTTGGAAAACTTTCTTGATCAGTGGGGTAGCTAACATATTTTTAATGTCTATGGTTAATACTTGTAGACAACAGAACAATAAATGCAGTTGACCACATTGGTGGCTCGTAGTCTCTGCAGGGCTTAAAAAAAATAATGCCTCGAAACAACCCACCAAAAACCCCAAAAGAAAACCCCAAAGCATTGTCTGGTTGAGTTGCTTTGGCTGCATAGATCTCACTTTTGCTTCCAGGTACATGGTGTTTCAGAACTGGTTTTCTTCCAGCTTGCAGAATTCCATGAAGCAGTGCCTGTGCAATAGAAGCCCATGCAGCCAGTGTAACATTGATTGCAGCTCTGTGGGTCTGGGGAGTCTAGAGGGAGTTAGGGAGGCAGAGGCTGTCCTGGAGTCCTTTAATGACGATTTTGTGACCTTTGAATTGCGTGTGTGGAAACTTCTCTTCTGTTTGAATCCATGCAGTTGGTCTAGATGCCAGGAACTGAGAACATGGTTTCCTCTGACATATTGGTGGTGTTTGTGGATATATATACTTGTTAAAAAGTCTCCAGTGTTGCTTCAGAATCATGGTATACTTCAGTTTTTCCTGTTCTTTGATTTTCTGTAAAATAACTTGTCTGGGATAGGTCATATTCTGAAAAATGTTGGTGTTTTTTCAGCCGTACACTGGCGTGTGATCTCTTGTTTTGGTGACAACATGCTAGGAAGTCTTTCATCTGGAACCTCATCTGAATGGTCATTTTCTAATTTAGTTACTGGTTTACAGTTTGAGGGTCTGGGAGTCATCAGTGTGTGCTCTCAGAAATAGCAAATACAGCAGTTAGCCTAGCTGTGTTTTGTGGGTTTTGAACAGTCTGTTAGACATGCCAGGATAGGAGAATATCTTAAGTCTTGAATGATGACTTCTGTCAAGCAGAGATCAAGGGTCGTGGTGCTGTGCACTTTGGCACATTCACCAAAGATAAGTGGGGTTGACTGTCTTAGTGGGGAAATTGAGTTGAATTACTTTCCATTTTTATCAGTTTAGTTTCACTTTTTTGTAAGCATCTGTGGCTGGTTTGATTTTTAGTTGTTCCTGAATGGTGGAAGCACAGAGACGGTTTGTATCCAACCACAGGTCCACATTAACTCAGCATATCTAATACTAATCGTGACTGGTCAGGGTGTAACTTGGAAACTCCAAATAATAGCACTTTGGTGGCGGTGGGTTCTGTTGGTTTTTGTTTGGGTTTTTTATTGTTTAAGGGTTTTTTGTTTGTTTGGGGGGTTTTGTTTATTTTTTTATCCTGTTCCTTTTGAAATGCTTGTCATTATTTTTGTTCCGTGTTCCTGCATGATTCCTGCTGTAGCATCAACACAAGAAAAGGTTGATTGGATAAGGATTCTTGGTTTACAAGTTACAAGCCTTGTAACTTGGCTTCTAATTTAATGTCTGACTAGGACTAATGATACTGTATAAGTTAACTGTAGGGACCCAGCTGATTATTCCATGACAAGTATGCCAGTTTCCCTGAAAAAAGCGATGCAGGATAAACTTAAGGACAGAAGGTGGCTTCCCCATAGACTTGAGAGGCACCGCAGCTGCTTTCCATCGTTGTTACCGATGTGGGACAGTATTAGGTTTTCAGTGCCTTATAGGTTGTGGATGATTTTCTTTGATCCTGCAGGTCAAGGAGATGATGTGTATTGTCTAGTCTCTTACCTTGCTGTTTCCTCTTGTCTTCTTCTAAGCAGTAAACTTATCCCTCTGGATCACTTGTGGATCCAATTTGGATATTGCAGCTATGGAGCTTTGGATGGAAAACACCCACTGGAGTTACTGAGGTAGTTCGAAGGGTGGAGCTTCACATGTTGTGTTTGGAGTGTTGTACTTCAAAAAATGCCACCTTAGTGCATCAGTTCTTCTGTTTTTATTCAGAAAAGGATCTGCAAATGAAGCAATAGTTGCTAGCTCTTTTCAGTAACTCTATTCTAAAAGCTTTGGAGGATTTTGCTCTCATGCCGTGAAGTGATATGAAGAGACATCTTGCTTACTTTTGCAGCCCCTCTGGGTGCTGCTGTCAAAATCCTACAAAGACACTTTTGTTTTTGAATGTTCAGTCTGAGATTTGGTGACAATGCCTAAAATGTTGATTAAAATTATTCAGAAGCTACATATACCTGAACTTTTTTGCATTACCACCCATCAGTTGGCATAATGTGCCTGTTGATACCTATTTTTTACTTCTTCTGAAAGTATGAAAATGATCATATTTGTCCTTGTTCATTCTGGGCTGGATCCCTTCAATAGAACTACTGAGGCAGATTGAGAAGGCAGCTCTGTAGCATAAGTGTGTATCTTTCCTGGAGTTTGGCCCTGTAATTTTACAAGCTGTCTTTGGAAGAAATGTGTTGGTAATGCTCTATATTTACCTAGGGGTCATCTACTGTTAAATTCTTTGTCAGGACACGTGGGACTAATACATTAGGTAGCACCACTTAAATTTGATTCCTGTCGTAAGACCCTGTTTTCAGTTGCCCAACTGGTGTGTATCTTAACCACCTGGGCTGCAAGTTTTCAAGCCAAGTGTCTGTCTTGAGCTTAATTGTTTAAGAAGCTTCAGCCAAGATGTTACAGATGCTTCAGAGAAAAAAAGCTTACTTTATTGCATCCATTGGCACTGTAAGCTTTTGCTCTTCAGAGCTGTGAAGCAGGGGCCTAAAAGCAGTGATGAGACAGGTGTGTTGTCTTTTTACCCTGAAGAAGTATTTCCAAGCAAAGAGTTTTCAGATAATGAAACTTTAAAATAAGTGACATTTTCTGGATTAGACTTAATTTTTTTTTTTTTAAACTCTAAAGGCTTGATCCGTGTTGTAGCCTGTGAATAGTCTATGTGAGCATCCATATGATGCCACATGAAACAATTTGTTCAACTTACAATGTGTGTTGGCTTGGTTTTACAAATATATAATTATTACTCTTTGTACAGCTTTCCCACCCTGAAGGTTTGACTTGCACATGCTGTACAATGTAATTCAGTTCACTTGTTTGTGTTCAAACTGTTTAAGTAAGTAAATTTTAATATCTCAGAAATTGCTTGCTTCCCATGATGTAAGTTTCTAGAGAAATAGGCACTGAAGTTTTCAAGTAGAAAATGTTTCCTGGAACAGCAGCCTCTGTATTTGCACGAGCAGCAGACTTTGCAGCTCTTCAGTGTTCAGAGGTGGAGAACCAGCTTTGGTACCGATATGTTGTAATTAGTCTGATGGAAGCATCTATGAAAAGACTGCTCAAATGACTTTAGTTGTAGTTAAATTGAGTTCTTGACAGTGAATTTTTTTATTATTTTGAAAGCAAACGCCCTTGTCAAAATCTGTCTGCTTTCGTATCAGCCTTGAGGGGAAAAATGATATAGATAGAATAGAATATATAATTTTATTTTTTACTAGATTTGGCAATGATCTTTTTTTTTTTGTCTAATGTATTTTAAAATACACAAGTTTGTATATTTACAGTTTGTTCTTTTCAAATACCTTTTGGATTTTTCACATGAATTTGGACTCAGGATGTTCAGGGTTTAAGTGAAATAGGTCTACCAGCAAACACAGTTCTTATACAAAAGGCTGAGTTAGGGAAACATTTGTGGTGTGGGGTTTTTTTTATGGATAGTAGTCCTGATTGTTCAGAAGAAGGAGAAAAATAAGTCTAGAGAAAAATATGTAAAGTATATAAATGAAACAACTGCAAAAAAATCTATAAACAATCTAAACATAGCTATAATCAGAATAGTACTTTACTGCTTTTAGTTTTGTTTTAGTGTTTAGTATCTAAAACATTGTATGGGAATTCCTTTTTAATTAGCTCAGAGCCAGGTCTGTGCTATGTCTAATGTTGTTTGCCTTTCCTGGGAAGTGGAAACTTGAAAGTGCTTTGGAAGGAAGGATTGGCAGTAGCTCATAATAAGAAGAGGCAGTTATCCCTTGGATTGCCTGGAAACTGTTACCTCCATGTTTTAAATGCAATTCTGGGTGTGATTCTTGTAGGTAACTCTAATCTCTTCTATGGTCTTCAGATTTTACCATGTTCTTACGATACCATCCCATTCCATTGCCTGTCTTTGAAAAGAACATGAATTTTGGAGGAAAGCATCCTATTTCTACATGGCTGGTCACTGCCAGGAGATCTGGTGTGAAGCCCTTATTTAGACACAAGCACACTGAAGTCAGCTGAGATAAGAAGAGTCCATAGTGGCACAAATTTCAGTTTCCACCTCACAACCTTATATGTATGACTAATTCTGAAATGGAGCCATTTGCACTGAGTCAGCAATTTAGTGTGTTGAAAGTGCTCAAGCTGTCTCCGTTTGGTTGGTATTGAGCTTTAATTTGCTCTGCAGATGTAGAGACAAACCAAGTGGTTGTGGGGACCTTCAGCAGAAGGTGACTGAGTATGAACCAGGTCTATCTGAGAAAACATACTTTAAAATAGGAAATTACAAGAAAGATCTGTGAGATCCAACGTGTGTTGGAAGCATAGGAGAGATTAAAATAGCATCAAAAACCTCTCAGCCTCTGCAGCCAGAGTGCTCAGGGCAAGAGCAAGTGGGGTATGGGGGGGAACTGCAGTTCTTTGTTTGCAATGCAGTCTGGATTTTATTACTTGCAAAGTGAAATCACAAGGGGGAATGTCTGTTTCTGATGGACAGATATGTTGCAACTCATTCTGAAGATGCCTGTTCATAAATTTTTCAGCCTGCTAAGAGCTTTGAAGATAGGACTGCAACACTGAGACTGTGATTCATTTCTCCAGCTCCTGCTCATTGGATGATCTGTTGGTCTTTCACAATTGCAGGCTGTTAAGTATCGATGCTGGTGCAGTTAATTATAAATTTTGAGTTTTAACACGTGCTACTCTGGACTGTAATATTGTTGCTGGCTACAGAAGACTTTCTAGTACTTCTGAAGTGCTGCAGCAGCAGGTGCTTATACTTGGCCCTCATTTTTAGTAAACAATTAGAGAGCAAGGAGTTGTTAAAATCCTCATTTTCCCTCTCTGTCTCATTTGAAATAATTCAGTTTTGTGGCCCACACTAAGAAACTAGAAGATCTAAGCACAGAACCCTATGGCAATAACAAGAAAACTGTCTTAGAAATTTTCTCATGTTTTGAAGATTTTAAAACTGTTTAATGACACTTTCACCTTTTGATCCCCTAGCAAAAGAGGTCTTAGAATTGGGCTCTCAAGAGATTATTTCACCCAGCTGTCTCTTGAAAGTGCTGACTTCTGTGTTTGGATCATGGCCATTATGTGGAAAAATTATTTTATATTGTAGTGGTGGGGTCTTAAGGAGGAAAAATTACAAAGCTACCTGACACTCTTCAAAAGGAATTGGTGAGGTTCTCATCAGTATCTCTAGATAATAAGCATTCAGGTATTAGAATTTTGATTGCAAAGTTTATCTTGGCATTGGATGGTTTCTGAGTTAATTAAGAAAATGTTGGAGTGGTAACAGAACCTCAAAGGAGCTAATTTTCAGGTGCTTGCAGGCTGGTGCTTAAAAATGGACTTGTCCTGCCTCTACTCATATCCTGTTGCCAGGTAGTTGGACAGAAGGCTCTTATTCTGAAAATGAATATGGCTGCTCTGATAGGCATCTGTCCAGAGATTTGTCTCTGCCTGTGAAAAAGGAGTCTTGTGTAGTCTTGGTTATCTCAGGAGTCTGGGAAGATAATTCTTTACTAACTCTCTGTAGCAAGAGTAAGCCTGTCTGCTTGTTAAAGAAGTATTTAGTGGATTTCAGGCTAAAACCAGATCTTTGTCTATTATCTTTATGATACTGTCTTTAGCTTAATTAGAATTGTTTTACTGGGATGTTGTTTGGAATCGTGTGGTAGGGCAAGGAATTTAAATTAAACATAAATATGGAATGTCACAAATCTACTTACCCACTCTTATCCCCACAGAAATGTAGTTGTTGCCAGCGAAGCAAGGGATGCAGTACCAGAACACTTGTGCAGCTTTTCTGACAAACTGCTTTCGTTTGAATTCCATCTTCCATGGCTTTTTGTGTATGCATACTTGCTGAACACATTAAGAGTGTTCAGACAGAGCCATGGTGCTAAAGAGGTTTTCAGGTATCTTTTTGGCTAAGGGAACTTTTTCAGTGTTGAAAACTATGAATCATTTTTGTATATGATGCACATGCACAGAACATCAGATATTTCACTGTATGGAAACAGTATTGGAATATTTTAAACTTTTTTTTCCTGGATAATGCTTTTTAGTTCACAAGTAAAGTGAATTTCGAACTGTATGTGGAGTTCTTCAGTGGGACAAAGTAAAAGGTAAATGGAAAACAAGGAAGCCTGTTTACAGGTTGTGATGACCTATTTAAGGCAGGCCCCTTGGACCATGACATGCTCAGGCATTATAGTTTGTCTTCAAGAAATTCCTTCAGTGTTCCTGTTCAGAGGACTGAAGTGAAGTGGCACCAGCCCAAGGACGGACAGTATGTGACTAAAGCACAATGTAATGAGAAACAGCCGTTTTGGATAAGCTGTAGCAGTTTGAATAGCTGACTCATAGATAGGCTGAGTATCTGAGGTCTTCTGGGTCATGGTTGGTCTTCTGGTAGTGCAGGATATTCCCAGTAGTATTCTGCAGGAAATAAACTTGGATTAATACAGAATAGCCTTGCCAATGGGAGTGTGACATATGTAGTCCCTAGATTACAAGGAAAAAAGTCCTAAATGTTCATTTTAAACTTCCTCTGGTGCTTTTCCCTAGCTGTTTGCTTTGTGTCCCTTTGGAGATTACTCTTTTGATAATCTTTCATCTCATCTGTTTTACAACACTGAATTTTAGTTGTCAAAGCCTTTTCTTGCAGGTCAATCCAACACTTAAAGGTTTTGTGTTTATTTTTCTTTTCCCTTTCAACGTCTGTAAAGATAGTCCTTTTATGTCTAAGGTGTGCATGTTATTACTTTGGTTACTGTACAGCAAAACCCTTGCTGTTTTTATGTATTGCATCCTGTGTTGCTTTAGGTAATAGGAGCTGACTGGTCCCTCCATCTGCATTTCAGTTACACTTTGTTTTTTCTTATATTTTAACTCATTTAAAAACTATTCAGGATTGAACTGTAAAGCCAATGAAGCTTCTGGATGCAGAGTATGATTCATCATACCAGTTTTCTTAGTTGTTCAGCCTGCCACTCGCCTACTGTTAAATATTTGAGTGTTTTCCTTCTCCTGACTCAGCTATGCTTGATTTCTTTGCTCTGTGGAAGATAACGTGCACATTTTTAGATTTACATATCAGTGGTATGTTTGATACTGTTTGAACTATTTCTGATTTTTGAGAGTAACTTTTTAGATCTACACTGTGTATGGTGTTTGCCAAGAAAGATGTACACAGTGTGGTGTTGGAATAAGCATCTCCAGTGTGTACAGTATTATTGTGAAAGTCTACAATAAACACGCAAGTGATGCAAGAAACTGATTTCATAAGTCAACCTTTTGGGTAAGCATAGAAGAATTATTGCTGCTTCCCTTTATGACAAACCTGAGATGAAGATGGGCATTCTGGTAGATCACAGGAAAATTATACCACTGATGCAGTGATGCTTAAAAAAAATTTAACAAGTGCTCATCTGAGGCATTTTGGGACTTGCTAGTACTAATACTTGTGTTTGTGCAGGGTATTCCTGAGTCCTCATCTAAAACACAAGTTTTGATCACCCCATAAACCTCATTGTTTCTGGATCTCTTTAGTCTTTCCCTACAGGAGAGCCCTTTTTGATTCCTTCTATCTTGCAAGAACATGCAGAACACCTGGCAATTATTTGAGTGGCTGGGGGTTTTTTTTTTGTGGTTTTTTTTTTTTTTTGGACAGATGAGTGAAGGATCTCTGAATGGGAGATCTGTTTCTGAATGAGAGATGTCTGGCATGGAGTTTTCTGGTGATTATTGTAAGGATTTTCTGTCGGCTGCCAGTACTTGGCCTACACTTCGTATGTCATCCTGTCATAACTGATAGTAATCCACAATTTTGTGAATTAAATAAAGTACCGGTTTTGGATGTGCTTGCAGAAAAAGAGGAGAAGCTGGGAAGAGTGACTCCTGTAGTGTGATCAGGCTGCATATGTGATGTCTGTGCCCATGGTGGAGCCAACGTGTGCTGCAGCTGATGTGAGTTCATTTTACAGCAGGAGGAGTGCAGGGAGGCAGCCTCGCAGGGGCTGCTGCTTCACTCTTTGCCTCTAGGCTTTATGCTGAGATTTTTGCCAGTCAGAAGCACAGGAACATTACTAGTTCCTGTTTACCCCTACTTTGATCATTACTAGTAAATCTTTGGAGTCATCTTAACATCTCTGTGTGGTTTCCAACCAGCATATTGATGCAATTTTTCATCATGCTGAAAAGTGGATATAGCTAACTCTTCCTATTTGCCATTAGCTTTGTGGAGTATATGGCATGAAGAATTGTAGTATGGCTTTGATTCTCTAAATTGATTTACCTTTATCAGAATTGCTGAAGTGTTTACCCTAATGTTCTAGACATTTACCTACTCACAAAAGGATTCTTATGGTCATACAGGACCGTGTCAAACAAAAAGACCTATAATTGCACTTTTAATGCAGTGAGTTAACAAATCTGTAAGATAAACAGAATGGATTGTGGAGAAGGCTTTTTTCATGAAGTATTGTCACTCTTGAATGGAGAATTGGATTTTCATAGTAAAATTAAACTGAGATGATTGGATGTACATTCCCTCTCACTGACAAAACAGTCAATTCAGTGAAAAATGAGAACTGACGTGAGCCTCAAAACTTTTAATGAGGCGTCTGAGCCAAGTGACAAGATGGTCCAGCTGGTTAATGGCTCATCAAGAATTCAGTTCAGCTAACACTTCAATTCTCTAATAAGCTGTATGTAATAAGCATAAGCCTTATTGAGAACTGCTATCAGAAGGCAAACTTACCCATTTATCTTTCATGGATCAAATAACAATTTTAAAGTGAAAATAAATAAATGAGCTTTCATTTTTCTAACACTGATTACTTATGTACAGCCTCTCAGGATGGATAAATTGAATAAAACTTTCAGCCATTTTTTTTCGGGCTTCTACATAAGGAAACAAATGCTGCCTAGAGCAACCCTAGAATAGAAATGACTGAAGCCTAAACAGTTGCTTGCCATTCTTAGTCCAGATTCCTGAGGACCTGAAAGATCCCAGAGGAGGTCATGTCTAAGCTTTAGGTTTCGTATCTACTGTTTAAAATTTTTTGCTTATTGGTTTTGTGGAGAGCAAAGGAAAATATGTAATAGATTTGATAAAGTATGAGTGTAGTTCTTAATTTACTCTGAAGCTGCAATGTTGTTTTCATGTCTGTATTCTGAAGAGTGCAGGCTTCCCAAAGGGAGTTGTGGGATTAGACAATGTATGATTAGTCTTAGTCATTGTTTTCTTTGGAAGTGGCATTTGGATCAGGTTTTCGACTGGACCTACTTGCTTTGCCTATGGAGGTTTGTGCTTATGTGAGAGAGCGAGGAGTAGTACAGACATATTAATGTGTATATTCACCCAGCTCTGGAAGGCAAGCTGGTAATCCAGTAGAGACTCACAGGTGGTACTGTTTGGCTGATGTTTACCAATTTTAGTGGTAACCTAAAAAGCTATGCTGGCTTGAGTCTTTGGAATGGCACATGGTATCCAAGTGCAGTATTGTAGCACTGTGATCATCTTTGGCATTGCTGAAAATGAAACAGTGCTACTGTAACAAAAGAACTTTGTTATTGGGACTCATACTTTAAGACTGCTTGTGACCTTTTATAAAGAAGAAACATTCTGATCTACTGTTGTAGTTGTTTTTCTGCTGCTGTGTTCATGATGGGCGTTGTATTTGCCTGCTCCTTACACTTCTGCTATTTGTTCCATGTAAAGGAGTGAGGCAGAGTGGCTTCCTATCTCCCCAAGTTCGTGAGCTCACCTCTGATGCAGTGTTCCTAACTTACATTTTCTTATAAAACATTTTTGGTTTTGCACATTCTAGTTACTCCTAACTGCTTGCTTCCTGAACAGAAATAACAATGTTAGCACAGACTTGTTCTGAATGTTCTTGTGAATTGTGGTATGCTGGAAACTTGAGGATTTTGCCAATGTCCTATATTCTAGCTGAAGATCTTCTATAACTGGGACTAGTTACAGGTCAGTTGTGTTTAATGATGCCAGAACTTGGTGCAAGCAAGCACAGACTTCAGTTCTGATACCTTTTCTATTGACAGGAGACTTTCACAGAGGATGATGTCTCTTCAAGCATAAGTTAAAGTCTATGACGTTGCTGCCACCAGGTGTCTTAGATGCTGCTATTGCTACTGTTGGCGCAGGTGCTACTGGGTATGTAAAAGCAGGAAAGCGACCACATCAGAGGAATGGAATTCTTGGTGGTGTTCTGCTCCTTTCCTCTGTGCTGATGAGTCACAGCTTCATCAAAACTGAAACAATCGCAGGATAAAATGGGGAGCGGTGCTGGGATCTTTTGGTCACATACATTGGCTGTAGTTGCAGATACTTCCCCTTCAGTGCTAAGACAAAGTTGTGTTTCTTGTTTCCTGAAGCTTCCCCAAGTAACAGTTCTTTCAGGATATGTATAATTGACTTAGACTAAATGGTGACTGATGAAGGCTTCTCTCTGTTCCCTTTCTGTTTGATCATTTAGAGTTTCATTTCCCTCCTTTCCTTCCTCCCACCATCAGTTATTTGTCAAGATATGTATAATTTGTTTCTTTGTTTGTAACATTTGAGCAGCAGCAATAAACTCGGATATGTTTGCTCTATCACTTATCTATAACAGTCAAAAGAGAAAGGACCAAAGCACTTGTATTGTTTGTGTGTTTTTAACAAATTAACTGCATCTTCTAATGATTTTTGTGCTATGCTGCTGTAGTTGTGCCTTGAAATGGCAGAAATAAAAGCAAAGAAGGGAATTGTCAAATCAATTACATATTTTCCTTTGCTCTCCACATAACCAGTAAGTGAAAAAATCTGAAGGTAGATGCTTTCACACCAGAATACTACAAGTAATGGGAATAATCGCTGAATGTTTTACTTAAGTTTTATTTTCCTGAAGAGTTGTGTACTTTCCTGAAACTTAAAGCATTTTTAATAGCTTGTGCAAGAGGAAACCTACAGCAAATATTTGCCCTTAATCAAGAACATTAAAAGTTATGTTTTAAGCCTACTCTTTTCCATTGTGTGATATGTATTTTATACTTTGGTGTTATCTTTATTTGTGTATTCCATGAAGAGTCTCTGTAGCTGATATAAAATTGATTCTTCTTGTGAAGACTTGCCAAGCTGCAATGTGAAATTGCACTTTCACTAAATAAGTGTTAACTTGGCATTGGGTTTCATTCTGTGTCAGAAACTTGGTCTTCCATCTTCAAACTAAGATGAGGAGAGTGACAAAAAAGTTCTGGGCCTCCCAGTGCAAGAGGAACATTGAGGTTCTGGAGCATGTCAAACAAAGAGCAGCAAAGCTGGTGACAGGTCTAGAGCGCAAGTCTTGTGAGGAGTGGCTGAGGGAGCTGCGGTTGTTTAGCCTGGACACGTACTTTTGGAACGGCAGCTGTTCAGCTCAGTGTACTAATTCTTTTGTGTTTGGTGGTTCGTAGAAAGTATACTGTGGATCTCTGCAGGTCCTCGTTCAACTTTTGTGTCTCTTGCTATACTGGGATGCATTCAGAACAGTCTCTTCCTGCTCCATTCCTTTTTTTTCTCTTTACCTAGTATTTAACACTGGAAAGTATTGAGTGGTGTATGTGTTGACACACAGAAAAGTAGATACATTTCTTGTGCGCTGGGACTTCCATTTCTAGGCACCAACTGTGTAATGCTAGATGATTTTTAAGCTCAGTGGACTCTTTGTTGATATTTTGTTAATCTAGCTCGATGGTTACTGTGCTCCTTTTTCCTCTTAACTACTAGATTTTTTCAGGATGAGAACACTGCGGTCCACAAAGCCTCAGTTCCATTAACAGTGCCGAATATCAGAGCGCAGTCTTGCTAGCTTCTCCTCTGATGACCCCTCATTAACCTTGCCTAAAAGGCTTGCAAAGCCTTTCTCATATGCTGCAGAAATGCACACAGAAGAACATTTGTCTGTTCCGTATACTACTTCTTCCTCTGAATAATAGGCTGGGAGCTTCAGTGCCTTCACTCAAATTTTCAGACGTTTGGAACACTTGATAAAACGCTGCTTGGTGTAACCTCAGCACAGATAGATAATTTACCTTGCTTGTGATTCAGACTATTTATAATTCAACAGCACTTTGAAGTCTCTCGTGGCTGTACATTTTCGGATCATACCACTTGAAGACAGTTCATTGCTACTAATTTTTCTAGTGCGTCTCTTTGGATAAAAGCTGCCTACTGTTGCTGTAGTGTAGTTAAAAAACCCAAAGCAACAACCCACTAACTGTCTCTGGATTAGAGCTATGTATAATTTCTGGATATAGTGATAGGTTTTACCAGCCTTCTGCATATCCTATCTGTGGTATGTCAAGTGTCCAGTGTTTATCTGTTTCCTCTACTGGTTATCTTCATAATATTGTGAAAGAGGGAACAGCTCTAAGTTGTGTAGCACCTCACCCACTGAACTTCTTAAAAAAAATGGTTTCAAGTTAACTTCTGTCACCCGTGAGTCTATTTATTTGTAGAAGATGGAGATCATTGGAAGTTTGGTTTGTTGTGTTGTGCATGAAACACTTTGGCTGTGTTAAGTGTACTCGATGTTAAGAAATTGAAAATCGCCTTTGAGGATGTACAGCGGGAGTTAGCAGATGCAGTTCTTTCCATGTAGAGTATTTCTCTTGTTATCCCCTTGCTTGGTATCCTGTAGCATGTGTTAGAGGGCAAAGTGATGCTTCTACATAACTGTGTCCATTTAATGCCAGATGAATTGTCCTAGAGTTCAGTTCAGGCCGTTTGGTCAGTTAGTAAAAAGGATCAGCAGAGGTGGGACCCTTGGTTGAGCTTGGCCTGAAGGAAGAGCAAGCTCAAACAAAACAAGCAGAGTATGATACCTTGCTGAGGAGACTCTTCTGCTGCTTTAGGTGTCTGAGCTGGGCTCTTTGACCGCTTGTGGTAGGGAGATGTGCTTTGCAGATGTGTGATTTCTTGTCAGGATGTTAACAGGACAGAACTCTGAAGGACTGGGGAAAGTTAGAAAGGAAAACATATGAGAAACTACTCACTGGACTCAACAGCTGTGTGAGTAACCCAGTTGAAATTTAAGATCAATTTAGGTGCCAGAAACATCATTAAGGATGCTGAATAGATACTAAGCCTTGGCTGAAAAAAGCCACCATGGGAATATGGGCATTTTTTGCTGCTGAGCTTTGTTTTTTGTGGCTCGGTACAATAGCTAATCTTAGAGGTGGGGGGTAGTTTTGGTTTTGGGTTAGTTTGTTTTGCATTTATATAAGGCATGGAGGTACAGTGATAGAAAGAGGGTAGTAACAATTCTGCATGTAATTCATGCTCCTGTACATGAAGTACATCAGTGAAAGAGTAAGCCTGTACCTGGTTTATCATAAGTAACCAAGATCCCTGTTTTACATTGAAAAATGTAAACACCTCTGATAGTTCTTTCCTGACCAAAAGAAATCAGAATGGAAGTACACGGATAAATGGAAACAGCCAAGAAAAGCTTATTGAATCCTTCTGAGCTGAACAATTGTTTCATTTGCTGCCTGTCTCCTTTCAGGCCCCTGGCACTGCAGAACTGCAGGTCACGTGCTGGGAAGCCTTGCTGTTTGTCCTGGCTTGTCAAAACAATTTAATGTAGGTGGAAAGGAATGAATGAAATGAACGGAGTGGGCTTGATGCATCTGTTTCAGTTTGTTCGAAGGGCAGCCCAGTGATTGGGATGTGACACTTAAGTCCTCTAGGGAAGCTATCAGTTAGGAAAAACAATGCTGCCCATTTTATAAGATTAGTTTAAATCCATTTTAGGAAGCAAGCTCTCCTGCAGTTTGACAGCTTTGTATATTTTTAAAAATATTTGGGCTATATCTGCTTGGCATGTGCTAACTGAGCTACAAGAATGTCATTTGCTACTCTCTAGACTTAGGACTTTGTCTTGTCTGCCTAAGGTTGCTTCATTATGGTAAAAAAAGACTGGGGGAGGAGAGCGTGTGTTCATTTTTAAATTCTATTAGTGGGAATTCCAAAACAATTTGGTCTTTGAAGGATAGGATATCAAGCCATATATTATTAACTGTTCTTAAAGTGCTGGTTTCTTTATAAAATTGTTCAGATTTCCCAGGCTTATGGAAAAGGACCTTCTGTGTCCTTCTATTTTATTTAGTGTCGGGATGTTTGATTTAAGAGTACAGTAAAAAGAGAAGAAAACATTAACTTTTTAAACTAATCTTGTACTTTCTGAAGCTGGGATGTTACTTTGTGAAACCTCTATTTTTGCTTTCAGATGAAAACATGTTGAAATGATCCATCTGTGTACCCATTTAGACTGTGAGTTACAGGAAAAAGGCTGCAGGGGGTAAATCTGCTTACCTGATTCACCCTTATAATAATTTAATCAAAAGGAATGCATATTTTGAATGATAGGTCACAAACTGTATTACATCTTTAGAGGTGAAGATAGAGATGAGGGTCTTGTATTTCTGCAGACTGCTGCTCAGAGGCCACGGTGGAATCTGAGTATTGCCTCAAGTAGCTGCCTTGCTGGGAAGACGCATCTGGGTTGTTGAGTCTCTTGGAGCAGGCACTTAAAACTGAGAATTGTGGAAGCTGTTCCAGTCCCAAATTCCTGAAAAACACTCTTTTGAATTCTTATGAAAAGGATGATGGCTTCTTTGTCTCTGCTACAGCTATGCTGTGGATTCCATGCAGTACCAAGATATTCTCCTTCCCCTGCTTTTCCCAAAGTATTCATGCCTAACATGGTTGGTAGTATTCTATCTCAGTCTCCCAGATTACATGGGGTGCTCTGTTTTCTTGCTTATTTCAATATTTTAGTAGCTGCAGCTGCTTAAGTTGCATTTTTGTAGAAGAAAGAGCATAAAGTTGTCATGTTTGCCCATACTAACAGCCCAAAGGATGCCAAAATGTGGTATTATGGATGTGCTGTGCTCTAGTCCATCTCTACACAGCCTGGGAGATCTTGCTGTCTAATATTTTTTTTTAATGTTCTGATGAATGGAATACTCAGATTTTGAAAGTGTACTTGTCATTTTTAAACTGTACATTAGCCTGCAGGCCAACTGTTTGCAAGCTGCATTAGAATGTAGTTTGTACAACTATACCAAGTCATTGTGTGTATGATTATACCAACAAAATGAATCTGCACATGAGATCTAGTGTTTTCCTGAATGCTAGGGTTGTGGGTTCTTTTAAAGTATATTCACGCTTTTCTGTAACCTAGCATTAGTATTCCTTTAGGGAAAGAATATAAAAACCTGTTCTGGATGAGGGTATGGGCTGTGTGTCCAAGGAAATGAGGGTAGTAAAAGGTAATATGCATTGCTGGTGTTAGGAAACAAGTGGCCTTTCTGTCTTTTTCTTCCAGCTCTGTTTAACGTTCCCTTCTGCTGCTGCAGTATGTACTGAAGGGTGCGGGGTTTCCTTGGTTGCAGAAACATGACTGTGTTCCTGGGTGAAAGATTTTGGCCTGTGTTTTGTCCAGACTTGTCCCAGATCACTGGGGCACTGTGACTTTGAAAGAATGGCTGTATTACTTAGTGCATTGTCACTGTCTTGGTGGTTTTTTTAATGTCAGCACTGAAGTGTTGAGTGTCCGTGTTAAATGTCACAGCTGTGTTTGCAGGAACACGATGCTGCCATAGATGTGACCAGGGAGAGAAATGAGTCAAAATGTGGGTGCCTGTTAAGAGGCTGTTCATTGATAAGGGTGATTAGCACTTAGTTTCTATTTAGGGCCAGTAGTACAGGGGTGGGGAGGCTGAGTCAAGCCCTTAGGGGAGATGAGGTTACACAGATTAAGATGAGAATGAAATGAAATACACTTGACGTTAAGTCGAGTGTAATCTAAAACTGGTTAGTAGTATTTGTGGTAGATAACTTGGTAGTGCACACAGAATAAAGGAAATTTAATCCAGATGTGTATCTAAAATCTAGGTTTCAGACAAAAATGAATGTAGGTGTTCAGAGTGACTACTTAAAAGTGACATAAAAGTAATTTCTGCAGCCTTTTTTGTGTGATGACCATATACAACAGCTGGACTTATAGCTATAAAATAGTCCTATGTGGATTACATGGGTCAAGTGCAGAGACTGAAAATACTGCTTTATTTTACTGTAAGATAATGGTTTTGTGATTTTTGTGTCGTTTGAAGCATTGAGTGTCTCTCAGAAGCACGTGTGTATGGTCTGCTGTATGTATTGCAACTCACTGCTTTTCTGTTGCACAGCAGTTGGAAGCAGTTAGAATTGAGTGGTTTTGAACAGAATTTGTGCAGCCCTGTTTATGTTAATTAAAGGAAAGCTATTAGATGGGTAAGGCAGCTCAAATGGAAGTACTAATTACATATTAACCCCCCCAACACCTAAGCAGGCAGAAATACTCAAACGTTGGTGGAGTGTTTCTGCAAACATTTTATAGGAAAGTTTTGCAAATACCTTTACGAAGGAGTGAGAAGGGGTGGTAGTGCTGATTTCTGCAGCGTGAAATAGTTGCAGGATTGAATGCTTTTGATATCTGTAGATTAAATTTGTGAGACTTAAGGATTTAGCATCTTCCTAGGAATTGTAAAGGCATGTGAGTGATTGACATTCATAGACACCGATAAGAACCTGATTTCTGAGATAATTTCAAACCTATTTTCAAACTTTCCCCCGGGGGGTTTGTGCACTTCTGAAAATTGGCATTTCATCTGGAAATGAAGTTTGTCCATGCCCCAGAATACTCTGTGAACCTCTTAGGAAAAGTTAATGATCTAAGTGAATATAGAATGGTTTAGATATTAGCATGGCTGAATTGTATCGAGAAAACACCTTACCTGTAAGCAAAGGAAGAAGAGTTACTGCCTGGAGGACAGCAGGACTGTAAGTAAACCCAGCATGGTTTTGCAGCCTCCTTTTAATTGAAAAGAAAATGCGAACTCAAGTGACTTAAATTTATTACTCAGATTTGACAAATAGGTCACTGGTTGTTGCTAAATAACTGTTAGAAACAATGACTCTAAAATTCTTGGCTTTAAGGATATCTTGAAATGGTTTTTTTAAATGCAAACTGCATATGGATCCAATTTACGTCAGTCAGTGGATCTGACTGGTGCAGCCAGTGTGTTGGTAATGCACTGGTGAGCTGAGAACACTGAATGGCACAAGGAGACTGTCTTCCCTGTGATATGTGCTGCTTATTCTGGTAATAGCTTGGAGTCCTGGCAACATCTGATAGCCAGTTGTTGGGAGGTAATGCAGTAGTATTGTCCAGGAATGCTTTTTCATGGTCTGCCTTCTGGCCAAAAGGTTGCTTTCTGTCTCTAGTGGGAGTTATGTTTTTGTTGATGTGAGATTACAGGAAACTTGCTCAATCATGAGTTTCTGCTTTTAATCAAAGAAACACCAACTCATTCACTTGATTATTTACAGTATGTACATACGTACATACTGTATGTTAGAGAGGTTTGATGCTCTACCCCCTGTATGGAGGGCTAATGCCATCTGTTACCAGTGGGCTGGATACATAGGAATGATGGAAGATTATTGTTGTGTACAACATGCTTTAAATGATCTGATTTTATCCTCAAACACCGAAATGTTCAAAACAGTACATGCCCTTTCCAGCTCAAGGCAATGACTAAATTTATTAAGAGTAAGGGAAGAGGAGACAGGAGGAGGAGTTAATCTACAGACTTGCAATTCTTAACTCCAAGAGCAATGGGATTGTAAGGAAGAATATATTGTAAAAAGACTGTAATAGAATGTGCTCAAGATAGCATATTTTAAAAATAATTGTGAGCTAAATGGCATTTAAGAAAGCTGATTCCTGGATGTACTCAAGTGTTTTTCAAGTTGCTGCTTCTCTGAATAAGAAAATTTAAGCAAAGCTTTCTGATGTACCTTTTCTTTTTCATTAGGATCGGAAGCTGTCCAAGTCAGAGCGACAACGATTTAAAGAGGAAGCTGGGATGCTGAAAGGGCTTCAGCACCCCAATATTGTCAGGTTCTATGATTCCTGGGAGTCTACAGTCAAAGGAAAAAAGTGTATTGTTCTTGTGACGGAACTAATGACGTCTGGAACACTGAAAACGTAAGTAAATTAAGACATGTCAAAGTATTTAAGCTTCATTAGCACAGAATCAGAGCCCTAGAAATAGATGATATTTCAGAATACGTAAGAATAGAGCCCTTTTGCTGAGGGCTAACGCCCTGTAGGAACATTCTTGTTAAAGAGGCTTGTCAGATTCTTCCTTGTGATGTCCTAGTAAGCACATACAGAAAACTTCTGGATTTTAAGACCTCAGGAAGACAATACTCTCTTTTCACTTCTCAGAATTTTTCTTTTTCCTCTCCAGCTGCCTTCCATTTAGCATGAGGTGGTTTGTAAAGTTCAAAGTACGAATTAATGCATCTCTTTTGGGAGGCTTTGGGTGTTAGAGCAGTACAAATAATATGTAAAAAGGAAAAAAAAATCACCACCTATTTACCTATTTGTTTAGCTGAAGCTTGGTGAAGCAGTACCTAACAAAAATCAAAGTATGCAGGTGCCTGCAGCTCCAACCTGTGAGGCAGCTGAGGGACCCTGGGTGTGTCTTTAAGGCAGAGTTAAAAGCAGAGTGCAGGAAATGGAGCTGCTGCGAGGGCCTCTAGTGGTGCGCGGGGCCCGCGGGGGCTCACAGAGAGCTCACACCGCCGGCACCCAGTCACCCTTCCTTGCTGGAAATAGAACTACCAGCCTTTGGGATAAACGGGCTGTGGGTCGCTGTCTTCTTTCAGTGCCCATTTAAGTCTTGGAGAGGCATTCAAATCCTAAATGTGTAAGCAGGCTGTGGGAGCTGGAAACAATTTGCCATCTATTTGGTTAAAATAGCCCATGAATGTCTTGTGTTTTTATGATGCTTATTGATAGCCACAAATGGACATTCTTAAAGAGGAAAAAAAATGGCTCTTTGGGAGTCTGGACTGCAATTACAGGGAAGTGTTTGTCTCTTAAAATAGTACTGGAGGACTAAGGATACCACAACATTCTTTATCCTTATGTTCAGTGAAGATATTTTGAAGGTTGTTTAGGGTATTTCAGATAAAATAATAGATCTGTTGCTTCATGTGCTGTTTTCAGAGCAGTAAAAAAGTAAGCAGCTCTGTAAAGATGCCTTTAAATAAAGATACTTAATTTTATGCTAAACATATAGTGTTAGATTTAATTTTTTTCCTGCCTTTCTTACTCCTTTATCCTTCTCACAGATTTTAATATTTGGATTGGCTTGTTATGTGGTGGCATAAGTGAGATGATAAAGTAGTAATAGGCAATTATGAAGTAGGGTGTTGGTAGGACGAAATACCTCAGATTTGCTGTCTCTAGGATTATTTTGTGCTTTGAAGTATGAAAGTATTTTTATTTTATCCAGAAAGAAGTAACAGGTTGTTTGTTTAATCAAAGATCTTTTAAGCTGTAGAGTTCTGGGTGGGTTTTTTTCCCCACTCTTGCATAGCTTGTGTTATAATTGTGATTTAGTTTATGCTTGCCCACTTCACTTGAGACTTGACAGGTAAACTATATATATGGGAAATTTCTGGTGTGCCAAATTTAATATCATTAAGTATTTCACATGTTTGTGTCACATTCCTAAATCTACACTGCACACTTGTGTTAGCTTATGATATTTGGCTGACCGAATATTACTTGCATATCTTGTTTTTTTTCAGTATTTTTACATTACCTGCATTTTATAAAAGTGTTACTTTCCTCATTTTGAGACTTGGGACATAGATATTGTTGTCACTTGATGTAAAAAAATGAAGTGTAGAGATATCTTAAAGTAAATTTTCTCTCGTGGTTTTTTGTATTTGTATACATTGATACATAAATACCCAGAAATAATGTTAAAATTTTGTGGACTGCTTCTTTTCAGATGCTGTCTGAGCAATTTTCTAATTTTGCACGAGGGAAAGTGCCCAAACTTCTGTATATGAATGGAAAAGTTTTACAACTGAATTTTGTAAAGAATAAGACTGCTTTCTGATATTGTATGCTGTCATGGAATTAAAATATTGGGAAAAATGGAGTTGTCAATTTGAAATTTTAATTATACTGTTAATGAAGACAACAGTGTTTAATCTGACTTAGGTCTCAGCCATTGGTTCTGTCTAAGGTCTGGATAAAAGTGTGTCTAGTGTTGTGTTCCTGATCCACTTTAAATGAATGTGTCAGCTCTCTGGTAGGGCACATACCTTCATAACTACCTCTGCTAATTCAGTAGGGGTTCCTGTAGCTCCTTGAGCTGAGATGCTGTAGGTAATTCTAATTGCAGAAGCTTAGACTAGAAACCTCCTGAGGTCTCTTCAAGACTGAGTTATCCAATGATACTAGGAAAATTGAAAACATACTGGCTAGTAGGGTTGTCTGTGTATCTTTATGTATTTATATGTGCTTCTGTTTTAAATTGATTTCTGCCTTAAGTGGCATGTGACTTAGTTCAGGACAGTGTTGTGGAAAACTGATGGCAGCACTGTGGGATGCTGGGTGATGGTTGGACCCAGGTCCTTTAGCAATGAAGAGCTGGCAGTAGGCAAGCATATTTGAAACCAAGAATGTAATTAGGGATTCCAGATGCTGAACTGAAGTGCCCCTACCATGTGATCTTTGGATCAGGCTCGAGAGAGATGAATGAGGGTTGTGTCAATAGCAAGAATTCAAGTGGTAGCTGATGTGATTCAGAACCTCCTTCAGTTTGTCTCCTTCCTTGGCTTGGCTTTTTCCCTACCTGTCTTTATATTCTAAGACTTGATTTCCTCTGGAACTGTGTCCCACTTGCTTTTACAGATCTATTTTCACAGCAGGATTATTGCTAGCAACTTGAGTTTCCAGATCTTCTTTTGAACTGGAGAAATGAAAGTAAAAGGGATTAATACACTGCATTTTTATGTTGGCAATGATTCAAGTGATTTCATCTAGACTTTATCTCCTGATTAAGTGGATATGCAGAGTAAACTGAACAGTACCACAGAATAATTGAACATGACTTGCTGTTAGTTGAAGACTGTAGTTGCTAGACTCCATGCTGGTCACAGAATTTACTACCAGTCTTGCAATACTGTGGAACTGGTCTTTATCTGAGACTTTGACTGAGTAACACGGGCTGAATAAGAATAAAGTCCTTGCTCTACAGAGCATGCTACTTCCTTTCCCCTGAATGTATTTCAACCTGTACTTCTTCAAAAGGAAGAAAACAGCTCTTCACTTCAAATTGTGTTACCCAAAGAGAAGTTGTGAGAAAACACTGCTGGAAAGCACTTGAATGCTGTCATAAGGTTATTCACCTTGTGGCATCTCTAATCTGTTGAAGTTAAGTAATAGAATAAGATCACAGTCTTAGGTTACAAGCATTGGAAAATATTTTTGGTATGAAATTTGACTCTTCTGAAATGGGATTTCAAAGTGTGGCAAGATAGAACTGTTAAGGTGTTGGGTCACATTCTAACTGTGAGGGAGTACTGACTTTAGGTATGAACTCTTCCACCTCAATTATTTGGCAGAGCCTTTTTAAAGATTTCTCTGCCCTGTCCGTGGCTGTCTGTAGTTTTGAAGTGGTGAGCAGTACCAGTCAGATTCAGGTGATCAAACCCTGTCATGCACCAGGGAAGCAATCTCCAAGAACTTCCCATTTGCTTGACAACTCCACAAGTAAATTTGAAGCAGATTTAAAGTGTAATATGGAAACTTTGACCGGAATGCTTGGACTGCTGCTGAGAAGGAAGGAATAATGACTTCAGAGCTCTTGCAGCTTGCCCCAACTCTGTACTTAGTTGTTGTTATTAGTGTTTTGCATCTAATGATCCACCTCCCCACCCAGTTCTAATAAATCAAGGTAAAGGTTGTAACTGTTTAGGCAATTAAATAGATAAAGTATTGCTGTAAGTCATGAACCTTGAATTCTCTGTCATGGAAGCAATGCCTTGAAACTTAGCAAGCCAACTGTCTAATTACCATAGGATGATTTTGTATGCAGATGAGTTATTAGCTATATATTAGGCTTTTCATATTTATCTTTAATCATTAGTCCCCTGTCTAGAAGAAAAGGAGGTGGGTTTTAGGAGGAGGAATCATCTTTAGCTCCTCTGAAGTCTTGAAACGCCCAGGTAGATTTTAAAATAGAAGGTGAAGTTTAAATTTGTGCATGTCTTTAATTACTGTTTCTTTGCTTCCAAACACCAAATGGTATAGTTTAATCTACTGCCTGTTAGCAGAATCTACTAAGTTGGTAACCTATTGTTACTTTTTTCCTTAGGTATTTGAAAAGATTTAAAGTGATGAAAATTAAAGTACTACGAAGCTGGTGCCGTCAGATACTGAAAGGCTTACAATTTCTACACACACGCACTCCTCCCATTATTCATAGAGACTTAAAATGTGACAACATCTTCATTACTGGCCCCACTGGATCAGTCAAGATTGGAGACCTTGGTCTGGCAACCCTGAAACGAGCTTCTTTTGCCAAAAGTGTGATAGGTAAGCCTCTCCTGTATTGGAGGCTGCAGAGCCTTTTAAGAGCTTTCTATAAAAACATGGTTGCAAAGGTACAGGGTCAAAGCCAAAAAATGTGTAGGCTTTGTTTCTTGGTTGCTGAGGTCATTCTGTGTCCCTGATGCGACGACATGTTGAAATTTTGGTTGTGCTTTTGATATTTGTATATTAACATTAAGTATTTTGGAATACAGAGTCCTTGTCCTGCCCAACAGTTTAGTGCAACATTGTTGATAAAACCACTCTTGACTACTTATAAATCTCGGCTTTGATATGATGATGCTTCAAGAAGTGTACAAATGCATTTTGGTGACCAAACAACATTTTGGTATTCAGTGTAGCATTAGTTTTTAGAGCCAAATTTTTTTTTTATTGTCACCAGGGGTTCATATTAAACCTCTTACAGATTGTGAGTGATCAGAAACAAGGGTCTTTCTTGTGAATTCTTAAAAGAATTGGTTTTATCAGCTTTGTTTTTATAGTTGGGTGAATAGACTGCAGGGAATGAAGTTGTTCTCACTCTCAATATTTAGAGCTTGCTAAAATGCAGCATTACTCAACAGTCCTATGCCAGATTCCTAGATGGGATCAATGGTCTATACCTGTAAATTGTCCTGCAAGCTGTCGCTGAAATATTTCCTGCTTCTTAACCAGGTCAAAATATTAACAGGAAAGCAAAGTATAGTTTAAAAAAAATAATAATTTCTGAAGCATGCTTGTCATATTCTCAAATTTATCACTGGAAAAATTACCATCTAGTTATCTAGTAATGGTTAGCCTTTAAATAAATGGCTGCAATTACTTTCTCTTTTTTTTGGTTTAGTGTGGTGAAAACAAACAACGTGGCTATAGAATGATCTGTAAATTGTCTTGAATCTGGTGTCTGCAGGAAATAATTCTGTGCTTAAATTTACAAAAAGCAAACTTACATCTCTGGCTTAAAGTAAATCTGATCAAACAATGCAGCCTCTTTGTTTACAGAGGGGTTGCTGTGATGCTTCACTGGGCAATAATTTTCTGCACACTATTTAAATGGGACTTGTTGAATCTCACGCTCTATGCCTGTAACTCAATCTCTCTGTATTTCTGAGTATTTTTGACTGTAGGATGTCCCTCACTAATGCCTGTATCTGCAGTAGGCCTATAAATATACTGCAGGTGGGAAGGTAAGTATATGAAGAAAAGGGCTCTGGTGAGTGGCCTTTGCAGAAAATTACCTTTTATCCTCTTTTCATGGAGATTTATATTTGTAACAATGGAGTTTTTCATTGCAAGGCCTTACCTGAACCATTCTACTTCAAAAAGTAGATGGAGAGCACCAGGTCAGAGACTAGCTGTGGGCTCTTACCAGTACTACTTCTTTTGCAGCAGAGGGCAGTCGGGTAATTTTTTGAAACAAGGTTTAATGCGCCTCCTTTCTTACAGGGAGAAAAGGTAAGTGTCTTAACTCTCCTTAGTATTTGGTTTGCAGCCTATGGCTAGTCTACAGCATTCCCTTTTCTTATCCCCAACCCTCCCATTTGATTTCAGGCTAATCCAGTCTGTTTTGATACTCGTATCAACTCACATACCTAAGCCAGGACTTGCGGCAGTCCTTTCACGCCATTCTTATTCCACAAAGGCCTTGCAATGGAAGACTCACAGAGTGTGTTGATGCAACAGAGTCACTAAGGGTTTCCTCCCTCTTCTTTTTGCCTCCACTTTCTCTTGTCTCACAGGTCTGCCCATCCGCTCCCTCCTGCGGTGAGTAACGCCAGCAGCCTCTGCTCGCTTTGAGACATTTAGAGTCTGAATCGTTCTTTTAATTTAAGGTACCCCAGAGTTCATGGCCCCCGAGATGTATGAGGAGAAATATGATGAATCCGTTGATGTATATGCTTTTGGGATGTGTATGCTAGAGATGGCCACGTCTGAGTATCCTTATTCCGAGTGCCAAAATGCTGCGCAGATCTACCGCCGAGTGACCAGTGTAAGTCCCTCCTCGCTACTGAGTCTAAAGCTACTACTGTCAGCAGCTAAGGAGCACAGCTGGGTAGCACCAGTACTGTGCAAGTGTGTATAGGGGAAAAAAAAAAGCTGACTAGAGGGTTTTTTTGGAGTGGGTGGGAAGTTACAGCATGGTTGAACTCACCAAACATCTGTCGGAAGGCTGTGTAAAATATGTGAGTGCAAATAAAATTTTGCATCTGTTCATACTCTTCTTTCAGTATAGTAGAAGGTATTACATAGGGTTTAAAAAAATACAAAAAACCAGCAACCCAAACCAAACAACAAAACACATTAGAATAATAAGAGATTATTTTCTAAGCCATTGGGGAGATGGTGGAACTATTTCAGTCTTGAAGATTAGCTAGTAACTGTTCTCTGTAATAAAGCTGGATCGCAGATTCAGAGCAGTTTGGCTTAGCTGCCTGCCAGGGCAGATCATAAATTGTTACCCAAAGTGATTTTTATTATTTGAATTCTGAGTGGCCCTCAGCAACTCAGTGTATTGGGGGTTCTTCTTAAAACAATGCAGTGGAAAAACTAGATAAATAGCAGAAGGTAAGTGCTGGTAAGTGTAGTGGTGGTGCTGGAGGCATTGTGGGTGAAACCAAATAAGGCTGAGAAGGCAAACAAGGAATTTGAGTTGGCCCCTCTGACTAAGCTAAGGGGAACCTACAGACCTTGAATATAGGAAGCAGAACTATAGTGCTAGAAATGTGCAGTATGGTTGTGGCTAGATTTACTCTGTGGTCTCCACAGCAGTGTTGTGAGGACTACTCCAGTGCAGTAAAACAAACATGTTGAACCTTCTGATCTGAGCATTCAAGTAGTGAGGTGGCTGCTTGGGGAAGGAGAAACTTGTTCTGGATTTCTGTGCGTGTGTGTGAAGGAAGGAAAAAAACCCCCAGACTTACCTTTTTCTCTGTTACACGAATGAATTCCTCTTAAGTCTTTTTGTGTGTATTAACTTGGAGAAGTTGCAGATTTAAAAAAGAACTTGTTTGGCTTTGGAAAAATAAAGTTCTTTCTTATTCCTGATGCCTCACACTATAAAAGGCAAATATAATTAGTGACTTAGAGCTGTGGAAAGAAGGGTCTTCACATCAGAAGTAATGAATTCTGCAGGTGAAATAGAAGACTGTCCCTTGTCTGAAGGGAAATACTGGAGGAGCACTAAAGGAGGAAGAAATAAGGCATAAATAGTAATTTTGGTTTTTTTTGAACAGATGCTACAGTAAGTTTTTATATACACTTATACACACACAGAGGGATTTGTTTTTGTTAGGATTTTTTGTTGGTGTGGTTTTGTTTGGGTTTTTTTGATGTTGGTGGATTTATCTGTAATTTTTTAAATAGACATGAAGAATTAGGCTGAAGTCTAGCTTTTACTCAGCTTACAGCATAATCTGATCTGAAGGTGGTTTGGATCAGTGAAAGCAAACTGGAGTATCTTACCAAAACAGTCTTAGTGGTACCTTTTACTTTGCTTATAGATGTACACTGGCCAGAGGCAAAGCAGTATAATTTGGATGGGCACTTTTTCTCATATTTGATGCCTGATGTAACTGTCCTGCCCATTCCTTAAAAAGTGCTAGGAACTAGGCTGTTGGTGAGAATCAGCTGTTGAGGTGATCTCAGCTTGGAAATTCCCAAGTCTTTTCCCTGGCCTTTGAAGTACTTAGGAATTGGAAAGCTTTGTAGAGGCTTGTAGCAGAAAAAGTTGTGTAGAGTCTTACCAGGGTTCAACTTACCGATTGTTTATTTTGCTTGATGCTCCTTTCTCCCCATTGTTTTCGGCTGACTGTTGAAATTCTAAGTGGATGAGAAACACTGGTAGTTTTTTGGCCTGTCCAACACCACCTTCTATTGTCCTCTGCTGCTGCTGGTTCACAGATTGAATTTAATTGTTGACTTTTTTCCTGCTGTTTCGTTTGCTGCTTGAGAGCTTCTAAGATTTACTTAGGGGGGAAGGACAGGAAGGTAGAGAAAATGAAATGTACATTTATGTGCTTCTAGGCAGAGGATGAAAGGCCCCGTGCTTTGATATATTTGGGTTTGTTTATTCCATTGTAGTTGCAAAGCAGTTTGTTTAAAACAAAACAAAATCAACCACAAACAAAACTTGAATAACTTTCAAGGAACGCTTTCAATGAAGGAAAAGACAGTATTATCTGGAATTCAAACACAAACCTGTCTTAACTATAATGGAGAATTCAGTGTTCTATAATGTGGAAAGCAGACCTGTGTCATGAATGTGAAATAAAATACTCCTGGCGTGCTTTTTACCGCTCTGTGAACCGAGGTGAAAAAGAGCCATATAGTTTTCTGCGCTTGTCCTTTGCTCCCTGTTAAAGAATATAAGATTTTCTTTCATTTCAAAGCAGACTTCAGAAGTTTAGACCATGTCTACAGTTGTGGGTGAAGGGTGAACCTGTTGAGAAATTTAGTACTTGAAAGTACAGTGTGTGAACTAACAACAACAAAGTAGAGCCAGAAAACACCTACGTAGGGGAATCCAGCACTGCTTACAAACACATTTCATTCTAATGTATGTTGGAAGGTGAATGTGGTTTCTGGAAGATGTTTAGCATCTCCATTTCAACCCCTTCATTTGCTACTTTCCTAGGCATGTTTAGGTATGTTTTGAGGTGGCAGCTATAGTCCTGCTGTGCCTTAAGTTATAAGGATTGTTTTATCTGGATGCATACACAGAGATCAGAGGGAAGAACAATAAGAATGGTCTACTGTTGAAAGTCATGAAAGATCACACCATATGGGAGCTTAAAAACCACTGAAACCCCAAAGGCAATCAGATTAAAATGTGCAACAGGCAATATATATTTAAATTAATTGATTTCTCTCACCCTCTTTGTAGTAACTGTTATGCTTAGTAAAAAACAGAGTTGCTCTATTAGCTTAAATCCTTGCTATTGCTTAGGACAGGATCCTGTAAAAGGTGTCTCAATGCCCAGGATGTCCTCTCAGAACTGGACTTGCTAATACCAGTTTATATTCTTATCTCACATTTTGGCTGTGCGTTGGTCTCCTTTTTTAGGGGGTGCCTTTAGCTGCATTGCATTTTAACCTTACACCTTTTGTGATAAGGATTCCTCTGGCTGATGCCCAGATACTGCAGCATTGGGTTGAGGTGTTTGCTAGGATTTCTCAGAGTACTGGGTTGTGTTTTACCTCTTTGGTTCAGGGTCTTCCCTCAGAGTTGGAAGCAGATTTTTGTTTAAATAATATGGTTTGATAAGCAAAGATCTAGAATTCTGATCTAAAGACAGAAGTTCCTTCCAGAGATGAGACATTTTTTGGCCCAGGCACTTATTGTTGCTTCACATCTTGGACGATAGCACTGCTGCATGAGTCTGCTGTTCGCAAGATGCTTGTCTGTACTGCCTACATTGTCTCACTGTGAAGTTTCTGTTTTCCTTTAAAGTAGTGCTAGGATAAAGTTCCTGAATTCTCTCTGGTCCAAGAAACAGAAGTGCAATTAAATTGGCATTCTTTCTCTCTTTATCTAGAAGAATTTTTCTTTTCAATAGAATAATGTGGGTAAGTACCTGGCTTAAAAAAAAACAACTGTCCAGAATTGGTAAGGCTCAAGGTGTTTTCCTGAACCTTGTTTTCCAGTTCTGGTAAGGAAGTCAGCAGTTTGACACAGAATATTGACCCCTGTACTTGCATCCTCTTGCATAGTCAGTCCAGACCCTTTCACTAGCAGTATCTTTAGAAAGGAAAGAGATCTGCATGTCTTGTCTCTCAAACATAAAGGAGAGACACCTCTTTTTTTTCATTAAATCATAATGTTGCAGTTTTGTCTCAAACCCCTCTGTTTTCTTCATTGAGGCAATCCTCTGATGTTCTTTGGAAATGGTTCCAAATAAATTAGTAGTGTGTACTTAAAGAATTTGCAACTCTTGGGATTTTTACGTTACTGGGGGGTGGGGAAGTCTCTGAGGTTTAAGCGGTATGTCTCTTTAGCTGGGACTGAATGCATCCAGCAGGCACTTACTGCTGCCTATTTGGCCTCAGAAAAAAAATAATCTGAGCCTGCAATAAATTGACAAGAAGCTGCTCTATTTTTAAGGTAGTCTTGCCTGCTCCTGTGATTTATTTTTGCTCCTCTGCCCTCTTGTGCAGGCACACCTGTCTGTGTGATACGCTACCAGATTTGGGAATGAATCCCCTCTTTTTCTTTTTTAACGATTCTGCCCCATGTCAAAGCAATACAGACATTTCCAACACAAAATGTAATCAAGATATGTAATTCTGTTATGTAGTTGCTTGCAAAAAAAAAGTACTGTAAGATCTTGGTAAAATTTGGGAATATTTCCCTGTCTTACTTTGTTCCTCTCTAGAGACTGGACTGGTATTTTTTTTTCTACCTGCTCCATGCATATTTCAATTAAACAATTTGTCACAGGAGATATTTAAAGTGGGCTACATGTGCATTTAAATGGAAACAGAGATATTTATAGAACAGACATCCTAAGTATGATTTCTTAATTTAGTCTGTTTGGAAAGCAATGCAGTGAAGGCATAACTAACTGCAGTAACTTCAGCTGCTTTGCCTCAGCCTCTGGTGTGACTGCTGAAATCCAAGCTGTTGCCTCAAAAGCTAGTTTGTTTTTTTTCCTTGTTTGTGTTGCAGTTACCAGTCACAGATGTAGCATAGATCTCTTTTTACTTTTACACTGTATTTCCTTTAAACTTGCTTTTTGCTGCACAGATTTTTAAAAGCATGTAGAGGTACTGACTGCTCAATCTTTAATACTTGGATGTCCCAAGGCTTAAATTTTCTAGGTGCTCGACTAGTCCCAGGACTAGTGAAAAGATGGTTAATGGGTGTATAAGTGTCTTTAGTGGGTTTATTATGCAGATTTCTCTCCTTCTTCCATATCTACCACTAACATAAAAATCCAAACACTCATTGCAAAAAACTTAGTAAGACAGTGCTCAGTTTCAAATGTACTCATCAGTTGAGTGTGAGCAGAAAACCCCCTTTCTCTTTCTCCCCCTCCCATTGTATAAACTTACCTCTGAAGTTCTCCTGGCAGACTTGTGCTCTATACTGGGTTTTTCTCCACGCTTACTTTGACCAAGTGAACTTTTGCACTTGTCCTTTATTTCACCAGAAGTCCAATCTCTTCTCTCTAAACCAATGTCTGCCAACTGAGGTGGCTGTAAGATGAGAATGGGGGGGGGAAACGCATTTTGCATTTTGACTTTAAATGAAGAAAAAAAAAAAAGGTGGTGCTGTACTGAAATGTTCCACAGAGTGGGCATAACAGTTTTCTTCTCTGTTCTCCAGAACTTGAAAAAGAGCCTAAGGGAACAAGGTACATAATGAATAACTTGGCCAGGCAGTGTCTAACTGGTTTAAAAATCCTTAATTTCCCTAACTGGTGGGAACTGGAACTCACTGGTTAGAGTGAAGGTCATTCTCTTTGCTGCAAACCAGGCAGTTACAAAGTGCTGTTGTTTGGTCAGTTGAGATAAAATTAATCTCTTCTTTAGTGTCTTAAAAGTTAGGCATCACAACTGTCTAGACTAGTCAACAGCTTCATTTTCACTAGAGATGCAATAGGCAAAGTATTCCATGTTATTTTCTTTTTCTTCTTTAGGGGTCCTAGGCAGATAAGTGCTAAACCTTTAGATATATGATTCATTTTACTTGCAGTTCTTAATGAATGATGATCAAGTGTCCTCTTTTGTTTCCTGAAAGCAATATGCAACTTTTTTAGGCATGAATAAAACCCTCTTTCTTCACATTGAATAACTTGACCTGGTTTAGGTTGATACAGAGGCATCCTTCATATCAAGCTTCTAGTGCAAAAAGCACTGGAGGAAAAAAAAAAAAGGAAAAGTAGGGGAGGAAGCCCTCTAACAGAGCAGTTAGTCCTTTGTTAAAGCAGCTACTGAAAGGCCACAAACCTCTAACCAGGGAACACTTTATTTTAAGAAAGGGCAAACTCTTGTATTCATTGAAAGAAGAAACTTCAGGTACTTAAATATCAAATACAAGAAAAAAAAAAAGGCACATCAGATGCAATTCCTTTGAATCATACTGAACAGACTAAAGAAAACTTCTACCACTTGCCTCTTGTAGCTGTTCAACTCAGTTGCAAGCATTTTGCTGGAACAGCTTTAAGAGAGAAGAATCTTCCTGCATGGAGATTGTCACTGACCTGCTGTCAATTGAGAAATATATAACTTTAAAAATGGAAGATGGGAATTCAAGGTTTTGAAGCATTAATATCTTAGGCAGCTTTGTGTGTCACTTTAGAAGTCCTCTTTAAGAAATTACAATGATCTAAGAAAGGAAAAGCAGCAATCAGCATGAACACTGAGGTATAACAGGCTGCATGTCAGGTGACAACCACGAGTAAGGGCCTGGAGCATCTCTTGTGAGGAAAGGCTGAGGGAGTTGGGCCTGTTTGGCCTCAAAGAGGTGACTGAGAGGAGACCTCATCAATGTCTATAAGTACCTGAAGGGAGGGTGTCAGGAGGATGGAGCCTGACTCTGCTGGGTGGTGCTGAGCAGTAGGACAAGAGGCAATGGGCAGAAACTGATGCACGGAAAGTTCCACCTGAATATGAGGAAGAACTTCTTTACTATGAGGGGGTGACCAGGCACTGGAACAGATTGCCTAGAGAGGTCATGGAGTCTCCCTCACAGGAGATATTCCAGAACTGTCTGGATGCAATTCTGTGCAATGTGCTCTAGGACGACCCTGCTTGAGCAGGGAGGTTGGACCAGATGACCCACTGTGGACTCTTCCAACCTGACCCACTCTGTAATTCTGTATGGCTTGCACAGCTAAGGCAGATGACATCTGAAGTTGGAAGGAAAAAGGCTTATTCAACTGGATTCTTTTCTAAAAGTAGCTCACTTTTACGACTTGATCTTAGAGGCATCTGTACTATTCAGCATCAACAGCTTCTAGATTACAGCTAAAAATGTTTTGTCAGTATTGGTGTAAAACAAACTTGGTTTGAAGTAAAAGGAGCTTTTTCTTTCTTAAATTCACCACTGAGCCTGGAACGTGTCCCTTGGCAGTTTTGAATCAGATATGATTTTAAAATGATCGTGAGCATTGGTTGAGTTGCATAAAATCAAGATCTAGTGTATTTTTAGGTTCTGAAATTTGGTTGTATTGCAGAGTTTTGCAATGCAACCTAAATAAATTCACAGAATACAAACTAAACAATGTGTTTAAAAATTTGAAAAGTTGTATTGCTATAGTTGCACAGGGGTAGGAATGGGATAAGTCTAGGAAAATTTTAGTCTTGAGGAAACTCACAGAGGTGTTGAGTAGTAATAAATTATTTTGAGGTTATGTGATTCATAGGCCAGAACTCCACCAAAATTTTACATAAGCCCTTTATAGTTACCTCCAGGCTCCTCGGAGCTGTTGCTAGAGCAGGCAGTGACATGGGGCTGTGTGTGCCTGCTTGAGTGCTTTGATTTGTTCCTGTATTAGAGAGTGAAGGGCACCAGAGTTGAGTATGATTTTGTAGATACAGTTCATTTCAAAAACTAGAGAGACACAACAGGCTAAAATGTTTATGCTGAAGAGAAAAAAGGCTGTTGCTTCTCTGTCCAGTGTAAGTAGCTTTCTAACACTATGAGCTTGTGACTCTGTTTTAAGGGAAATGCTTTTCAGAGATGTATTTCTACATACCACCCATTACCACCATCATAAAGTTCTCTACATAGCAGGGATACTTTTTAGACAACCTTCTGAAACTGTTGGATCTTTTGATACACAAGTGTAAGTTCTTCACTTCTAATAGAATAAGTCCGAAAATAAAAGGCACGATGACTTTTGGTGCATTTTTGGAATTGTGCACTATTTTTGGTGTGCTGGAACATTATCCCAGGCTTTTTAAGTAGGTATCCTTTTTAAAGGCTAGTTCTGGTATTAAATGTGTTTTATGGCCCATGTTGCATCATTTTTTAAATTCAGTTTGAATCCACTGGAACTAATCTGTGGCTTTTGAATTACTCTTACTGTACATGAGCTTAAAATTGAGTGCTACATGATGATTTTCTACCAGAATGGAAGCAGACTAAAGCAGAGAATGCAACTAATAAAATTTTTCAAAAATGTATTTTCCATACTGCAAATAGAAGGCAGACACTTGTATTGTGCCACTGTGGCATTTCTAAATTTATAGAATTGAAATGTATGTCTAGGCATGTCTGTATTTTTTTTGAAAGCCATTTTCAAGCTGAAGTCCCAATAAAGCAAAGGATCATTGAGCCAGCTTAGGATCTTCACCACTCCAGATTCATGTTCACATGGTAAAGGCAGCATCCCTGCTTATAAGGGTGAGGTTAAAGAACTGTGCACAGTAGATGCAAATTATCTTTATGCTTTTGTGCAGGAATTAGAACTGTTAGTACCTGGTCCACTTGTCCAGATTCTAGTGTTTTCAGAAGAACTTCTGTCCTTGTACTATGTGTTTCTAAACAGGGCCCTTTTCACTGTTCCATGCACCAGTATCCTAATTGTTTGCCAGCTATACACTAGGGAACTGTGCCCTGCCTTTTAGTCACAAAATTTCCTGTTCCAGAACTTTATTAATTTCTTCTGTTCATTAGAATTGCTGCATTTACAGTAGGTGTTGTGATTAATTTTTTTTTTTTTTTTTTTTTAACTAAAGCCATGTGCTTAGCTCCAGATTCTCAGGACTTCTGAAATAAGCTGATACTCTTATTTACCTGGCAGTGCTGAAGTACAGTGGGCTTTCATGTCCAAAGTAGAATCTTAAAATGCCTTGTGTACTGGGCTAGATAATTTATCAGTGACCTCACTCTAAGCCATGGTGTATATTTGGCAGTAGTGCATGGGATTTCAGTATTATCACAAATACAGTGGGTTTTGACCCTTTTTACCACCTTTTAGTTGAGAATACTGGCTGGAAAGGATTGCAACCAGTGATTTCTAGGAACAGTTATGACAAGTTCCTGTTCAAACTTAACTGTGGGAACAAAGCAAGAGAACTGTAGCCTACTGTCCTGGTCTTGTAAGGCTTTTAATGCAGTGAATTCTCTGGCTTTAAGAGTTAAAAATACAGTGTTGAGACACTGTCAGAGAAGTTGGTTAAGCATGAAGTGTCAGTATCCTGTGGCTCCTGGGCTTGGAGGCAGTTGTAGGACACAGATGTGGAGGTGACAGTGAGCAGTGATTGCTAGTCAAATCAGGAGTCTGCTTTATTCTTTTTACCACAGCTTATCTCCTGCCAATGATCAGCTGCTTCTTTTAACTTTAGGAAGCAGCAATTAGTATGAGTGTTATCATTCAAAATACAGATATACCTTGTGTGTATAGCAACTTTAATCATGTCTGGGAGGTTTTTGGTGTGTTTGGCCTCTTGTTTTTTATTAATGCCTCGAAAGTTTTTTGAGGGTAGGTGGCAAATTGGGGAGGAAGAGTTTCTGAATTGTGATCTGTCAGGTTGCAGCAAGCAGGCCTGTATAAATTCAGTGCTGTTATTGTCTTAACAGCATGTTTGTGAAATCTGAGCATACATCCTTATCTGTTGCAAGTCGTGAATTCATTTGGTTTGGAGAAATTTAAGAATCGTGGGACTTGGGTTGTTTACACATCTTCATCACAGAGGGTGAAGACCAATTGGTTAAGCTATTTCAGTGACTTAGATCTCAAGTAGCTGAGATAGGAGTTTTGATTTGGATGATGATGGGTCAGTCGAGTTCAAAAGGTATTGGGTTCAAAATGTACAGTGGTTGTTTTTGATCAGCAGAGAAGACAACGAGGCCTGTCCCAGTCTGCACAGCGCCTCATGAGCTAACTCTGGCTCACTGGGAGCTTTCATCTGCTTCCACTGCTTGTATTGCAGTAATGCTGTTTACTCTGTTAGGATACTGATCTGGTGCAGAGCTTATTCTGCAGGATTTACCAATTTAATTCTTGGTGGAATTATCAATTGTCCGGAATTAATTGCTATGAAAATACTGAAATTGGTGAAGGTAAATTTTCACTTCTGTTAAAACATGTTGCATTTCATTTTTTTTTTTCCCATGTGGTCTCAACTATTCTAACTTACTTTTTTAACTAGAAAAAGAAAATCATCATCTGTAGGCAACCCATATCTTTTGAACTGAGTAAATTTGAAGCTGAAATTTTTCTTTTCATAGTATGTGTTCAGTTGAATTGGGATGAGAATTATCAATTATAGGTATATCCTGTGTGAAACAAGGAAAGAACTAAATCTGAAAGATTGTTCCTAGAACAGGCAGGAAGGTTAAGATGAAGCATGTGAAATGGAAAAGGTGGTGACATGGTTAAGCACATAGGTTTTGAGGGTAGGGTAAGTAACTAATAGCAGGTAGTGACATTTAGGAGATCATGGGGTAAACCTATTTAAATGCTATAAATACCATTGCCTGAGGGCATCTTTGAGACTAGGGGGAAAGAGGTAGGATCATTGGCTTTTTTTCCACTGGAATCATATGCTCTCTCTAAATTCCTGAAATTAATGGTTTGTGGCAGCCTGGGACTGGCTCAAACTAGAATGGAAGCAACTTAGCAAAAAGAAAATATGGAGACTTTAATTACTTTGTTTGGGGGATTTGACTTTGCTACTGATTTTATTAGCTTCTGGACTGCAAAGTTAGAACATTTTGTCTGAGAAGATTAATCAGTTACAGTAGACTTCCTTTCAAGCTCTACAGTTAGAGCACCTTTGAAAAGAGCCAAGCAAGAGTTGTGGTTAGACTGGGACAGGTAGACTCTGTGCTTGTTAAAAGCTGAAATGTTTAATGTTCTTTGCAGGTCATGCAGTATACCCCAGAAAAACCTTAATTAGGTGTGCAAAATGTTAGATTTTTATTCCAGCGAAGTAGATTTGCTTTGACTGCAGAGTGTCTGTTTGGCTTGAGTGGAACTGCAGCAACAAAAAAAAAAAATTATAAGCAATGGCAAGCAAAATTCCAACATACTTTAAGTGCTGTTAAAATGGAGTTGATAATCAACAGTGGATTTTTTTTTTTGGGGGGTGTGATGGTGCTGGTTGTAGAATGTCTAGCTAAGCAGTTGGAAGGCCAGTCAGCATAGCCGGTTCTTTAATGATCCCTTTTCGTTTGACTCCTGTAAGATTTCACAACAGCTGGTGAAGAGGAATTCTAAAATGCCCAGTGTTGCTTTTGCAACACTGATGTTGTATAGTATAACAACAACACTGATACAATTGTAGTGTACTTGAACCAAGGATGTTATTTTGGGGTAAAAAAGGAACTTAATAATTCTAAATTGAATTTTATTACAGTTTATCATTATGAGGTGGTCAGAGTTCGTTTGCTAGCTTCATACTTTAAGATGATGTACCTGATCTTTCTTGGCATTGCTCCTGATATCTTTACAAAAAAACCCCAAACCCAAACAAACCCCTGAAGCCATAGACAGCTCATTTTATTAATAAACAAGTTTCATAATGGTTGTTTGAAAGTAGGTATTAGAAAAAAAATCAGACTTCTGGCTTAGGTTCGAAATCTAGCAACTAGAACATATAACTCTGGATTATTTGTGCACATGTGGTATAAAACAAGCAACAATGCAGTTTTCTAACTTTGTCCAGCAATTTGAAAATTACCTTCAAATCCCTATTCCCTTACATTAAGCACCTGTTAAGCAGATGATGTTACCAACAGTAGCAAAATGCCATTGTCAGGAAGGAGGGAGGTGAAATATATTGTCTTAATGATGCTTTGTGTTTAGTTAGGATTGTAGTCAGCTGTATGTATACTTCTGTAGCTCCACGGAAAGAAGAGAAACAGCTGCCTTCATTCCCCTGCACAAAATTAGTGTGAGCAGCCTTGGATCTGAACCCACTGACTGAGCTGTTTCCCCTCTTTAAAGTGGTACTTCTGCAGCAGCAGGATCCTGGTGATCCTACCTGCTGCCTTAAGCTAGTGCAGAAAAAATGGGTGGAGAATAGGTAGAGCAGCCAAGCAGGAGGGCGGGGACATGCAGGAAGTAAAGGATCCTTCCACTGTCACTTCTTCCTCCTCCTTGCAGCCAGCTGGGCAGGCAGAAAAGGACACGCTTACCTCGTGCTTCTATTGATTCTTTCTATTCAGCATTAGAGTGGCAAAAGCAGATATTGAGCTCAGATCTCTGCAGCCTCATGTACTGGACTTGGAAAATAACAAGAGGTGTCAAACAGGAAACAATGCTCCCTTCTAGCTTTGATGTCTGCTTTCCGTCCGCTGTGCGTTAAGTCCACAGCTTAGTGGATTCCCATCGGAAATTAGCACCCATCTAGCTCTGTGGTGTGTGTGCCTCTCCTTTCCTGATGGATTTTACAAAAAGAGAGATCTGTCCCATATTTGTAATTGTTAATTCCCACTGTTGCTGCTCTCACAAGGACTGTGCTAAAGAGGTAAGTAAGAATTTCAGCTCTGTCAAGTGCATGTAGCCACAGGAAAGTATTTTGGAGGTGAATTCTTGACAAATCTGCTGAACTGCCTTACGTTTGCATAGCTTGGGTCTTCAGCTTTTGAACTTGACTGTACTTTTCCCCCTGTAATTCTTTAAATGTAAATTAAAATCCTGACCAGCAAGGCTGGAACAATAATTGCTTCTGCTATTTTCCACCTGGGTTTTTTTTCCAAATCTAACTATTTTTTCTTTAGGATGTCTGAGGGTATGTAGCACTTCTTCTGTCTTCATTTTGGTTTGTTGTAGAGGTTATGCAGCACCGATTGTACCTTCTGTAGTGAAGTAAATGATGTGTTCAGTATCTCTTGCGTTAGAACAAGATGCTACCACTGACCCAGTAATGTGGTGATCCAACTAATGAAAAGTACTCTGTTTCTAGGCAAAAATTTTGAAGAAGAGTTCTGGATAGCTTATACTTGAGTGTTTTAAAGTTTCTTGGAAATTTAGTTTATTTGAGAAAACCTAACTTGCCTTTAATTGATCAAATAACCATATAAATGTTGAATTTTGGAACACACTTCATTCCCCTGGTTAAAGTCTGATAAAAACACAAACTTTACCACACCTGAGTGAAATATTAAATCTCTTCTTATGCTTAACATGAGGACTGTAAGATGAGTTTTTGGTTTTGCAGTGGCACTTTGTGTTGCCTACATATATGTCCTTATTTTAGAAGTGCTCTCAAAATGGAAGTGTTCAGTGGGTTTTAAGTTCTGCCCTTGTCAGCTATTGCTCTGTAACTTTCTTTCTGTAAGCCTGAGAGGTAGTGCAGCAGTGTACCAAACTGGGAACTCCAGCTCACTGGAAACCGCTGCAGGCTTTTTTGTTGAATTTGTTGCAACCAAAAGTCTGATAAACGCTGTAATTTGGTTCATTATGCAACTGTATAAATGCATTTGCCAGTGAAAGAGAGGAAATGACACGAGTGTGGGAACTGGAGATGGAGAAAAGGAGGCTCTTGCTTTCAGCAGCGCTGCCAGTTTGTGCTAATTTAGGTGGTGGCTTGAGAAAATGTTGGTGATTTTCATGTGTGCCTGTTACACCTCTGCATGCTTTTTTTTTTCTCTGTAAGAGCTCTTCCTTCTGTTTCTTTAGCAAACTCAGAAATAATGCCAGTGAGATTTGGGTGTTCAGCCCTAATTAAAGTGCCACTGGGGAATAGGACTGGTAGATTAAAAGATTTGAGTTGCCCTGTGATTCTTCTAAGGAGTTTGGGGCTAGGAGAGGCATATAGGAATGTGACCATCTTAAGCATGGTAAAAACCAGGAAACACTGAATGGCTTGGTATTTACTTGAGTGCCTTTGGGTTCAGAAGCTAATGATTGTGTTCTTGGCTGCCCAGCTCCTGCACTCTTAGGGACACATCAGGGTTTTGTGAATTGCAGGGCCTGGCCTCCCTTGGGTTTCTGTGTGATGGCTGGTTAAGGTGCATAGGCAGCTCTGGATAGAAAAGAGTTCACTGATGTAATTATTTATTTATTTTTTTCCAGTCATTCATAGTACCTTCTCTCTTGTTGTATAAAATAGTTTGTTACTTCCACTAGTGCTTGAAGGAGGAAAAGAAAAAGTTTTAAGAACCTGGTGAACTCCAGCGTAGGGGATGCTTGGCCAGCACTGTGAACTGGGCTTAGGCAGCCCTTCTCGTGGACTGTGGAGCAAACTGAGAAATAGGGAGCTGCTTGAACACAGAATCCCTCTGATGGCTTTAGGCCCTAGTGTGAGGTTCTCCCAGATTTTCTAAGGTGCAGTTAGGAACATGGAAGCCATGCTGGCGGAGGTTGGCAGGAGCTTCGCTTTTTAACTGAACTCTCCTGATTTGGAATTCACAAAATGGAGTATTGTAAAATGGTCCTCACGGAAGGGCCTGAAGATTTTGGACAGGTATTTAATTTCTTTGAGGGTGGAGAAAAAACAAGATAGCAGATTGAATCACAGATTTTAAAACCTATCCTTAGCTTTAACTTTTCGGGCTCCATGCAAGAACAGAGCACGTGGTAAAATAGTTAACAAGAAAAATCATGTTCTGGCTTCGTCTTGTTGATGTTTCGTTGTGCCAGTTGTCTTCCTCATATTACCTCTTAGTTTTTCTGAAATGAGATTGTCACAGATCTGACATCATCTTTCTGCTGCTGCAGCCTAAATGAAGGTCTTTGCTGGCTGCTGCTACGTCAGGGACTTGAGCTGTTTAGGAGACTTACATGTGCTAAATTTGGGCAAATTTAGATAGGAATGTGTGCAATAAGCAGTTGAGTAATTATTGCACAGGCTATATGTGTACATGCATATAGGAGAGCATTTAATTACATGTGGAAACATATCTACTACATATATAAACCTGAATTCCTGGGACCAGTTTAAGCTTGGTCATAATGAAAGGTGGACATCTCTGACAAGTCAGCTACATGAGCAGAGTTTTATAAATCCTTTAGAGTGGAGAGCTCTGTCATGTCCTGCTAGGAAGGGGGAGGTGTATGATATACCCTGGTTACAGTATTAAACTTAGCCATCCAAACTTGGGTCTGTCTTATCACCCGAGGCATCGATTTTCTTAAGTCTTGATGTTCAGTGAAGCTTTTAAAAGCATTAAGCTAATGTTCACTGACAGCCTGTGTTTCAGTGCTTATTCTAGTCACAGTGTAGCCTGCAGTGCCGTGGATTTCAATTCCTAGAATTTCACAAGAGCAAATTTTAGACCAAAGAAATCGATAAACCAGAATGCTGTTGTAACAGGAAGTTTTTTATCAAATAAATGTTTTCCTGTAGTGTGGGTGTTTTTTGTTGGCTTTTTTCTTTGAAAAATTCCAGATACGACACCTTTGCAAAACATGGTGGCAGATATTGCCCACTGAAAGACTGGACTTTTTTGCTTCTCCCAGACTTTGGTTTACATCTGTTGAAGTTGATGTTGACAATGCCCTCTCCTGGAAGAGTGTGGTAGAGAATATTTTATGTGGTGAACATGTGAAGTCAAGGTACTGCCATGACTGGCTAAGGGAAGAAGTATCTAAATGCAGATGTTAAACTATTACCATATTAAGTCTCCATGTTTGGTTAAATTAAGGTCTGTAGTTGCAAAGGCTCAAGTTCAGAGACTCAAACACTTCTGTTTCAAGATTTGTTTCTCACTGACAGTAGAAGAATGGAGAAGAGTCATGTCTTGATGTCCTCGTTTGGTGGGCAGCAGTGTTGTGTAGGTTATTGGGAGAAGTACTTTCTGTTTAGGACTCAAATCATGATGCTTGTACTGCTACTTCATTTATTTCTGTTCTTCAGACTCTATGGTTTTCATTTTCTGTTTAGTTGTGATGTACCAGTGGCACAAGGTCAAATGTATCAAGTGTGTAATTTCAGGATTGTTAGGCTTGAAAACACCAGCTCTTCATATACCAGAATTTGAACAGGATGTCTTCATCCTCTTTCATTCTCCTGTCTTAAATACAGAGTTTGAAGCTAAAGGCTGCATCGAGTAAAATTAAGTGCCAGATTTTGCTGTTGTGGACAGTTAGCCCCAAAATACAGTTTCTGGCCATGAATGAGTGATGAAGCTTGGCTCTCTGCCGGTAATGTTTTTCAGAATTCCCAGATGGTCATATCTCATGGCCTGTTTGTTTTACTCGTTTGGATAGTTGATCTTATTTGGGTTTTGGTTTGCTCTCCCCCAGTGGTTTTAGCACATATTGGAGAAAGGATTGCTGTGTGTTGTGGAAGGGCTTTTGTAAAGGCCTGTATAGCTGAGCTCATTTTCCTGAGCTCACAAAAGCAGTGATGCAGGACTGTGGTTTGGGTATAGTAGGTCTTCAGGGGAGAGCTAAAATACAGGAAAGACTTTTTTTTTTTTTTTTTTTGACATTGGGCAAGTTATTTAATGATCCAGTTGGATCATTCTGGACTAGGGTTTTTCCTGTAAAATCAATCTATGCCAAAATTACTTCTAATGGCATGTTGGAAACATTCTGGGAAGCAGCAGAATGCTTGGAAGACTGTTAAATTAATCATGTAGGTTCCTGCATTAGGATTACATAGGAAGCATTTCCTTCCATTCTCAGTCCAGTGTGTGTACTTACCTCTAGCCAGCATAACTTCTATGGAAACTAAACAGTTCTCCTGTCGTGAGAACTCAAATGTCAGTGCCTTCTGTTATGGAAGCGTAGCTGAGAGATGGGAAGATGGTGTGTGTGGGATGTTTGCAAAAGTCACTGACAAACAAATGAACAGTAATACTGGCGTCAGATTTCTTTCTAATTTGCACTTATTATTTAGGCCAGTTATCTATAGAATAAATATATAGGTATATATTATAAATAGTTGGTCTATAAACACAATCGAAACTTAAGTCAAGTGAGCCTTCCAGTTTCTCAGTTCTCACTTTTATGTTTCAGGGTGTCAAGCCAGCCAGCTTCGATAAAGTAGCAATCCCTGAAGTGAAGGAGATTATTGAGGGATGCATTCGGCAAAACAAAGGTGAAAGGTAAGTACTTCCTTTTCAGATAGAGATCCTAGTTGCTGTCCAAGTCTTTTGTCTGTGATGGTATAAGATCCAATTAGTTCCTGGGGTTTTCTGTGTTTGATGTAAGTTGGGAAGCCAGTAATACTTCTGCAGCTTCTGCTTGTTGGTAGATTCTGATGCAACAATTGTTTTAGAGAATTAACAGCTTCAGAAAAAGTGCAAATGCTGTGGTAACCATCCATGTCAGTTTATTCAGAAATTTTACTGCTTTTATTAAAACTTTGACCCAGTCAGCAAAATTGTGGAGGACAGTCCTTCCAGGTTTCCAGGTATTTGTATTTGGTTGGTTGGATTTGTTCTGTAATCCTTGGGTTTTTTACTATTCCTTTGATTCTGTTGGTATTTTATGGTTAATTATTTTGAAGACTCGTGTTAATTTTGAAATTCTTGATGCTTATTTTTATCCTCATTTTCTGCAAGATGACTTCTACTTGAAGTGGTTAACTTATACCATTACAGGAAATCTGTAACTGCTCTGTTGGGTTATTTGTAGGGTTTGAGGGGGGGTTTTTTTGCTGCTTTTGCATGCTTGTTATTCGCCGACTATCCAACTTAAGAATGCTTCAACCTTTTTCCCCTCTCTAGCCTCCCCCTCTTATTCATCCCCTTCTACTAACTCTTGGAAGTTTTACATCTGATTGTGTTGTTGTGTGTTTTTAATTTCAGTGCTTTTCCTTAGTTTTAAACAACCTAATATTTTTTCCCCATTTTAAGTTCATTTTGTGGCTGCACGTCACCTGTTTCTTGCCACTTAGTTTAAGCTGTTAACTACTATTGATAATGCTGTGCATATATGAACATAGATCTCTTTTGTACCTTCAGGACAAAACTTGTAATTGTGCCAAACAGAATGCAAGATGAAGTGGTTCAAAATAGTATAAAATAGGAAAGAAATCAAGTGGTGTTTGTCTAGTGCTGAATTTACTACATGAGGCTTTTGATAAGATCTGGAAGTAGATTGAAATACATACTTAGATTACTGCATTAATTTGGGGAGTACAGGTTGTGTGTTAGATATATGTATATATAGATATACCCAAGCTGCCTCTTCAAGGTTTGTTATTATTTTATTTAATATATATTTTCTTGGTCAGCAGAAGAACCAAAAGATGAAAGCCAAATGAATAGGTGTGGTTTGTTTGAGTTTTTTTGTACATTCTGTAGCATTGTTGTATTTTGTTTCTCATTCATGCTTTTAAGTAGAAATCTGTATGATGGTCTGCCAAGTAATGCATGAGACACACATAAAGTTGGAGAATAAATTTGGAGGATCATCAGGCAAGGATATTCCTTAATATTTTATGAAAACCTAATAATTGTGTGTGGTTTCTCTGTTCTTTCCCAATATGCTAGATATGCTATTAAGGACCTTTTGAATCATGCTTTCTTCCAAGAAGAGACTGGAGTACGGGTAGAACTAGCGGAGGAAGACGATGGAGAAAAAATTGCCATTAAACTCTGGCTGCGAATTGAAGACATCAAAAAACTCAAGGGCAAATATAAAGACAATGAGGCAATAGAGTTTTCCTTTGATTTGGAAAGAGATGTCCCAGAGGATGTAGCACAGGAAATGGTAAGTGCTGATGGTCTTACAAAGCTTAGGAAGTACCGGTGTTTTCTGACAGTGAAACATGGTCTGTCACCTCTGCTTTTGCTGTTGCTGTCTAGAAATAAAACTGGTTCAGGGGTTTGTGAATGAGAATTTAATGCCAGAGGGAGTGGTAGCTTATGCTGTAGCACTGCAGCAGTGGCTGTCTGTGACAGTCTGAATTCTGTGAATATATCCTCCTTCAGGTGGAATCTGGCTATGTCTGTGAAGGGGATCACAAGACGATGGCGAAAGCTATCAAGGACAGGGTATCTTTGATTAAGCGAAAGCGAGAGCAGCGTCAGTTGGTGCGAGAAGAACAGGAGAAGATCCTTCAGGAAGAAGGTAGTCAGAAGCAGCAGCTGGAGCAACAGCAGCCAAGTGCTTCCTATGCAGGGTCAAAGCATCCCCAGTCTGTCACGGGTACTACTCTTGTCCCCACTGCTTCAGCATCGGTTTCTACACAAGTGGAGCCTGAAGAGCCGGAAGCTGATCAACACCAACAACTGCAGTTCCAGCAGCCCAGTGTATCTGTTCTTTGTAAGTGTGTCAGTTGGTTTATTTAGGAACTCTTGCACTTACACAGTTCTTCCCGGTGATCTTACACTTTTGGTGGCTATAACAGTAAATACCTTAAGGTGATGCTGTCTACTGAAGAACAATAGCCCCCTAGAAAGCACAGCAAAATAAGATGCATTCCTGTGCCTTAGCTGAGCTAAGCCTTGGCACAATTCACTGTCCAGTGTCTCAGCACAAAAACATTTCTCTTAGTTTCAAGGTAATAGACTGAACGAACTGGGGCACCTCAAGCATGAACATATGTCCTCGTTTTTGCTGCCCTATAGGGACAGTATATTCTGGCCCTGCAAAAGGCTGTGTACTCTGGCACCAGTGCAGATAAAGATACTAAAACCACTTATCCTTGTTAACTTACATTTAAGGTGAAAATGAGATAAATCTACAAGTAGTTCAGATCATAATTTGCTTTCTGAAAAGGCTTTATTTTCTGTTTTACATACTGTAGATGAAAAGATGAATTAATACTCCTGTCTTTTCTGCCATCCCAGCATGTGAGTCAGTATTTGAATAATGATGGTAGATGAGAACTTCCATGTTAGAATGATGAAGTTAAAAAGCAAATTATTGTCTGTTCTTTAGGTACAGGGATTTTACATTGACTACTAAGCCTAGTTCTTTACTGTGCCTGTGTGGTGCGTCTGGCAGCCAGCACAACCCACCTGTTTTATATGTCCATGTAAAATTGAAAATAATGATTTTAAAACCCTTGAAAGATCATTCATAACAATGTGGAATTTAGGTTTCTATGTCTAGTCTAGCCTTTTATAGGAAGCATACTTTATTATTAAATGTCTTCCCAAAGCACTTCTGAAATTACTATTTTTTCCAGGGGTTAGGGGAAGGCATATTGGTAATAAATTACTGTATGGAGGAAAAAAAAGTATTTTGTAACCAGCCTTAAATAGTACAAGAGGTAAAATGCTGTTAAGGTCCATGTGACATATTACAAACATCAATCTAATATTTGATCGATAATAATATCTTTCAAGTTTTAAATCCAGATGGCAGTTCTTGAAATGCAAATTTTTATCTCTAACTTCTACAGCCGATGGGACAGTTGACAGTGGCATGGGGTCATCTGTTTATGCTGAATCGTGTGTGGGCAGTCAGGCTGTGTCGTATGGTTCCCAGCTTGACCAGTCAGCCTCAAACACTGCAGTCCAGGGATACCCAGCTTCAGTTGGCCAAGTGCAGTCACAGCAGCATGGAGGATTTCAGCCACCTGCAGGGGTAAGCTGGAACTTGGAGTTTTGCAAATGCATGGAATTATCTGATTTTTGTTTGTCCGTATAGAGGTGAGGGGAAAGTCTGCCAGGCCATCTTCCGTGTATGTTTTGTTTTCCGTAGGGGACAAATTCTGCATGGGAGTAGTTTAGGGGCTTTTTTTGCAAGGTGACTAAGTTTAGAGGGGGGAAGTAAAAGTGCAAGGGCATCCTTGTCTTTAAAATTTTTATTTAATCTTGGGTAAACTTATACAGAATGATAGGTTAAGGGTTTTTTATGGATGGACGTAACATCCTTGGAATAAGACTGTCTCACAAATGTAAGCATTTAATCTTGCTTAGGAAGGTGGTCTGTGTATGTGTATATGAAGTTACCAGGGATTAAGCTGTTGGTCTAGTTTGGGGAAGGGATTAGAATAATTGGAGCTACTGTATGAAATTGCTGTGTGTGTTCTGTGAGGCTTTGATTACAGATTTTTGCAGGTAAGATTTTTTTGACTGTTATAGAATGCTGCATGTGAGAACTCCAGACTGAAAAGACCCCACATCCTTGTTCCCAATTTTATTTCTAGCTTGTGTTGATTTGCTCATCATGCGTATTCCTTTTCCCTGGAAAGTCTGCACTGGGCACAAATACTTTTCCTACTATGTTCATTTGTGTTGCCCTTTTATTTTGGTATGTTTTTTTCCTTGGTATGTTTTTGATCTGATAAGAGACTATGCAGAAATCTATTCTAACTCTGGAGTAGAACTTCTGCTACTTTTATATTGTCTTCAATGGTTCCCTTGTTGTTCGTTTTTTACACAAATAAAAGTCTGAGACAGAGACATTATGGTATAATTTAATAATACCATAAAGGAGAAGATGTGACACTTTAGGCTGAGGGTCCTCATTTCTTCTGGTACCTGTGGTTGTAGGCTTTGTTGCAGAATCACTGGTGTAAGTAGCTTTTTGGAAAACAGGCTGGTATCACTCACGAGCAAAGCATCTCCATCTTTTTCCAACACACTTAACCTGAGGCGTGTGGTACTGCGAGTCCTTGAGGATGAGTTCTTAATCCCTCTAAATAAGCTCTTGTTCTGGGTAAGCCATATTTTGGTGTAATCTTTTGAGAGGGGGTGGGAGAACAAGCATATGATAGAGGTTTAGCCAAGCTACTTAGTTTGCTGCAAAATGTGCTCATGCCGTATGATGACAGCAGTGGTCCCAAGAGGCTGACAGAATGGAGTAGAACACTACAGGAACTACTAACCCTGTTTTGGCAAGACAGGATGACAAGTCAAAATTATATTGGCAACTGGAAAAATTACCTTAATCACAGAACATAATTCAATCAGGACAAGAACAAGGTTCATGCTTAACTGTAATAATCAGCTACACAGGTACAGAATGAGCAACAACTGGCTAGGCAGCCATTCTGGAAAGAAAAAAAAGTTAGGGATTACATTGTACCACAAACTGGACATGGTCAAAAACATCATGCTGTTGTGAAAGAGGCAAACATCACATTATATGAAATGGTAGTTCTGCTCTTGGCCGTTGGTAAGTCTATCCTGGACACCTTGATTGAGTGAATTTGAGGGTGAATTGGGAGAAAATCCAGAGAAGGGTGTTAAAAAACCCCCACCAGAAATACAAAAGCATGGTTTATGTGGGAAGACTGAAATAGTTGAGCCTATGAAAGATGAGCTTGAGGAGAGAGAAAACTGTAAAAGGCTGCTATAAAATAGGAGGATGCTAATCAGATCACAACGTTGTTAGGTAGAATAAGAAATCAGAAGCATAAATTTGCTAACCAGAAAAGACAGTTAAGTACTGTAATCTCCATCAGTGGAGATGTTTTTGAACAATTTGTATAAATTAGAGTCAGGAATGATATATAACTACTCCTGCCTTCAAATGGATGCCGATGTATTTAGTTAACCATTTGAGTTCTCTTATACCTCTCTCCCAGATTTTTGAGCGCTCTCGTAAGATTTCTCACATCAAAAATCTTTAAAGTCAGATCTCCACTGAATATCTTGATGTTTTCTCTCTGGAGATCTGTATTTGATTTCAATTAGTTTAAGAAATTGTGGATTACACCCATAAGAAGCATATAATATCAGAGAAGGAAAACTTGCAGTTGAAGACTGCCTCTTTGTCATGTTTCTATTCATTCATTCATTCATTAAAAAAACCCACAGCAAAACACACACACACAAAAGGCAATAACAACAACCCCCAAACCAAACAGAAAAATGCAAATCCCATCCCAAAACTTCATTCTGTTTCTTCGGATTTGATTAGATTTTGACCTGTGGCCTTCTGGATTGTGCCAAGATTACAAAATCATGATGCAGTTATTGGCTCAGCATCTGGAAAAGGCTTGTCTAATTTTACAGAATTTTCCACATATTAAACTGATTTTTTTTTCCGCACAACTCATGTTGTAGAGGGTGTAATGTTTAAATTGTTATGGTAATGTTTTAGTTAATAAAGAGCCAGCTGCATACATTTAGTCCACTTAATTCAGGCAGAGGGACTGTCTCAGTAGAGGAACTGGGTTAGGTGATACCTGTGAACACACACCCACTCTCTAAACTGATGAATGTCTGAAAGCTCATCAGTGTCTTTAAGTTTTTTAAATCTGTCAGACTACCAGATGCTTTGAGAACACACAGTATGGGCTACTTCCATGGCCCCAGAGAAAATACTGTCTGTTCTGCCTTCCACATGTTTCCTCTAAGGGTACTAGGGAACTTCCCACACTGCTCAGTAACCTAAGGCAAACTTGGGTCCTCAGAGGTGCACACAGCCTGTTCCCAGTGTGTGTTGGCATTCATTCAGCATTCTCATATCTTGTTGTACCACACATGAGTCAGTATTGGGCCTCTCATTGTATGTCTTCATTTCTTTTCTACCTCATTATAGTTTTTGCTGATTTTGTTATTCTTTTTTTTTGTTTTTGAAGTGTTCAATTCTTAACTTTTGTTTTCCTCCCTTAGCCTCAACGTGGTCGTAGCATGTCAGTTTGTGTCCCCCACCTTCCTGCTCTTCCCTGTATGTCCTGCATCCCTCTCAGTGCTCCTTGCACCCCACCACCAGCGCTGTCTGCACCTCTTTCTCCTTTCTACCTTCGGACTGTCCCTGAAGAAACCTTTGCAGAAAAGCTTTCTAAAGCCCTGGAAAGTGTCCTGCCCATGCACTCTGCCTCTCCACGCAAGCATCGACGCTCCAGCCTGCCCTCCCTCTCTGTCAGTCCTGTATGTGTTACCATTTGCCTCCTGGCACAGTAAGATAAGTTATCATTAAATACATCCTGGCCTTTGGGCATTTTTAAAATGAGAAAATGAAGAGTTGAGTCCTTACACTGTGCTGCTGGAATGCTGAATTTTAAATTTTTTTTTTCCCCTTCTATGAAGCAGTACACTTAAACATTATCAAACAGTGGCTGACCATCTGCTTTTTGTATTTTAGGATAGTTTAAATATAAATTACCAAGTTATACCACAGAAGGTAAAGGGAAGACTATTTCTTATCATGATCAGAAGAATAGCTTTTTATTTTTCAAATTCTAAGTAAACACTGAATGTTAATTAAGCCCTGCACAAAACAACCAGTTTTAAAAGCTTGGTTGCTGTGGCTAGTTATTCTCAAAGCTTTGGCTAGCTGTGATAGTGATACTAGAAATGTAGATTATGAATACCTTTGAGGATTTTTCTGTAAGTTTTAGTCAGAATTGCCACTTCAACTGCTTCTTGTTGGGAAGAAGCCATAGTTTCATGTTTCCCAGAAAGTCAGATGCAAGATAGCTTGCAACACACAGGTAGTTCCTTTTCAATTTTGAGCTTCAATTTACACAAAATAGGTTTTGAGAAGCATTTTTGTGAAACTGAAGTAAGTGGAACCAGTTTTTAGAATGTAGGAAGAGTATTTCAACATGTAGGGCCTTGTTAGTATTGGTCAATATGGAAATTTGCTGCTGCTTTTCTGGACAAAAGGGGCTGAGAAGAAAGTAAACAACGTGGAAAGAGCAACTTGAAAAAGTCATAAATGCCATCTGTCTTGGGCAGTGTATTTGCTACTGACTCCTACAGTTCTTTTTCCGTTAGGGTAGAGAATGTATTCTCTCAGCACACCGTAGGCAGAGATGAAAAACTGCAAAATTACTAAATTGTTTGTTATTCTTACATAAACTGTCTTTATTGAAATCTTCCCTACAAATCTTAAATAAGGTGAGCCTCGTTTGAAATAGTAAATGAGATGGAGTGGAATTGCCTGAGGACTCTACTCTTTCTAAACCTGTGAATGTTTTATTGTCCGGGCAAGAGTTAGATTTGTTTCAATTGGTATTAATTTTCAGTGTAAAAAGGTGTGATTAAGTGGATCAAGAGAGATAATCAACTTAGGCAGAACCCAAAGGCTCTTTGGTTTTATCAGAGGCTTTTTTTTTGCCTGTGTGCTGGAATGGTTCAATTTTGTCTCATAAAAGGTTTTTTTTTTAGCTCTCTGGATAGCATACAGGATAACGTACACTGTGGTTTTTTGTGTTGGAAAATACTGAGATTTAATGTAATTTTATCTTCTGAGTGCAAATTAGAGGCTCTGCATCATTGCTGCTCTCAAGTTCTGAATTTCATACTCCACATATGGCAGTGACCTCAGGGGTTTGATTGGATTTCAAGCACTGATCACAATGGATAGGCTGTGACAATAAATCTCTTTCCATTGTCATGAGCAAAGCTGGTTTCTTTTTGTGAATTATTGGAATTGAACTGGAAAAGCAGCTCTAACACAAGCAAATGTTCCCGTTTGTAGCTATGCCTGCCATGGATGTATTTAATGGATATTTACAACTCACCTAAATTTCCTTAGTACTGTATGTTTTTGACCATGAATTGAGTATGAATTCTATAAAGTTACTTCACAGAACTGCCTAGTGAACTGTGCATGTTGATGTGCTTTCACTTTTAATGTATGAATTACCTGTCTTGTTCATGTCAATACAGCCTCAGCATCCACGTGGGGGAACACCAACGTTCCCAGACTCACAGATATTTTTCCCAACCGTTCATGAACGGCCGGTGTCTTTCTCACCACCACCTGTCTGCCCGCCGAAGGTGGCAGTTGCTCAGCGGCGCAAGAGCACTTCATTTTTGGAAGCCCAAACTTGCCACTTCCAGCCATTGCTGAAGACTGGCCAGAGTTTAGTTCCACCTGGTGGTAGTCCCACCAATTGGACACCAGAGGCGTTCGTTATGCTGGGCACAGCAGCTCAGAGAGTCGCTGGGGAGCCTCTGCATGTGCAAGTTAATCCTGTGTTTGAGCCAGCTCCTGTCCACAATGACTATAGATCTGGACCAACACCTCCAGAGGATGCTCACTACAGAATGCATCCAGAAGCTGTATATTTGGTGGGCATGCACTATCCATCACAGGTATCGGAGCAGTATGATCAAGTAGCTTATAACTCTCACGCAACTGAACAGCATTTGAAGCAGGTTTCTGAGTCAAACCATGGGCAAGGTGGTCCTCCACAAAGCTCTGTGTTCGATTTTCAACCGGGGCAAACATACCTGGCAAGACCCGTTCAGAACCTGAGGCTGGATTCTGGGATGGGTCCCCTTTCTCCATTATCCAGTGTTTCAGCTCCTCTGAGTGCAGACCCTGCTCAGATGACATTCCACCAGGTGTTTGTTCCGCACTCTGCCCCGGCTGTGCTCTCTCACAGTGGTGATGGCAGAGCGAGCTGTGTCTTTGAGTTCCATGTGCACACACCGACTTCTGCCTCGGCAGAAGGGGCAGTTTTACCCCCGCGGGTCTACAGAAGTCGCCGGGGCTCTATGGAGACCAGTCAAGAGGAATCCACTCAAGGCATAGGGTCGCATGGTCGGCTTCAGCCTGTGACAGAGGAGCAGTGTAACTATCTTGGTGCTGGGTTAGCAGGTCCCAGAGGGGGCTCTGCCAGGCGGAGCTGGCCAGAAGGAAGCCCAGAATACTCCAGTGATTCCTCACAGCTGACTTCCTCTGACACTGGTGATTTCCAGTCTCCTCCCCCTACAGGGGGCTCATCTTCTGCTTTTGGTTCAGACTTCTCATTGCCCATTGTTCAGCTGCCTCAGAAGGTGTTGCAAGAGTCGCAGCTCTTCATCTGCTTCCCCCAGGGAGCCTCAACTCAGCAGGCCTTGTCCACCTCGCTTTCATCAGGACCACCTGCATCCTATCCTCAGGTTACAGGAGCAAACCCGTCCAGAATTTCTCTGCTTTTTATAAGTCTTACCTTGTACTTATAAAGGGGAGCCTTACTTTTAGATTTGCTCCTTGTGGCTCTAAGTATTAGCATTCTTGGGGATGTCTTTCCACCAGTCTATACTAGGATCCCTTTACCAGGTTGCGATGAGATAATGAGGCATCAGCAACCATTTGGTTTGTGTTCAGATTTGGCTGAAATATTTGTAGGGCTATTGTATTAAGAGTAAAAAAATGTTAAGTGTTCCTCCTGGGACTAGTTGTTTTTTTTTTTAGTGAGAGAGAACTGGAGGACCAAATTGGCTTTTAATCAGTGCTTTCAATGAAATGTATCTTCTCCGCAGTTGGAATCAGCAGTGATAGTAAAACTTTGCTGCTCCTTAATTTTAATGAGAAAGTGTTATTTTAAGTTGAACTTTCATATGAATAATGTTTCGTTAGACAACAACAGAGTTATTTTGCTGACTGTCCAAAATGCAAGAGCTTTTTCTAGACTCGGGGGAAGAAAGTGGGAAGAGAGGAATGGAAGGAGCTATATTATGTACATGTACGTGGATTTGAAATGTGTTTGGAGGATCTTTGAAGAAACTAAACAGGCTGAGTAGTTAATTAATGGCACAGACAACTGTTGCTAATAGGTATTGCCACCTTCTAAGCCTAGAATGGTGTCCTTTTAAATAGCAAAATTGGAGGCCTGAAGCTTAGTTTAGAGGTACATGTTTTATCAGCATATGTGGTATTTGCGCTTGCAATGGTCACTTTTTTGTACACTGTGACTGTGAAGTGTGTGTGTGTATACATTGTGTCTGCACTTTAGTCTGAAAATTCTCATAACTTTTTGTGAAAAGAGAAGGTTTACTTTAAGTAGACTTCTCTTTTACCTCTTCTGTCCTTGGAATTAGGGGCTCTAACATTTTAGTTGTTGGAGTATTAGCAAATTTGGGATTTGTGTGAAGGAGAATCATTTTACTTTCTGTGGTAAGATGAATAACTAAGTATTCAAGGCTTTCTGTGTTTATTAAAGCAGGAGCAGCTTTAATCACTAGTCTAATAGATAGCAATTGCTGTGCTGTAGGAGAACTTGTAGAGTGAATCTGCTACTCAAGAAGTTTGAAAACTATGTGGAGATTTTTTCTTCATAAACCTTTGTTAAACTTCAGGAAGTGAATTCTGGTGCATGTAAAATACATCTGGAAAACAAAATAAGAGATCGTGATTGTTTACAGAATATAAGTTCTGGGATCTAAGTTCTTTTAATCTAATTCATTAAAAGATTAGAATTTGAAGCCTAAACTAAGTCAATATGAGCAGATGTTATAGCAGTGGGATATAGCACATGTTTAGATCTTAGCCAGTAAGGGCCTCAAGCTTCTAAAACAGCAAAGAAAAAAATGGTTCTCTTTATTGGCAGTCTACTTTCCTCAAAGTTTCTATAATTAAAAAAGTATGTAATTTTAATAAACTTGTTCCTAATGAGCTTTTTCAAGCTGAATGATCACAGCATTAAGGAATTTTAGTAGTTATTTCTGATATGATACATATGTACCAAATATGCTTCTTACAAAGGCAGTTCACCAATGTGGTGCATGCTCAGGGAGCTCATCTGGAGGTCTTTGTCTAGTTTTCTCCCAGGAGCTGATAAAGGAATACAGTTGTCACAAAAATCATAATGCAAATCCTGTGATCTGATCAAAAAATGTCAGCCACAAGAATAATGACAATCCATTCCATTTTCCTCCGCATCTTCCACATTCATTTGTATGCCACTCATCCATTTTTTTCATTGCTTATTCAAAAATTCTGTCTTAGCTAGAATGTGAACCCCCACATTCCCTAATATCCGATTCTTGGTAGCTTCTGAATGGGAGTGACTCTGGGAATGATTACTAGCCTGTATTTTGACATACCTCTCAAAGGAAACTCATGACGTGTATGTGTACTGGATATGTTGTAATTGGTCTGGAATTCCATTTATCTTTGTGCTTGTTGGTTGGTTTTTTTTATGGATAGTTTGATTTCCATATACCCTCCTTTTATCACCCCACCTGACTGTGTGTAGAACACATGTAAAGATAAAACTTAATGCCTCTATTTCCAGTTATCATGCCAAGGCATCCTGCTTTTAAAGCATCACCAGTGGAAGAAGAAGCTGGTAGGCTCATCTGTGTCATGTTGAGGGGTTGCAAAAATTTTCTGTATTGGTTATTTTGGAAGATTTAAAATGAAGTTTGAAACTCTTCCAGATTGCTCTGCTTTGTTCTGGTTGTCATAGTGGAATTTGGCCAGAAGGACTGCTTGTCCAAAAGGACTGCTAGAAACCTATTCTAACCAGATCATTCCAGGCAGAAATGATTATAATTGCCTATGGCAGAAATCATAGGGTTTTTTTAAGCTGACTCTTTTTTTTTTTCCCCCCCTCCTCCAGACACAGGTGCAAGGCCAGCCAGCCTCGAGCAGTGCATCAGTGCCATCCCAGCCTACCCAGCACACTCAGCAGGTAAGATCACAATTCCTAAACACAGGGCTAAAATACTCTTAGTATAGGATTTTGATGACTCTTTTTAGACCAATTGACTTCCTCTGTCACCCTTCAACCCATAGTTTTGCACAAAAGCAAAGGAATCCTCTGGTTCTCACCCAGTCTAACGTCCTATGAGATATGCATTGACCTTCTGGAATTTATTTTTAAAATCATGTTAATGCTTCTTTTCCCATGTCTGTCTTCCCCAGCTTCCACCTGAGCTTGCAGTGGTGGTCTCGTTCAAGGGGAGATGTGTCAGGATTTGCAAGTTACACTGTCTAGACAGGCAAACTTCATTCTTAGGATTTCTCCTAACTGGAAATACTATCTTCTGCAACATTTCTCTTCTCTTAACTGCCTTTTCTTCCTTTATAGAATTTTCATTCTTGTTCACACAGGGGAAATAATTCTGTTGCAAGATTTGGTGCTGATAATGTAATTGTATTAGTGTTGCTAATAATTGCTAAAGCTTAATTGACTTGGCGTGTTCTGAAGAAGCACTGATATTACTTGTGAGAGAGTAAAAAGTAGAATTTAAGTACGATATGCTTTAAAAACCTCTGTGTGTGGGAAATACAGCTTCTGCCTCTTTTCTTACTACAGAGTGCACAGCAGCCAGCCTCTTCCCAACAGCCTGGGCAATACCAGCTGCAGCAGCCACCAGTTTCTGCTGGCACAACTCCTGCACAAACTGTCTCTCAAACTCAAACTTCACAGATTATGCCAATGCCTCAGGCAGCAGCTGGGACACAGGTAAACAAAATTATTTCTAGCAGAAGATTTATTTTTTTTTTCTTCACAGCTGGCAAATTCAACATGCTGCTACTTTCACATTTGTCATCTTTTCTAATGGTTCTAAAACATTCATCCAGGCAATAGTATTCTTAGTGTACTGCAATTGTCAGTTTTGTTGGAAACCTTTTCACGTGTGGCAGTCGTGAGTAATTTGAGGGAGAGATAGTACTTCCATGCACAAAGATCTTTAAATCATCAAAAATATCAGGAGGCATTTTGATGAATGGTGTGTTGTGAATGGATTTTCAGGAACTTGTCATTTCTGTTTCCCATACAATGTCTATCTTCTGCATCATTATATAGTCACTTACTTAGGTAGTGAACCATAGGACTCCTTTCTTCACTCTGTCATCTTTCTTACTCAGCTCTTCTCCTTTACTCCCTGGTCAAGAAGCTTCTGTTACTGATTATTGCTTCATTTTGGCTCATATCTCTGTTGAATGTGTGAGCCTTACTTTTGTTTTTAAAATTATTGTTTTGTTGCTTGTTCATCTAAACTGCCTTTCCAGTTGCATCATTTGCTGGCTTTAATTGACATATCCCTTGCCATTCTCTGAATGCTGGCACAGTGGATTTTCATTTTCCTCTGCTTTAGTCCCCATACCCAAAGCTGACAGATTTGTTGAAAGATTTGCACTTCTTTTCTGTAAGAAGGCAGGCCTTGGGTCTGAGGACAGAGTTGAGGGGAATTTGATTCTGTTTATGCACAAATCAGTGCTTCAGGGTATTCGAACGTTGCTCTTTCACCCACTGTGGGTGTGTGTTTTAAGAGCCTGTTGAGTTCTTCAAAGGGAAGTGTTGCGAGGAGAGGACCGCTTGGAGCTCCGGCCAGCTTCCCAGCCACTCTGCCAACTGTGCTCCCGCCCACTTTAACAGAGTGCTGTAACTTGAATAATGCTTTCTTTGACTAATGTGTAAAAACTCTGCTTTCTGCAGCCCTGCTTTAAAAAAAAAATCTATCTCTATTTTCTTTACCTCCCCAGCTTCCTGTTTCCCAGCCAGTGTCGATCATCCAAGGCGAGCCTCAATTACCTGTTGCAGCACCTTCTCTCCCTCAGCCTTCAGTTGCCCCATCAGTCCCCATTGGCTCTCATTTTCTACCCATGGGACAGGCCTTGCCAACTTCTGTGGTTCCCCAGTTCCCAGTCTCTCAGTTGCCTGTAGCAGCTCCTCATGTGACAGTGGCTCAGCCAGGTTTCCAGTCACTACCCATTTCAATGGCAGCTGGCATGAATCAGCCATTGCTCACACTGGCAACGTCTGCTGCGGCAACTGCTGTTCCTGTAGGATCAACCGTTGTCCCTAGCCAGCTTCCCACAATGATGCAGCCTGTGGCTCAGCTGCCCAGCCAGGTTCTCCCACAGCTCCTGCAGCCAGCTGTCCAGTCCGTGGGATTGCCAGTCAGCATTGGACAAGCTGCTGAAGCTTCACTTCCTGCTGGAGATGCTCTTTACCAGGTATTGTTGCAAGCCAGCAGACCTCTTCTCCACATTTTTAGCTGTTCCTTTAAGGTATCAGAGCTAAACTCACTTTTCATAAGAGAGCCATTAAACCACCAACATGAATTCTGTTGTGTGATAAAAACACGCTTTAAGGAGGAGAGGAAAAAAAAAGGTCCTTGGATACCCTGGTGTTTCGAACTTTTCATATTTGGCACTGGAATTTGTCTAAAATGACAGAATCATAGTCCAGGGCTTTGTTCAGCCACTTTGTGAAAGAGGACAGCTTTATGTCCAAGAGATCTGTCAATTTGGAGAAGAAGAAAATCAAAACATTTCAACTTCAGAACTGGGAGATGTGTACTGGAAAGAAAATCAGTGGCAGCATATTCAACAATGTCAGTGTTTCATTCCAAGTCTGGGAAGGGGTGGGACATGGAATTTCTAGAAATAAGGCAGGCAGCATGGATCTTGAATGTGATGTAAGTACCTGATGCTAGTTGTGAACTGCTTGACTGGTGGGCACAGACTGCTTCAGCTACTTTGTGTGATCGCTGTAACAATGGCAACCCGAATAATGACAAAGGTGTTCCTTGTTCCTGGGTCAGCTCATCCTGAGAGGACAGGAAGAACACAAGACTGTTTTTGCTATTAATCTCAAGAATCAGCAGCAGTTTTATAACATCTGAGCAGTAGTTGTTCAGCCTGAAAATTCTTCAAACTCATTTCATGTCTCAGGCTTTAAAGTATTAAACTACATAGGCAGCTGCGAGAGTTGGGAGATGAAGATTGTTTTGCCTAAGACTTGGAAGTATGAGTGGGAATTTGCTTGTTCAAGCATGGTGACTTGCAAGCTGGCTGCATGAGCAGTTTGCTTCTTTGGGAAGATATTGGGAATGCTTGAATAAGTACAAAAGGTTGGAAGATGCCCCTGGAACTGATGCTTCTTTCTTTTTTTTTTTTCTTTCTCATTTTTTTTTACTGTCGTGTTTCCTAATTAGCTCTGACATTCACTGACTTGACTCCCCTGTTTCTATTCCAGGGTTTCCCATCGCGGCTGCCGTCTCAGTACCCCGGGGACTCGAATGTCGCACCTTCCTCTGCTGTGGCTTCTGCCAGCATTCCTTCTGCTGTCCTGTCCCCTCCCTTACCCACAGATGCAATGGCCCAGTCGGGATATCTCGCTCCTGTTGTGCAGCCGTATGGGGAACAGAACGTTCTCGTTTCCATGGGCAGCATAGGAGGACAGGGGCAAGTGCCCCAGCCTCCAGTGAGTTTAGCACAACAGGCCTCATCTGCCTCCTCACAGCAGGCAGCTTTGGAGGTAAATATATGGAATATAATGTAACGATACATTTAGGATGTTTGAATCATGCAGCAGTGTATGTATGTGGGGAACTGATCCGTTCTGTGCTTTTCTTCAGTTGGAAATTAATATTTCAAATGACCTTTCTCTTACAGCAGAATGTCATGCCAATGTGGGGACCTTGTTGCCACTGGTTGTTCTGTTGGGAAGTGAGTGTGCCATCCTGCAGGCAAAAAGCAGTTAACACTTCACTTCTCGCTAGTCCTGTGGAACATTTTTGCCATATCAAAGACAAGCTGCAAATGATAGCCTTTGAGAATCTGTCATTATGCCTATTCCCTGCAGCGTCATTCTTGCTAGGGAGAATTTGAACTGTCTTCGTGTTCTGCATTGGCTTGCCTTTTGCACATTCTGTTAGTAAGACCGTGACTGCATGGCAAACTGTAGTGACATGTAGAAGTAGAAAGGACGGCTGACTTCCTCTCCTCACCCCTCCCCAGATGATGTTTTGCTTCACTGCAGTTTGCTCTAGAATCTTTTGTAAATTAGAGCTGTCTAGATGCCAGCTGTTTAAAGTTCTAAAAAAGCAGAGCTTTTAGCTTTACAGCTGGTTTGGGAGTAAGTTTGAAAGACTGCTGGGTTACCTGAGGAGGAACTGTATTCTTTGGGGGGTTCTTGATGTAGGTTTCTGTCCATAGGGTTCTCAGGGAGTCTCACAAACTGCTTCTTCAGAGACTCTTCCAGCAACACAGCCTGCTCAATCTACCCCTTTGGCTTCCTCTATGGATAGGTAAGCATTGCTTTCTTTAAATTATGCTTCCATGTGTGATCTTTAGGTATACTTTTTCACCAGGGATTTTTTTTTTTTCACTAAGGGTGTTCTTTAGGATGTGAGGAGATAAACTTCCCAGAGAAAAAAATAGTGTTATGAGAGGTGGAGTAAGTTTTGATTTATGGCTGGATATGGAGGGAATAAATAGGATTGTCTGTAGTGATTTAACTTATAGTCCATTTTTATTTTTCATGTCCAGTGGATCATAAAGGATGTTTTTCTGTCCTTTTGACACTTAAACAGAATTCAGACTCCAAATAGCTTGAAGACATATTCAGAAGATAGATTTGTACAATTCAGCTTGCAAGAGGTGTAGCAAAATAATTGCTGTTAGGGTTGCTTGAGTAGAATTTCTAAGTGTTGACAGGACTCTCTTCCTCTAGTCTGAGATGACACACATCTACTGCTGTCCAGAAGAGAATATCGTCTGGTGGGTTAAACTGTATTGTTGCAGTTATGGAATGCATGGATACTAATGTAAAGTTGCCTTTTTCTTTTTTTTTTTCCAGTGCACATTCTGATGTTGCTTCAGGATTGAGTGATGGCAATGAGAATGTCCCAACTTCTAGTGGAAGGCATGAGGGGAGGACCGCGAAACGGCACATGAGGAGGTCTGTCCGCAGTCGCTCTCGCCATGAGAAGACTGCTAGGCCAAAACTGAGAATTCTAAATGTGAGTATTTCTTATTTTAGTGACAGTTCAGTAGTGAGCCTCTAAAACTGTTATTTCCTTCGAGGAATGTGTGTCTTCTGCAGTCTTTTCCTTGCTCCCTGCTCCCTGAGCATGCAAGCTGTCCAGTGTATTTCTTTTGCTTCTGGAGTCACCATTCCAAATGTTATCTGCTAAGAGCTTTTTGGACCATTATATCTGGCAAAATTGGCTTGCTTAGCTACCAGTGGTTCCACAGACTGTTCCAGAATATTTGATGTATCCTCAGACAAAAATGATGCTGTACATGGCACCATTTATTAGACTGGAAAGAGAGAACAAGTTTGTGTTATACCAACACTGTTGGTTTGTTTCAATGAACTTTAAAGAAAAAGCCTTAGATTCTTGTGCTTTTGGTTTGAAGTACTCTTTTCTTTGCTTTAGGTTTCGAACAAAGGTGATCGGGTAGTGGAGTGCCAGCTAGAGACACACAATCGGAAAATGGTTACTTTCAAATTTGATTTGGATGGTGATAACCCTGAGGAAATAGCTTCAATTATGGTAAGATATATTTTAGAGATGTAGAATTGAGTCTGGTCTGACTTATTTTTTCTTGTGTTTCAGAGTTGCTCTTCCAGGTAGTATGGTGTATGTTCACCTTGTTGGTACACAAGCACAACTAGAAACTCTGGGCACAGAGTGGTATACCTGACTGACAGTTAATATTGCATGCACAATTCACATGACAGTTTTTCAGGTTTTACCTTGGAACTGAGGTTTTATCAAGTAAATTTGCATCTGTTTTTTTGCAGTCTAATTTTTTTTAAAACAGCAAACAACTTTCTGGAAATGTCAGGTTAAAAAAAATTCTGGTTTCTTTTCTAGGAGCAAACATTGCTAGGTCTTTAAAACTTATTCCTACATTTTGAGTGTTTTGCCATTGTTCTCAACTAAAATGGGAAGGTTCTGCCCTTGAAGTAAGAATGGGAATCACTTTCTGGTTTCTGAAAGTCTGTAGTGACTGATGCTGCTTTTGTCTTTCTCAAAGGAAAAAAACCTCTCCATTCAATGTATGATGGCCAAGCATATAAAATAATTTACCCTGTAGAGATACATTTAAGTGAGAGTGTAGCATGGACTAGCACACCTTTCTTGTTTTTTTTATTTAAACTGTTTTTGGTCTGGTACAGTCTAAATGAAACAGAGATTGTTTTAAGTGTTAGTGAAGTGAGGAAGGATGACAAAATGCACTATCTTTTGCCACCTTCTTGTGTACCTCTGTTGGTGTGTGCTGGATTCATACCTGTCAAAAGAAACCAAACCGGTGATATGGGAGAAATAATCTTTCTGTGACTAATGGCTTTTTAAGAAAGAGGAAGAAGTTGGTTTTTGGCTAAATACATGTATTTACACTGTAAACAAGTCAATAACATAAAGTCAAGTGCCAAGAAATACAGTGTCTATCTTTACCTCATACCTGAAGTGATTCTATATAGGAATAAAAGAGTATATTTGATTTTAAAAGAAACCAAAAATCTAAACAAACAAAACGAAAACAAGCACACACAGCTCAAGCAACAAACCCCACAGTATCTGAAGATGAGTAGAAGCAAAATAAGTGAACTGTGCATCCAAAATGCAGTCACATAGTTGAAACTGTGCAATGTAAATTAGACATCTGAATCTGAAACGTTGTGCTCGTGGGTTTCTTGTTGAATACTGAGGAAACTTTTGACTGTAAGACTTTATGGTTTCTTTTTAATCATTATGCTGTCAGGTGTACCCCATATAGATACTTGTCATTCCTCAACTTAAAACACTGAAGGTTTCTTTAACTAGTAAGTTTGCTGCATTGCAGAGGGAGATAAAAGCACCCATCACGCTTGACTTTCCTTTCTCTGAACCAGCATCCCAGAAACTTGATGTAAATGCAATGTCTCAAGCTTTACCTCTAAGGCAGTTTCTCTCTCTTTTCCAGCCGAGATACTGTGACTGACAGCTTTGCTTCTGTTTCACAGACTGTCTCTTGCGAGTTTTACCATGCGTAATTTCAGGAGACAGAATATTCTCCTGGGTCAGACCAAACCAAAAATGTCTTTCTAAATGTCACATATGCTTGTTTAAGCTAATTTTCTCCAATATAAGCAGCAGAAGGTATTTTCATAAAGCAGGTATGATGTATTGAAACTAGGTGGGCTGAGCAGTCTTCCTTTTCCTGTATTTGGAACGTAATTAATACTGGCTTTTATGTACTACAGCCAGACTTTAAATTAGTGATGTGCAACCTGCATAGAGTAGTTGTTGTATGGAAAGAGAGAAGCACAGAACACATCTTGAAATACAGACTTTTCAATTTCTTTTATGTTATAGTTCCCTTTAAATGTGGCTCTTACATTAGACAGGAGGAACTGCAGTAAGATAAGGCTGCTAATTTTAAATCTCCCTGTGCTAAGCAAAGACTGAGGTGACAGTTTGATGAAGAATTGAGATTGAATGTTGTTCCACAGCAAAGATTAAACCAGGGCAAATACTTCTGTGCTGGAGATAATTTTAGAAAGAATTGTTTTTCTCTAAGGTGTCACCATCTTTGTCTTGTGCAGAACAGCAAAGGAAGGACAAACATTAGCACCAAGAGCAAATTACTGTTATTCAATGTATTGTTTTGAAATCATTGGTAGAAAATGAATGTTGTTTTGTTCTCTTTACAGGTGCAGAATGAGTTTATTTTAGCAACAGAGAGAGACTCATTCGTAGAACAGGTACGAGAGATTATTGAGAAAGCAGATGAAATGCTAAGTGAGGATGCCAGCGTGGAGCCAGAAGGTGATCAGGGTTTGGAGAGCATGCAGACAAAAGATGATGGCTTCTTTCCAGGGTCACAGGTATGTAAAGGACAGATCGCCTTAGCTTTTTGCATTTTCCATTTTGGGTGATATGGCTTTGTGAGTAGAACTAGTTAGATACAGCAACTTTCTTTCATGAGAGATATCAGAGATTAATAATTAAATGAAAACACAAACAGAGAAAGCTTTGTATCAGTGAGTGCCTAAAATTCACTTAGAAAGCTAAATAACAGAACTCTTACTTTTTGGTGTGTTTGAAGACTTCTGAAGCTGCTGAATCTCCTAACAGTCCACTAAACAGACAGTCTTAAATGCTGAGGCTTCTTGGATTTGAGATTATTGTGAGGTAGGACAGTAAAATCCCCAACCCTGTGCTGCTCACTAAACACTGAGAGCCTGGACTCAGGCCCTCTACCCCCTGCAATACTAGGAGATTGGATAGCTCAGTTAGGAAACATAGGTTTTGAAACTGGTTGCTGGGAATAAACTGGGGTGACATTTCCTGAATCTCTGCCTTAATTACACCCAGAACTGTTTTGAAACATCTTTTTATCTGTGGAATGTTTAAGAAAATCAGTTGGACTGCCTGTTAACAAGCAAGCGCTTAGATCAATTTGTTACATTGATGGTCTCTAAGCCGAGAAGCTCTAAAACCACTGTAGCTGACATTTATCTGGGCACAATTCCTCTAGTTTGGTGATGGTGCTTGGGTCCAAGGTACTGCTTCTCTTAAATGCCCACGTTTCAGTCAGCTAGCATTTTAAGAACTATCTTGTGGGTTTCTGTTTCAGAATAGAAGTTTAAACTTTATCTTACTTTACAGAAATTAGAGTTCAAACAGCCAGATCCTACATCTTCCATGCCACAAAGAATAGGTAAGTCTTTTGTGATTATTTTGGTTTTTCCCAACAGTTACCTTTTTCTGTTTCAGCCGATGGGTGCAGCCAAGTTTTTGTTTTGTATGATGGAGTGCACATTCCGTATTGCAGGTTATGTATTTAGTTACTGCCAGTGTCTAAACTTCTGACTTCTTTCTGTTTAGGGGTCCCTTCTAGCTCCTTTACCCAGGTTGTCCATTCTGCGGGAAGACGGTTTATTGTCAGCCCTGTCCCTGAGAGTCGGTTAAAAGAACAGGGCTTTTTCACCTCTGCTGTTTCTGGAGGAAGCGAAACTTCAGATATGGGTAAGTTGTCTAAACTCTTAAAACCTGATGGCTAAGACATGCTCATCAAAACTGAAGTTAGCTAGCTAAACTGTTCCTAAAGACCTCTTGAAGTACTTGGGGAAGTAAGGAACTGTCTGTGCTGGTGAGAAGTGATCATAGTTTAGGTCATATTGTGCTGGATTCTTAGCAAAAAAAATTCTGATGAGTTTTCTGCAAGACTGAAACCTTAAATTCTGTATTTTAAGGTAAGCTTGGATTTCTGTGTTTTATTTTGTTGGGTTTTTTTTTTTAGTGATGCTAAGAGGTAAATATGGTCTTAGTTTAGCCATAGACAATAATACTGTAATGAGCTTTTCCAAGTGGACTGATAATTTTATGTTCTTCCAGTTGCTGCATCTCCAGTACACGGGCCTGGAATGAATCTCTCCCACTCAGCATCATCACTGAGCTTGCAGCAAGCTTTCTCTGAGATGGGGCATGCTCAGATGACAGAGGGACCTAGTACAGCTCCTCCAGTGTTCAACCAAACAGTACCACCATTTCCACCTGCACTTTCTAGCATGGCGGGCAGTGGTGCAACTCCTGCATCTGTCGCTGCTTCTTCAATATCTGTTTCCTCCAGCACTGGTGTTTCTCTTCCAGAATCTGTTACTTTGCCTTCGGAAAATGCAGCTGTTGGAGCTGCACCAAGCACAAGTGTGCCAAGCTCTGTTTCTCCACCTCCAGCCTCACAATCTGGACAGCAATCGACTGGTGTCACTTCCAGTGTGAGCGCCCCTGCTTCTTTCTCCTTATCTACCACATCCCAGCCCGCTCAACCAGTAACTGGAGATATTGCCCCCAGTATCAGCACACCATCGTCCTTGGCACTGCCATCTACCCAGGTTCCTGGTGTCACTGGTCTTGGTGTCGTTGCACCGACTGTGACATCTCAGTCTACTCCTCAGATTGTAAGTAGTATGGCAGCACCACAGACATCCGTTGCCCTGTCTCTGGCTCAGAACGTGGCTTTGCAGCTTCCTCACCTTAGTAGCAGTGGCTCTGTGTGCAGTCTGGCAGAAACAACAGTTGTAAGTGCTCCACAGTCACTACCTGAGAGTGGGCAGTCTCTGGCTACATCGCATCCCTGCAGTGCAGCTGGTTTGTCTCTTCCAATCTCTGCACCTTTGTCATCCTCAGTAGCATCAAGCATATGTGGTTCAGTCGCTCAACCAGTGATACATCCCTTACTCGTCCCATCAGGAATTACATCAACACCTGTCCTGCCCCAGATTTCAGGTGCAACACCCATGTTGCCCCAGGTTCCCTTGCCTGGTGTCTTGCCGCAACCAGTCACTAACTTGCCTGCCGTTCAGCAGACTTTGATACACAGCCAGCCTCAACCAGCTCCGTTACCCAACCAGCCTCACGTTCACTGTCTGGAGGCTGATGCTGATGCTCAGTCTAAAGCTCCTGGTATTGATGACATAAAGACCCTGGAAGAAAAGCTACGGTCTCTCTTCAGTGAGCATGGTAATGTGGGAACAGTGCATCCTTCAGTGTCTCTGGAGACATCGCTGGTGATGGAGACGACAGTTGTTCCTGGGATACCAACCACTGCTGTTGCACCAACTAAACCCCTGACATCCATTAGCACTTGTATACCTCCAAGCAGTTTGCCTCTTGGACCAACTGGCTTGCCAGTGCTGACTCCAGCTGCCACTCCCGGGCAAGGGATCACCCCAGTGAGCTACATTTCAGCACCGAGCAGCATTGCGACATCAGTAGTGAAACCAGGGACCTCTCCTTCCAAGCCCCCCCTTAGCAGGGTACCGGTAAGAAATGCAGTGTTTGTGTGAATGTTCAGCTGTTGTAGGAAAATCGCCTTCTTGAGCAGAATCCTTGTTATAAAGCAAAATGTGTATTCAGGCAGAGGTGGCTTCATTTAATGTAGTATTGAAAGTTTTATGCTCTGGTGGTTTTCATGTATCCCAAGAGGTGTTTTGTTTTGTCCCTATCAGGGAAAAAAAGAAGTCCAGTTCTGTAGTGTGCTTCTGAGAGAGGTCTCTGGTGTCACTGTTAGTTTTTCCTAGTCCTAAACCACAAAGAGTAAAGCAACTGTGATTTGTTTTATGTGTTTATTTTTTTTCTTGATGTTACTTTTTCAAATAGAATTTTGTAGGATTGCTTTATATAGCTTTTTATCTTGTACACGATGACTAGAATGAGATGAAGTGGTTGTATAATTCACAAAGTGGTCAGGATAGCTTAGCTTTGCTTCCTGTTATTAGCCTGCTCCTTGCAGATAAGGGTAAACCTGACTGAATTTTTTTTTTAAGTCCTGTGCTGCTTATGTGGTGCCTGGATACTGTTTTCCTTTCAAATTTTAGATTTGTGAAAGCAGGATTTTGAGAAGTTTAAAAGATCTGAAACAAAACTCTTTCATTTGTTTGAATTGTGCTCTACAAGCAAACACTTTCATAAAGAGATAGTAATGACTAAGAGTAACAATTTGGGAGGTGTTGTGGAGGTTGTTACCTGCTTGCTAGCCAGATATATCAATATGTGAAATTAAACTACTTATTTTCTCTTAAATGGCGCTCCATATTGGGAGACAGCGCATTTCAGTATTTTAAACTCTTGGTAACCCTTTCCTTAAATGGAGAAGTAACTCTTAAATGAAAATAGATTGAAGAAACTTTCAGGTGTTTAACAAACCCAAAACTTTAATACTCACTTCTTTCTGTTTCTGTAGCATTGTTTTCCACTCACCAACACTTAGTGTTGGTCATCTTTAGCTGGCCTTGCTGTTAACCAGTTTCAGACCATTCAAACTGAGCTAATGCTCCCAATAACTCCATTCATTAGCAGTCATTCCCATGTACTCTTTGTATTCAAAGAAAGTAGAATATTTCTGCTGTCAAGGAGTTGGGAATATGTGCCAAGGAAGTTGGTAGGGAAATCTGGACATGAAGGCATTCATTAATACTTAAATGAAATTGAGAATTAGAAAAGAAAGATTAGAAAATAATAGAAAGTGATATCCATTCAGGAGCAGTTAAAAACTTGCTAATTGCAAACCTGTAATTAAAAAGGCTTGAGTTTAAATGTAATAAATGTTAGGGAGTTTTTGATTGTTCCTTTTAGAAAACCTACCTCCTCTTTGAAGTTTTTACTTATAACTTAGTTTGGTTTTTTTCAAAGCTTACTTTTAGTTTCACTTTCCGTGTTGTTACTTAATTTTAAGGAGCTTATTGCTTTAGTTTTCAGGGGTTTGCTAAGCTCTCTGTGTTTTATTCTGTTTGTGGCCAAGCTGTTAACTTGGACAGTTTAAATGTGTTTTGACTTGTCTTACAAATGCATTTGAAGTATGTTTTGCCTCTTATTTACAAACTAAATGATGAAGTTACCACAGCTTAAAAATTCATCATGCCTCAGAACAGGTAATATCCTTGTGTGTTTCTTAGTGTGCAAAAATGTTGAGCTAAGGCAACTTGGCCTAGTTCCTGCTGAAACATTTTTGAGAGGATAGATAAGTATGGGATGTACCTTCACCAGGCAGTTACTACTGCAGTGTGAACCATTGTTAAGTTGTGGTAACACTGCAAGCTGGAACTGGTTCTGCTGCTTGAGGCCTGGGGTAGACTTTGGGCCAGTTACCCATATCCATCAGTCACTGTCACACAAGGGCAGACAGCTGTCCAGTGCTGGAACTCACCAGGCAAACCTCACATCATGGTCAGGCCTCAAGATGACAGCTGGGAATAAGAACTGCAAATTGTGTAATGGGTCACTTAATTCCTAGAACTTCCCACTTCCCTAACAATGGAAATGACTAACTGGAATGTACTGTCTGACCTGGTGGGGAGGCTTTGATGCCTTCTTCTAACCTTTCCAGTCTCTCTAACCTCCTTTACGTAACCTGGATGACTTCTCCCTACCCAGATGCATGGCCTGGTCATCTTCTGTGGGTCATCAACACACTTCAGTTCAAAAAGTAGTGATGGATCAAAAGATGGTGTGAGAGCTCTATAAATCTGTTTCTCAACAAGTGGAGACATCCTCAGGCACTGACAGTTCCTGTTCCCAAGTCACATTGCTTGGAATAATGTGCCAGAAGCACGTAGCTTGCAGTTTCTAATGGAAAGTTAACACAGATCTGTTGTAAGGAGACTGAGTGCCTTCTTGCACCATTTATAAATTAAGCTTCTTGAAAGTTTAATTGCTTTTTGGAAGAATTATTTTAGCATTTCTTGCAGACTTGAAAGTAATATCCCCAAGATAGTTCCTGGACACAGCAGCTTGTTTAAACTGGAAATTGTGGCTGCTCAAAGGTAATCTGGATTATAAAAAGCAAACAACTTCCCCCAACTTTGTTTCCAAAATACCTAAAAACTCTGTATGCTAACTCTGCCAGGAGGAAGTCTCTACAGAAAAAAATGTTAAGGCTTCTGTTGTATGACGTGACTGACTGTAGCTTGGTATCTGATCCCTCTGTTGTTCCCTGTCTGATGGACGCGCGTTTCCTCTTCGTTATCCATAGGTGCTACCAGTAGGTTCTGAACTTCCAGCTGGCACTCCATCCAGTGAGCCGCTGCCACCTTTTCCAGGACCTTCACTAACTCAGGTGCTACACAACTTGGCAGATTGTATCTGCTGCTTTTCCTGTCGAAGAGCATGTTGCAATTAAACTCTCCATTGCATGTTATTAATGTCCTTGTTTTTCTTTTCTTTTGACTGAGTAACCCCTTTTGTGTAACTGTAGTAGCAGCCAGAGTCACTTCAGCACTGGGTATGAGCAGCCTGGTCTAGTGGGAGGTGTCCCTGCCCATGGCAGGGGGTTGGAACTAGATGATCTTGGAGGTCCCTTCCAACCCAAACCACTCTGTGGTTCTGTGTAACTTGCCCTTCAGGGTGCTGTACCCAGTGTCTGAAGTACAGGAACAGTTGATTGGTCTCAGCATTTTTTTAGTGTGTAAACCTGAACTTCAAAGGTGTTTAAGAAAAATAAAATAACACAGGTGAGTGTGTGCATAAAACTTGAACCTGTTTTCTTCTTGAAAAAAGTATAGTAGCAAAATAATACGGGAAACTATGTATTGCAATTAAATGTTTATGGAAGTGAAAAATTGCTAGCTTTGTAAATTCCTCATGGGCTCCTTGGGCTTCATTTATTTTTTTTTTTGGTGGTTGTTACTCCACTCTGATTTCACTGGGCTTTCAGATTTGAAAAGGTTTTTGAAGCTCCTGATCATATACATAATTTGAGTGTAACAGGGACTTCCCTTGCACAAATTTTGTCCTTGTGTACAATAGTTAGCTTGGATATTTTGGATGTAAATGGTAGTGCTAAGCAATAGGACAAGAGGCAATGGCAGAAACTGATGCAGAGGAAGTTCCACCTGAACATGAGGAAGAACTTCTTTACTGTGCAGGTGACCAAGCACTGTAACACATTGTCCAGAGAGTTTGTGGAGTGTCCTTCACTGGATATTCCAGGACCATCTGGACACAATCCTGTGCCGTGTGCTCTGGGACAGCCCTGCTGCAGGGAGGTGGGACCAGATGACCCACTGTGGTCCCTTCCAACCTGACCCATTGTGTGACACTGTGTGGTTTGCACAGCTGAGGCAGATGACGTCTGAAGTTGGAAGGGAAAAAGCTCATTCAACTGAGTTCTTTCACAAAAGTAACTCACTTTTACAGCTTGATCTTAAAGCCATAGGCCCTATTCCTGCCCTGTGAGTAATCAAGAAATGGGGGTATCTTCTTTCTCAAACTGAGCAAGAAGCTGCATTAATGTAGCTGAATGGCTTATGAGTTGTTAGCAAGCAACACTGGTTTCCCCCCTCCACCGGCCCTCAACTTGTAGAGGCAGAAGCTGGTTTATGTCTTTCAGTTGGTTCTCTCTGAAGCATGGTTTTGCTAAAGGAGAAACTACAACAGTTTGGTGATAATTCTTACCTGAGTTCTTGCTGTGAGCAGATATCAAATGGATCAGGAGGCAGGTGGTTTAAATCAGTCATACTAAGTTCGAAGTCCTTTTTATTTTCATTGCTTTAAACTCAGTATGTTAGTAACATTTTCCCCCAAACTCAAAAGCACTTGCAGCCGCTTCTATGACTCAAGCCACTGTGCCACTGCAAAAGGCTTCTTCCTGTAAGTCAGAGGTATTTCTGGCAGGATCTGTGGCATGGAAGAGGCACAAATATAGATCCTTTGCTTCTTGTCCTTTGCAAACAACTTAGCTAATTTCACTTCTCATTTGAACTCTGAAGGCTTGTCTAGGAGCGAGACAAAATTGGAGGAGACCAACTGGATCAAATCTAATTGACTGTTAAGAGCATTTGCTGCTATCATATAATACTATCTGGAAAATTACTGGCTTGTCTTAAAGCTGATAGGTTTGCTTTCCGTGCTGCTTCTGTCAGTAGGTCATTACTCAACTTATTTTCCTTTCCTTAGTACCAGACTCGTAATTTGCAGACAAAGTACACGTCATCTTAAGACCAGTTTTGAACAGTTTGTTCCATAGTCTTAAATACCTGTTCTATTTATTCCTTAATTGCTTTTTAAAGCGTATTTAGATTAATTTTTCAAGCTTCATTTTGGTACCCTTGTTCCATAAGGAAATCTTCATTTCCCGATCATTCTGATAGCTCTTTGTTTACTTGAAGCAAATATCTTCTTGTGAGCATAAGTGATGAGAATAATATAGTATTTCAGGTGAAATGTCCTCTTTATTTTACAGTACTGAATTAAATTAGGTCACTTGTCACTAAGCATTTGGATTTCTGAATGGAGTCATAGAAGTCTGCATCTTTTGCCTTTTTTTTTTTCTTTTAATGGAATTGGTTCTGGTTTATTGTTCTCAGGATTTTTGGTTGCGCTTTGAAACCCACAAGTCAGGAAGAATGTCATCCTGGCAACCTGTTGAAAGCATTTTTATGCTATTGTGTATCTCTAACTTTCAGTTTCTTAAAAGTGGAAAATGACCTTTTTTATGTTGCCGTGACCTCAGCTTCAGTTCTAAAAACAGATACAGACTTTTTTTTTCATATAAAAGACTTGGAAAGATTATTAATACTAAAGTTTGGATGGAAATTTCTACTCCATAGTGTCAGAATTGCAACTTAGTGGTATCTGCCAACACTTTCTTCTTTCATATGTATGCTGTGGTTATGGCCCGAATTTAATAATTTTGAGTGAATCTGAACTTTTTTTAAACTTTAAGACATTTTTAGGTAATTCTTCTCCTCTCCCCCTCAATTCAATTGGCCAAATTTGAAAAACATCTTGGATGCCAACTGAAACAGCTGGAATCTAAGTAATAAGCATATTTGAGAGAGATTCTGCCCCTCTCCTGTCCTCCTCTTCAAGCCAACCCATCCAGATAGTCTCTCTGAGGGGACTTATGGTTTCATCATTGGGTTTTTTTATTTGTTTTGTTTGTTTCGGTTTGGTTTGGGGGTTTTTGTTTGTTAGTTTTTTTGTTGGTTGGTTTTGGGTGTTTGTGTGGGGTTTGTTTGTTTGTTTTGTTTTTATTGGAAGTTAATTTTTCTGTTCTGTGTTTTTTTGTTTTCAAACAAATATGTTGCTTAAGTTGCTTCCAGTCTCTCTGTGTTATACATGTTAAATATAAAGATGTAGGAAAGGAAATGTGATAGAAATATGGAAGCCGTACTGACTGCTTTAAATTTAAGTATTAAATATGGCTGTTTCTCAAAGGTGATGTATTTTTACTGAGCTGGGACAGCTTTTTACTCTTTTCTTTCTCAGTCCCAGCAGCCACTGGAAGATCTGGATGCTCAGCTGAGAAGAACCCTTAGTCCAGAGACCGTTCCAGTGACATCTGCTCCTGCCTGTGTATGTTTGCAATGTTGGCACTTTAGTAGTCTTCAGAAACCTCAGTGTTTTCCTCAAGGTCGTGCTCTTAGGTCACTGCCTTTAATATCACCACACCAGTAGTTAGACTTTTAAAAATAAAAATGAGAAGTCATCTTCCCGTCTGTGGGACTGAGTCAACCAAAGGAGGAAAAATCTGTATGTTGCAATAGATTATGTAATTTCCTGAGGCTGTTTTTTTGGTATTAGTTCTTATTCCAGCTTTTCTGGTGATGTCATGTGTGTCACCAAGCTAGAAGGGGAAGCGACTGTGGAGTAAGGGGAAAGAGCACTAAACCAGCAGTATGTGATATGTCAGTCTTAGTTTGGGAGGGGTGTTTTAAGTGTGGATCTGAAACTTCCAAAGGCTGTGATAATGAACTTTGATACTAGATGAAGACGATGATTGACATTGTAATCTCCAAGTGGCTACTTATGCATTCCTTCTGCACAGCCAAAGGGAATGTTCTGCTACAGCCTCAGGGTTGTAAGGCCTCTAAAACCTCTTGCTGATGTTGCTTGCTTTGGAGGTTAAAAACTCTTGCATTTGTCTTTCCATGGGTCATACTTTATCTCTGCTGGAAAGGAAAGATTATGTAATATGCTGTGTGTTGGATTTGTTGGAATTCGATCAAACCATTGATTATTTTAATTTTATTTTGTTTGCCCCCTTGAACATGTAGTCTGTGCCCTCAGTAGCATCTACGACGGTTACCGGGCTGGTGTCCACAGCAACACAGTCTCTGAAGGATGGTAAGACAGCCATGATTATTTTAGATGGTTTCTCAGCATGGAGATATAATCCAGAATTGGACAGACTAGCAACTTGGAAGGTTGTAGCCTTTTTTAGCAAGTCATGCAATGGCAGTTCTTTAAGGGGATTGTATTAGTTTTTAGTAGCCAGACTGAAATTTTCCCCTGTAGGCTGGGAGAGGGGATGATACATGTGGATTGTAGTAACTCATTTAGGATTTAAAGCTGTCCAAAATGCTAAATTAAGATTCACCAAGAATCTCCACTATGCTGCTAAGGTACAGCTTGAGGACTTGAAGGAACTTTCTGTCGTGTGTGATGTTCCTGACGACAACACTAAGACTTCTCATGTAGTGTCATCACACTGTGTTCTACATGTAGGGTACCTCTCCCTAACCTGAGAGTGTTTCCTTTCTGTTCAAATAGAGAAATGAAGGTTAAACTACTAAAAATTAAGGAAGATAGTAGGAAAACCAGACTTCCTTCTGGATGCTTTAGAACAACTGAAGGTTGTCTGGATGATCAATGACTTTCAAATCTAAATGAATTCAGTTGTCAGGGTGGAATCCAAACATTTGCAAAATAGTCTGAGACTTTCCTGTCAGTATTCACCTTATTGTTTTATTTTTTGAAGTCTTCCATTTTTAAAAGAAGCTGTTAATATGGTGCTGAAATTATTTCTCAGACTATCTAATAAACACTATTTAACATGCATGTGCCTCTGAAGTTTAGTGACAAACCTTCAAAAACTCTGTAGTAAAATAAAATATACCATTTTGGTATGTTGCTGGTGTAGTATACTGTAGAACCCATTAGTCTGCAATAAAATGAGTTGGATTTTGTCTATTAAAGTTTAGAAGGTACAAGTAAACTATCTGGGAAGTTGGTTAATAAACAGAGCAAGCTGTCCAATAGAACTGATTTAAAAATAGAATGTTATTTCTCAGCTTTGTAACCTTACACTGCCAGTGCACAGAGCAACAAAACTAGGAGCTGACACCTAAGAATCCAGCTCTAAAAGCTTCAGATAGACTGCTTTAAGTAAATGTGGTTTATAGCATTTCTTCAACTTACTGCTTTTCTATTAATGAATTGTCCCCACTATTTGTGAAATGTAGGTAGTCAGTGTGGGTACTGAATTAAAATAAGCTTTTTCTTGCATAAATTTTGGTTCTGTTTTTAATTATTTGTCTATTTCACATTCCTTTTTTGAAATTAGTGTGCTTTTTTACTGTTACCTAAAAGTGCGCTTTCATCAAATACACTGAGCATGGAAGCTTTGTAGAAAAATACTTCAACTTAACATTAATAATTAACTTTTTAATATTCATATGATGCTATGAATCCAAAGGCCTGTTAGGAGTTCATGGGTAGTTGAGTTAAATTATTTGAACTCCAACTATTTCTTTTTGTTGCTTGTTTTCCTGTTAATCCCATTCTCCTTTTCCTTAGCTTCAGCATCAGGTGATGGAGAGGGCAGTGCTGTGGCTACCACAGCAGGAGCCAGTGTCCTGAAGATGGGGCGGTTTCAGGTAGGAGATGTTCAGCTCACTTGGTTGTTGATCCAGATCTTTGAGCAGTTCCTGTGCCGTGCCAGCTCAGTGTTCCTTGTGCTGGACTTCGCTGTCGGGAGAGAATGCCCACATAGAGCTTGTGAACGCTGCGTTTCATGCAGATGCTGTTTTCATTTGGGACAGAGATTGCACTAGTCTGTGCAGGTCTGGAATTGTAAATACAGTGTTTTATCATGTCAGGCTTTGGTCTTTAATATCAGCTGCTCTTTCACTAACAGTGCTGGGGTGTTCACTGTATTGTGTCCTGCTGGTGAAGGAAGCCCCATCTGAATCTGCTGTGTGTCTTGGAGTTAATCCTCCAGAATGCTCGGAAGTACTATTTTGTGTGGCAATGTGTTGTTGCCTGCAGGGAAACGGTAGCTTGCTTTGTGGCATACCAAGGAAATGAGTTATTTTCCCCTCTCAGATGTATCTTACTATTAAAGTAAATAAAAGCATGATATTAAGGAAAAACCAAAAAGTCTGCATGTTTGTATTTCTATTCTAGGTATCCGTGGCAGTGGATGATGCGCTAAAAGAGGGTGACAAACCTGAAACTAAGCCAGTGCAATTTGAAACCACCTCCAGTGATTCTTCATCTCTTTCTGGCAGTAGCCCAGAGAGTACACTGGTAAAACAGGCTGGCAGTCGGAAAAGCGGGGCTGTTGCTGGTGCTTCCTTGGATGTGGTGGATGGCATTCCTCAGACAGATCCCGAGCTGCAATTACCGGGAGATGTTGGTCAGGCTACTAAGGTTGGGCGCTTTCAGGTGACAACAACAACGGATCAAGTTGGCCGCTTCTCAGTGTCAAAGACTCAGGATGAGGTCAGCTGTGCAGAGAAAGAGCCAATGACTCTTCCTCTCTCTGTGGGCTTGGAACAAGTTGCTTCTTCAGCTGCAGCTCCGAAGAAAGAGTTGGAGTCGAGGCAGTCCCCACACATGAATGGTCCTTCCTCTGATCCGGAGGCCGCCTTCTTAAGTGGGATGGCTAAGGATTTGGATGATGGCTCAGGGAGCCCAGACTCTCTCCAGCACCTGGGATCAAAGATCAGCCTCCCTGTTCAGAGCCTTAGCAACTCATTCAACTCTTCCTACATGAGCAGTGACAACGAGTCAGATATTGAAGATGAAGACTTGAAATTGGAACTCCGTCGGTTACGGGAGAAGTAAGGCTTTTTTCTTTGTGTATAAAATAGGAATTTCCCCTATACTTTCCTATTCACAAAGAACAAAAATAGACTTCTTTAAAAGGCTCAACCTTTGCCAAGTGTCAGGAGTCATTGTCAGTGTTTATGTGGCAAGTAGGATTCTGTAGTGGGAAAGCAGTACACGGTTACAACAAAAAAGGGATATACGTATTTGCTGTGCTTAATTTCCTAACCTGTAACCTTATTGTATGTAGACTGAGAGCTGCCCTGTGGATAAGACTGCAGATGTAAGGAGGATTTGGCGTATCACTGACGTTTAGTAGTTAGTGGGAATAATGGAGTCTTGTTTGAAAATAACACACAAGTCTCTGCATTTCTAGTATGCATTTCTGGCATTTCTAATGGTTCTTCTTTTCCTAAAGAAACCTTGTGGGCTTAGAAAAAAAATTTAAAAGACAAGCAATGTGACCTACTAATTTATTTATACTGAAAGTTGAACTTTTTTTTTTTAGGGCAGCTGGCAGTTTTAAATCCTATGTATGCAACTGCTCTGAAACAAAATGTAAGGCAATACCAGTGTAGAAATCTCCAAGGCCACATGTCTCAGAAAATGAGTAATCTAGCTATTCCTGTAGCATTTTAATGCTTTTTTTGTACTTCGGCTTATCCTGGTTTTATGATTACAATGTTGGGAACTTTGTGTTTGAATTCTGGCCAGGGCTAGAGCACACTGGAAAATGGCAAGTGTTCTGCCATATGTGTTTAGTGACTATTTGTGGAAAAGATTTATTTCCTCCTTTCTTAAATGTTTACGAGAGCTTGACCAAAGAAGCACGTCAGACTTGACTGGAGGGGAGGAATTGTGTGCATTTTTGTAAGTCACTCTCTTTTGTAACGTGTTAGGCACCTTAAAGAGATCCAGGAGCTACAGAGTCGCCAGAAGCAGGAGATTGAGTCACTGTATATGAAATTGGGAAAGGCCCCACCTGCAGTAATTATTCCCCCAGCTGCACCCCTTTCAGGAAGAAGGAGACGACCTACTAAAGGAAAAAGCAGCAAATCCAGTCGTAGCAGCTCCCAGGGACATAAAAGCCCTCAGCTATCAGGTAAGACTTTCTTCAATTTTTTTTCTACGTAAAAGAGAGAAAGTACCATCTCTTATTCTTAGATCTTTGTGTGTCTGTCTTTTCATTTGAGGGGGTCTGTGTGCACTGGTTTCTCCCTGAATTTCTTTATTGTTTTTGAAATTACTTGTGCTATTTGGTAGTCTTGCTTGTGACTTTTTCAGTCCACTGAAAGATACTGTTACATGGTTCTGTAAGAGCAGTTTTAAAGTTGTGGTTTGTATTTTTTACGGATTAGTCATTGAGCTCTGACTAAGAAGAAAAGTGTAAATTTACAGTATGAGGGGAAAACTTTGTTTTTTAAAGATAAACTGTTCTTGTTCTCTCCTGAAACTGATTTTACAGAATGGGGCTGGTCTCTTCAGTCATCTGCAGAGATTTTTTTTCTACTTTAGTATCACTTAAGCGTGGTATTACTTGTGTCCTTTCAGTGTAGAAACTTAGTCACAGTCGAGGGATGTTAAAGTAGTGATATTTTTTTTTAATGGAGTTGCAGCCTCACTGTGATTACAAATTGAGAATTGGCAAGGCTTCCTTTCTGACTAAAACCATTTTTATAATAAACGAAACTCAGAAAATAGTTCTGTTTACTGATTGAATGACGTTGATGTCAGATGCTTGCTGGGTAATTGGAGATGTTTCTCAAAGCCTGTAGGATGAGCAAACAGTATTGGAGGGCCAGCACTGTGAGCAGAAATATTTATTACTGCTTCTTGCATATTCACTTCAGTAATTCCACGTCATGCTGCAGTTTCTGTGTCCAGTCACCCTGACTGTTCACTTCTGTGCTGTCATATGATATGGGAACTCTATGTGAGCACGTGACAGTGAACTAGAACAGAGTTGTCTTTAAAACTGAAGAATTTTTCTGGTCTTACTGCTTTCTTAGAAACTGGAGTAGTTCTCTCCCCCTGCCTTTCCCTGTCTTGCCTGAATTCTCATGCTTGACCAGAAGATGATACACGTTTTTTCCATTAGTAACTGTTCCAGTCAAACTTTCCTCTGTTTTTTTTTTTTTCCCCCTGTCCCTTGGGAACAATGACAGAACCTTTGAAAATGATGTGGAGAGACCAAAACAATTTGCCTTCCTTTTTTCAACTCTAGGCAATCTGTCAGCTCAAAGTGCACCATCAGTCTTGCCCCCTCAGCAGACCCTTCATCCTCCCGGCAGTGTGCCAGAGATCGGGCAGAACCATTTGTTGCAGCCCCTCAAACCTTCACCTTCCAGTGAAAATCTCTACTCTGCCTTCACCAGTGATGGTGCCCTGTCGGTACCGAGCCTTTCGGCACCGGGCCAAGGTAAGACTCTAAATGAAATTAATGTAATCAGCAATGGAAATGAGTGATCCACTTCATAACACTTGATTTTTAGTATATGGTGTAAAGCAGTTTTGGAGTCCCCAGCCTATGTGTGAAGGCTGATAAGGCTGGTTTTTGCACCTAGATTTTTAGCTGCTCACACAGGTGAAGTGTGAGGTCCTGTCTGCTGTAATGAGAGCCCCAGGAACAAAAGAGTGCAGTGGGGTGGTGGCAAGTGATGCTCTGCTGACATGTGGGAAAGGTATAGGCTGAGGGGAAGAGGAGACAGGTTGGAAATGAGAAGTTAGACTAAGGAAGGGGCAGAGCAGGTTTGGTATTAACTAAAATAGTAGGAAATTTCTGAAGAAAATTTCTGAAGACTCAGAGTCCTTCTAGACTTCCAAACTGCTTTGCCTGTTTCTGTCAGTGGAATTTTTAACAGTAAAAGGTAAAAAAAAGAAAGGCTCATGTTCTTCAATTGTGAGATAAAAAATTATCCTGGAAAGAAGAGTCAGTGTAGGAGGATGAAATGGTGGGAATAGGAAATTTTTCATTTACTCAGGTTACTCAGGTTACTTGGATCATGGATTGCTTGTTATTAGTACGTTATCAAATAATTTCTCAGGCACAGCTCTGATTTATTTGGTAGGAAGGGCTTTTTCTACTTGCCAGTCGTTAAGGGGATGACTCCTTTATTTCTCTGAACTTAGCCGTTCCAGGTTCTTTCCCCCTTGCACATCTTTTTGAAAAGCTTTGCTATAGACTGATTGATTACATCAATTCTAATGTGTGTTTTTGCTGAAACTGGAGAAGTACAGGCAGAAAATGGAAGCAGACTTTATGGAAGAATTTTCTGTAAAGGTTTTTTTAAAGAACTGTTTCAGGTATTTGGAGCTACTTGAATCATCTCCCTGTATCTAGAGTTGTGCAGTACCATTTTGGAATTGGACACTTCTGCCAGGATTTGGCTTTCCTATAGATTGCAACCTTATTGTTGGGTTATGTACTGGAGAACAACACTGCAAGCTTGGCTTAATGTCTGGAGGTGTTGGAAGGAGTCCCTTCACTCCGTATATTGTCTGTGTACTCTTTGGTCCACACTTTGAGACTTATTCTTGTGTGTCATGTTAATGCATTTCACCCTTCCAACTTCAAGTTGCTAACATCTTGTAGTGGTGTTCTGTCTCTTCTTTCTCTGTTCTTCCCGTTCTTGTTTTCTCACAGGCTGTGCGAAGTTTAACTGTGCATCTGAGAGAGTGACGTTCAAGCCTGGTGGCAGGAGGACCCGATTTCTGAGTACGCCCTGCTTGGCTCTTTGTGTGTAACACCTTTACTCCTTCCTTGTCTGTTTTTTGTTTTGTCTTTTTGGTTTCTGTTTCTGCTGCTTGGATCTGTTTCATGCAGCCCATTCTCATCCACCACCTTGTATTCCCTCCCATGCCATGGCTCAGCTGAGCTGCTCTTAGCACGCCTTTAGAAGTTTGGGTTCTCATGTCAGGTATTCTCTGTTGTTAAACTCATGATCACAAGCTCTCATTTTCTCTAAGAACCTTTAGTGGAAACTTTCAGGACAGGTCAGTGAAGTGACACAAGCTGGGGAGAGTTAGCAAGGTACAGGTGCATGGGCATTTTATTTTGGCCTGCCTCAGTAATTTTTCTTCAGCATACGTTAGGTGGCAGGAGACTTGTAGGGGAGGTAATCTTTGTACTGAAAGAGTGAGGAATATTTGTTTTTCAAATTATGCCTTTGCTGGACACTGCAGTAACTGGTGGGGGGAATATGTTGCCCTCCTCCAGCAGTGTGCCCACAGTGCAAGTTGGACAAGCTTCCGCATGTCCTCGGCACCAGTGCTGATGACAGTGCAGAGCATTGATGCCACCTGTAGGCAGTTAGCACTGACTTCTTCTGATAATCAGCAGATGGATAACTAAAGCTGGAAGCACTGAGGGTTTTAAAAATAATTAGAGGATATTTCCAGGCAAACTCAAAAGATCCTTACCTACTAATGGGCCCAGATTTAGAAATTTTTACTGGGAATTGGACATATATTAAATGTGCAACAAATAGCAGTGAAAATGGTAAATAGACATTTATTTAAGTAGATATCTTCAGACATTCTGTCTCAGGAGTTACCTTGCGGCTCTTTTCAGAATCCTTTCATTTGTGCTTACGTTAGGCCAGACTTACAAGAGAGCCTCAAACTTCTGATGTGGCTGAAATAACAATACGCTTGAGCTGCTGATGTGATGCTTTTTATTGGGAGTGCTGCAACACTTCCTATGCTGCTTCTGCAGTCTAGACCCTTTAAATGCCCGACATTTGTTTCCCACCCTCTGGAATGACCTGATATGAGAAAGCTTTAAGTGCTGTGAAGAGACCTTCAGTCGCTGCTCTGCATGGCAGTACCACACATCTGCACCATCTGTCTCGCTACGGTCGGCAGTGGCACAGCTGAGCCAGAGCTGTGTGTGGGAACTGGGCCTGGCCTTCTGCAGAGACAGCTGCAATGCAACCAGCTCCATCCTCCTGAGAAAGGGAGGGAGTCAGAGGGAGGGGAGACTTGTTACTAAGCTGTTGAGTTTTGCGATGATAATTCTATCCCGCTTCATTGGATTTGGGATATAAGCACTAATGGTAGTTCATTTTTCAAATTGAGCATCTTTAAATGTTTTTGCTTGGTATATTAATGTGCAGATGTGGACTGACATCTGCAATGTCAAAATTTATGGTTCTTTTCTTGGAAGAAGTTAAATTCTTACCAAAGCTAACTTTTAAAAATTATCTGTAGTCCGGCCTGTCCTCTTTTTGGGTAGGGAATATGAGGAACAGCCAGTCTGTCTCTAAAACTGGCAATGAATTAAATATATCAGAGTATAATTTACTTACAAGACCTTGACTACAAATTGACTGTCATTTAGCTAGAAGAGTACTTTTGCATGTGTGTCTCCTACTTTTGGGACTGGTGCTGAGGGAAACAGATTCCTGTTGAAAAGAGTGTTGTAGCTGTCCTGTAAAAGCAGGTAATACTTGGCATGGCACAGCTTGGCCTGGCACTTGGCTTACTGCAGGTTGCTTGTTTCCTGGAGTCTTGTCCTTGAAATGCTGTTGCAGACTGCTGTGGAGAGTGACAACTGGAGAAGATGCTGGGTTAGAACCAGCGGTCTTGAGGAAACAGTGCAGTGATTGATGCTTTTAACTGTGCAGCTGGAGAAACAGAGTGGTACAGCTTGGCAGGGAATGTCTGAACTGTTCTCACACATCTGATAAAATAGGGTGACAAACTAAGAGCACTTGACCTATCAAATAAATCTTTCTTATGTTGCTGGTCAAACTTTGATAGTTGTAAAATGCTTTGTACATCCTGACAAAAATGGAAGATGTACTTGCTTTTCCTTTTCTGATAAGAACCAGTTGTGACCTTAATGTCTCCTGACATTCTTCACTATAGTTTGGGAATTATGAAGAATAAATATAGGAGGCTGGGCCTCTTTTCTTTCTGAAAGTACAACTGATTAAACCATCAGACCAGTCTTTGGGTTTCTGCTAGAATGTCCTAGTAGTGACTGCAAGAGCCCTGCTGTGCTGTGTTCTCTGTTTCTCACCAAGCTTTTTGTAATGCTTCCTGATACTAAACGTTTCTCACTGTTTCTCTTATCTTTAACAAATTACTCTCTCTTTGTGCTTCAGGGAAGATGGTGAAAAAAGTCTGTCCTTGCAACCAGCTCTGTAGTAATTATCTTATCTCTGTTATCTCCGATTGCTGACTGTAAAGCTATTCATCAGCTTTTCCTGGTCACTGAAGCCCTATGTCCCTGACTCTGTCTCCAGCACAGCATCTGTCTGTCTGTGTTATGCCCTCTGATGTGTACTCTGTCATTAGTATATTGAGTAGTCAGGCTGCTGCTCTTGCAGCCCAGTGGAGGCAGGCAGAACCTCACCTTCACTGTGGAGCTCTGCCCATCGCTAACAAGAGCAGCTTTAGTGTCAGGGTCAGTTGCTCACTGTAATGTGCTAGAGTTGTACCACAGAGCAGCTGCTTTGTTTGGGATTTAATGGGGCTTGTCACCTCAGTGATGGATCCAATTGCAGACACTTCTTCAACATTTCAAAAGCATAAGAGAGTAGAGATCTCTAGTGTGTCTCCCAAAGCAAGAGATGTTTAGAAGCCTGTGTGTGCTCATGTCATTTAAGACTGTTTTAAAGGTGTCTTTTGACTGGTTTTTAATGGGGGGGGGGAATAAAAGGGCTGAATGAAGGCATGTAGGTAGTGGGCTGGGGAGAGAGGAGCCTGTTTCACTTGAGATCCTCCATGTCAGAGCAGAACTGGGGACGGCTGCTGTGACCGAGCAGGAATGTGGGGGGTTGTTTCCACTGAATGCTACAAATTGAAGCACTTCCTTTTCAGACTCTTCTGGATGGCAGTTTCTACAGGCAGTGACTGTGGAAGAGCTAAAATGGGAAATTCCTGAGAAGTCCTTTTTTGAATTGACATTACATGAGAGCTTTAGTAATTGTGTTGCTCAGCTATGATGCTCTAACCTGGTATATCTGTGACTTGAGATGGGAGCTCCCTAACAAAATGACTTTTGCAGACAAAGCTCTCTCAGCCTCCCACCTTTCTCACACTGAACCAATCCATTTCTTTTGAAAACACTTAAACTTTCCAAACTGATCTTTCATATCTTCAGCTGAACACACTGTAGCATGTGCTTTGATTAGTTCTCTCCCTTCCGTGGCCTGAGGAACCTCTCCAGTGTAGGTCCAGGATCCAGTGTACTTAGTGATTGAAGTGGAAATGTGAAATATCAAAAGCAGATGCTGGCCATCGGGAAGAGGATGAGAGCAAGTGTGTCAATCCCTGCATGAACTCTCATGGTGGAATGTGATGATTACTGGTTTTGGCAGCGTTCCCCCTCCCCCAAGTACTTTCTCGCTTTTACCTCATTTGTCTTTAATTTCACCTTTCACATTGTTGCTCTTATTAAATAATTGCATTCAGAGCCCTTTCCACATGATGCATGCTTCAGGTTCTTGTTACTTCACTGCAGACTTTCCTTGCACCGTACAATGTGTTCCTGCTGCTCTTCATCCGTGCTGCAGCCACACTCCCTGCTCAGGGAACCTTATTCTTCCCTTTTCGTGTGTACTGTTGCATGCCTGCCCCTAACAACTGCTGCCCCACCTGGGGGCACCCAGACTGGGAGCCACTTCCGTGCTTGAGCTGGGACTGGTGGGATGGATACGTATCCTTCCCTCCTCAGCACTACTAGAGGCAGTAACACTTTGTTTATTTGTCCTGCATAGTAAGTACCTCACCTTCCTAATTCACTCCTCGATACGAAACATTCCTGCAGAGGTTTGGAACCAGTTCTTTCTTTGATACAGCAGTTGCAAGGAATGTGGCTGATAGCCAGGGACAGTGGAACAGACGAAGGGAGCTGTCAGGCAAGAGACAGCGATGCCACCATTTGGCCTTTGCAGTAGAGACGTGATGTTCATTGCTGGCATTTCTGGTGCTCCACTTTTAAATCGGTTTTCCTCTCAGAAATGCCTGCCATAAATGCAGGTTTTCATGGATTTCCCAGCTGCAGTCTCCAGAGGGAGCAAGTAGAAATGTTTGAGGATCTTTAGGCACCAAGTAGGTGAGGATGTGTGCTTGCAAGCAGTGCTGGCTTTAGCACTGCTGATGCTGATTTTGTTGTTGAGTGTGCCCTAGTGGTTAACCAGCACTTCCACGTCTGTAAATGAGGATGCTTTGCAATATTGCTGGGAATTTAGGATTCTGCGCCATATGCAATTTCTTTGATTCCTATTATGAGGTCTGCCTTTGAAAAACTGAAATTTGAGTGCAGTTTGTTGTTTATAAGTGAGGCTATCTAAAACAAAGCTTCTAGAGTGCTTTTCCCCCCACAGGATAATGTTCAACAAGCTTTCCAGCAGAACCGAAACCTGGTATTTATTTGAAGGGGTTTTGTGTTCTTGCAGTGAATAGAAAAACTTGTCAAAGCTTATCTGAGGAAGTAGTCTCACTCCTGCCTTCTTTAAGCTGTGTTAGTTGTTTGCATCTGAAATGCTTATTCTTCTGACATAGGAAATCTGAACATAATGGCAAAAAAATGCTTTCAGAGGCAAAAAGCAAAATTTAATGCGGTGCAGACTTCCCCTGCTGATCCTGGCTGTTTGGTGGATTAAGACAGCCCCATCTGGTTATCCTCAAGAACATAAGTATGGCAGCTATTGGAAACAACAGTTGCTGTTTCTTACTCTGTCTCTTTTTTGTGTGTATGTAAACTGGGTGAATTTTTCTCTTCATTTTACAAAGTGGAGATAATTTGCTACAGAGCAGCTGGCAATGCTGATTTTACTGCTCCTTATTCAGCATCCAGCATTGTCCCCCAAGGTGGAATTGACCTGTGCCAATAGTGGTTGCTACTAATTAAAAGGTTTAGGATGAGAGAGCAATGTGCCTCATGTACTGTGATTCAGTGCTGAAATCTAATGTCCTTTTTCCTCTACAAAGACCTGTAGGCTGCTACCATTCCCCTTTTAAGATGACCACTTGCAGCACTTCTAGCAAAATAAACATATCTATGAAATACTCTCGATCTGAGAAAATGCCTGTAGGAGTCCTTGTAGTTCCCACTTCAGTGTGTCCTGGAATCAAAACTTAGAATTAATCTGCATGGCATTTTAACTGGCTCTCTATTGGTGTACCATTACCACAGTTATTTCATGCACGAGAGGAAGATGATCTTTAACCTTAGTTTTGATTCCCGGTTTTTGTATTTGTAGGGACCAGCAGCACTAACACAGTCGGGGCTGCAGTGAACAGCCAAGCCCCCCAGACCCAGCCCACTGCTATCGCCTCGAGCCGGAAAGGGACTTTCACAGATGACCTGCACAAGCTGGTCGATAACTGGGCCCGGGATGCCATGAACCTGTCTGGCAAGAAAGTTGGCAAAGGGCATAGTAGTTATGAGGTAAGATGTGATCCATGAGCATTTGTGGTGGGAAGCTGTGGGGTTGTTGCTGTGGCTTCAAACACGGCTGGAGCACAACTGCTGTGCAGCTGGGACAAGTGCTCTGGGAAACTGTGAGCTGACTCCTTCTGTGCAGGATGTATCTCCTGCTCTGGAAGGGAAGGGGGTAACTGAAGAGGAGGGGGCCATGGCTTGTCCTTGTAAACACTCACTGGGAACAGCCTGTGGACCGAGGGGTGGACTGGTGGTTTTTAAGCACAGTTACGTAACTTCTCTTGGTGGTTGGGTTTTCTTTCAGGCCCCTGGAATGGCAAGAAAATTCTCGGCACCAGGTCAGCTCTGTATCTCTATGACATCTTCCCTGGGTGCTACGCCCATCCCTGCAGCATCAGCTACCTCTTTAGGTCCCTTCACAAAGCCTATATGCCCTCCGCAGCCGTACGGTTATCCAGCAGCGTCTTTCCCCGCTCCGTGGAGTGGGGCGGGCGGTCCAGCACAGCCACCGCTCGGCCAGTTCCAGCCCGTAGGTGCCGCCTCTTTGCAAAGCTTCAACATCAGCAGTTTGCAGAAGTCGGTCAGCAACCCTCCTGGCTCCAACCTGCGGACCACTTAGCCCTGCTCGGAGACCACGCTGGCGAGACCTCGGGACAGGACGTGGGGAGGGAAACGGGGCCCTGTATCAACTACTAGTGCTGCAATGAACTGGTAGCTTGCCAGACTGGGAATGAATTTATCTTTTCCAACCATTGCTGTCAACTCTCTGTAAAGGGGGTTTCCCCACACACTTGGAAGGGGGAGGAGGATGATCAGCATCCTTGTGATGGGACAGTGCTTTTCACCGAGGGGGTCCTGCTCTTGTGTGGAACAAGAGCTGTGAAGAGGAGTCATGGGGTCAGTTAATACAGTCTTGCTGTAAATTTTTTCTCTGGTTTGAAGCTGAATCCACATGTGTTGAGGTGGGAGAGCTGAACCCTAGCATGAGGCTTTAGCATGCTTCTCGCCTCTCCCTGAAGAACCAAGATCAGGAAAAAAGCTGTCCAAATTCCCCTCCTCTCCCTCTCCCCGGTCAATCATATCTGGCTCTGAAAAGATGGGGCACACAAATGGACTTGCAGTGCAGCCCGTGCTTGATAGGTCATTACTGCTTTAAGTAAGATATTAACAGCTTTGACTGCAGCATTAGAGCAATTTAAATTGTTAAAAAAAAAATTTAAAAGTTCCCTGCGGACATGTACTTACCATCAGTTTTGATGTGGAAACACTGTGATATATAAATGTTGTTGGACAACAGTAGTTTAAAAATGAGTGGAATATAGAGGGTTAAAAAGTTAAAAAGAAAAAATGGGAAAAAAAGCTAGCTATATCCTTATACTTATTGGAGACACTTTAACTTTTTCCTTTGTATTTTCATTGTATTAGATAAATAAATGTGAATGTAAAATTGTATAAATTAATGTACTTGAATACTTGTCTGTTCTCCCAGTATGCTTGCTGGATATTTTAGTGCCTTGGACTTCTATTGCTTCTGCAGTTTAGCGTCGTCTTCCCAGCAGACCCCAGGTGGGCTGAGGGCATGTTCAGTGAGGGGTGGCTTTGTTTGTACCCAGCGCCCGGGACGCTCCGGGTCCCGGTGCCGCTCGGAGTAGGTGTGTGGAGGGGGAAGTCATTGAGGCCGCGGGTTGGAACAACGTTCTGTGTGTCGGGGAAGCTTGTCCAGGCGGGCAGATCTGAAGTTGCTGGTGTGACAGGGGCCAGGTGGGGGAGGGACGGAGGGTTGCGGGTGAAGCTAAAACGAGACTAACCAATATTGTCTGTGGCGGCAGGAGGTCTGGATCAGAAGCGGAGAGAGGATGGGGAGAACGTGTATCTTTGGGAAAGGCCCAACTTAAGGTGCAGTTTGACTCCACCTGCGAAGTGGTAAAGATGTTTGGTCAGGATGTGGATTGAGGGAGAGGTGCCATTGCTCGTTGGGTTTGTCTGCTGGGATTGCTTTTCTTACCTTTTTTTTTTTTTTTTTTTTTTTTTTTTTTTTTTTTTTTTTTTTTTTGAAAAAAAAAAAAAAAAAAAAAAAAAAAAAAAAAAAAAAAAAAATTTTTTTTTTTTTTTTTTTTTTTTTTTTTTTTTTTTTTTTTTTTTTTGTAAAATTCATTTAAGCCAGGAACAGACTGTCCTGGTGCAACGTCCATTGCCGGCAATGGATGTACTTGAAACAGCCGGCATCAAGAAGTTTCCTCTGTCTGTCTTGGAGGATTTACAATTTTGTTCACTCTTAACAAATTTCAAGCTGGTACCAGGACTGTCACTATCTGTCACCTCTTAGTACCTATACTGTATCTTCTGCTTTGGTCATTCTCCCTTTATATATTTAAGAAATACTGGTTTCCTCTTCAAAGTCAAAATAATACCTGCCAGTATTTATGTAGTGCTGCAAAAAGCTGTGAAGGATGAGAGTTCTGCTTCCCAGTGCTTGGGAGCAGCTCACCAGTATCCTGGAAGCTGGTGCACCACCAGGGATGTTACTTGCCCACACTGTTTTCTAGGAGCGCTGTTCCTCCTCCCCCGGAGCCTTATTAGGGAGTTTTTGTGTCTGTGGATGTTCTCACTTTTACAAAGAAATGTGTGAGGTCCGTTCCGTTCCTGTCGCTTGTTTTACAGCAGTTTTGGCAGCAGGGCCAGGCTGGAGAGGAGCCGCTCTGGGCCCTGAGGCCGGTTGGTTCTGTGTAGCAGGTGCAGGCTGGAGCTGCAGGGGGAGAGAGAGGAGGCTCAAGGGGTGTGTTGGAAGGGCGGAGGGCAGCGTCCCGGCGGCTGAGGCAGAACGGGAACACCTGCTCCTCCATCTGCAGGGATAGATGCAGAGGAGTCTCTTGGGCATGGCCAATGGAAACGGGAGCGGTGACAAACCTGAGGCAGTAATGAGACAAGGGGAATATTCATGGCATTGGAACTGGTCAGCTGGATGCAGCACGTGGTTATTTAAATTTGATCTAATAAGTTTTGAGGTCGTTTTTTCACTTAATGTTATGCAAGAACTGGTTTTATTTACCATTGATTTTCTTTTTTTTTTTTTCCCCCTCCCTCCCTCTCCTCCTGTGGATGAATAACTGAAGTCTAGAGGAATAAACTAATGCTACTGAACTGTTAAATTATTTTGTTTAATATTACACTTTGAGTATCTTTTTCCACATAAAATCTGTTTCTGAATTACAAGCGTTTTCTTTACATTATTTAACAATGTACACTGTAAAAAATAAAAATAAAAAAAAATAAAATGAATTGAAACTTGGGGCTTCCCTGGCCGTAGTTAGTCGTATGTTTTGCACTAAACCCAGGCACTGCGCTTCTCGTACGACTGCGCCCTGTGCTCCAGTTTGTCACCTTTGCCAACTGTTGAATGAAGCCACTCAAATAAACCAAACCTGCTTTTGTTGAGCTGCGGGATTTCTTGTTGAAAAGCAGGTTCCAGCCCTTCCATCCTCTTCCTGCAGTGATGGAACTGTTACCCAGTTTGTCAGTTTATCACAGGAAAGTACAAGAAACCCAATTTAATGGGACCCTTCACTTCTCAAAAGCAGTGACCAGTCACGAGCCTTTGGCCTTTAATAGGACACTCCAAAGCAAGGTACTACAAGGAATAATTTGTAGAATGAATCTTTAGGAGAGGAGTGGCCTGAGGGAGTGGGAGGGAGAAGCTGTGCAGGATAATGGATCAGCTGTGGGACTGCCTTTATGGCTGGGAATGTCACAGACTTGCCAAACACCCTCAGCTCTGACAGACAAGAACTTGGTGGCTCCCCTGTCGGAAGCACAGGTGGAGAGAGCATCGCTGGTGAGGTCCTGTGCTTGGTTTTGGCAGTGAAGCAAGAGTGGAGAGCGCTGCAAGGGAGGGGGGAGAGCCCTTCCTGGGGACTCTCCCTCTGTTGGCTCCCCTGCCCTCTGCTCTGGGGTGGACAGGAGCAGGGATGTGCACCTGTGGGGCTGGGGAGAAGGAACTCGCTGAGCTCTATAACAGGAATTCAATCCTTAGATTTGTGGAAATGCTTCACAGGGTCGTTCTCAACTATAGACTTGCAGGAATTTAGTATTTCTAAACACTAATTGCTGCTGCATTTCTTTCCATTTTAAGAGCAGCTTCTGTTATGACTCATGCTGCGCAAGGCCTCAAAGGGAAAAAAGCTCCAAGTTTTCCTGCCCTTTTCAAAGGGACCAATCCTGAGAGGCTCCTTGTGATGATCTCTCTTAGAGGAGGCACAGCTACACTGGCACTGTTTCCAGAGTCAAGAAAGCTGAGGCAGTTACGTTTATATGAGACTTTTGAATGTTTTTCATTGTAAAAGTGTGGAGCGGCTTTGAATTCAGTAATTCTGAATGTCTGCACGTTGCCTTCCTTCCTAGCAGGTATATGGTTTCAGCAGCGAGTGCATGACTCAAACATGTGGAATGTGTTTCTTCCCTGAGCTGTTCCGAAGGCAGCACTGAATTGGCAAGAAATGAGTACGGTGAAATGTGCAACTTGTTTTTAGATATAATCTATTACCATTAATTACAGCTTGTCCTGTCTTTCTGTGCTGTTCCTTGTCCTGTTGAGGAGGTAAGTGGACAGTAGAGGATATTTAAGGGGAAAGGACTGATTAAGTGGTAAAGGCACTGTAGGAGGAATAGGAATAAATGCTGGATGTTTCAAATGTGTTTACATTTAGACAGAGCAGTGATGGCAAAGCACAGGAATAGGGTCCTGTTTCAAGCCTGATGTTGATGTCAGGGTTGGACTAATCCCAGGGTTTATGTAAATTTTCCTGGTCCAGCTGTAAATTCCAGTCACACGGTATCATCCTCTTTACTTCCAGCACTGCAGGTGGGAATTGCAGTACCAGGCTTCCCTCCTGGGGAAGGTGGAACCACCCTGCCTGGAGCAGTGCTGCCAGCACAGGTGCCTGAACCCTGATTTGGTGGTGGAGCTACAGCTGAACCACTTCACTATAGAGGAAGAGAACAGATAGTTCAGCCCAGCAGAACTCCTCCCTTTTCAGCGTGGAGCTGCTCCAAATGGATACAGGAGTATTATTCCAATAGTACTTAAAAAATCTTCCTTTGACCTTCTTACTAGAAGGAACAGCTGTTGGCTTTGCTCTAACCTTTAAACCCTGTGAGGTTTTCTGTTTGCCCATCCTAAAGCAAACGTGAGGCTGTGCAGACGCGGTGGTTCCTCTTTAGCTTCCATTTGGAACGTGTTAACTCCTTTGAGGCTGTCAAACAGGGAGCGAGTTGTAAAGGCTGGAAGGGCACAGAGACACAAACAGCTCCCAGCGTGGTTTGCTTTGCAAATTTCATGTTTATTTCTGTATTGAGAAGGGTCGAAAGCTTATTTAAAAACAGAAGTGCAGCTCCCATTCATTTCACAAAGGATCCGAGCAAACACTGTCTGTGATGCCACACAGTGCTGGCAGCAGTCCTGGTGTGCTCCTGCCCTGTGCCACAGGCAGGGCTGGAAGTGGAGGTGCTGCTGCTGCTGCCTGGGATGGCTGAGGAATAGGCTGAGGAAGAGTGACGGGCTCTGACCCTGTTTGTGCAGCCACAGGGAAAAGGCTGGGCTGCACCTCAGATGCTGCCACAGCGTCACACCCTCAGCCTCGCCGGATGGGCAGCCACAGCTCAGGTGTTCTGTCCTCTGACCGTAACCCACCTGCTCCCCATTTCACTAAAAATCTCTTTCCTCTGTGCTGAACTGTAGCACTGAGGGAGAGAGAGAGAAACTATTAATTGCATCTCATTTTTAACAATTCATTCTGTTCCTGTTTCAGGCAAATTACACGTACCGTCCACCAGTGCTGCAGAAGCACAAATGATTGCTTGTTTATAGAAAAAGGCATCTGAAATATGCAATAACCTAAAAGTACATGAAGTTCTTGCTGGCTGTACAAAACTCTTCTCTGTTGCTTCACCATAATATGCAGCAAAGTCCATTTGACATAATTTGAAAAGCCAACTGCAGTCCTGTGATGGAGGTACGGATACCACTGGGTGCCTTACGTAGGTTCCAGTCTCCTTTTCTTCAAGCTCTGACTTCTCCTGAGGGGGCTGCACCCTGCCAAACAGGGAGAGAGTGAGAGATGGAAGCTTCTTAATGTTTTTTTATCGCTCCTAAAAGCTCTCCTCAACTCTTTGTCTAATTCTTCCTTGATAAGACAGTAGGATGGAAAAAACCAGACAGTTCTCCGAGCCCGCTGTCACAGCACCTGCAGCCAGGCCCAAGACAAGAGGAATGTTTCTCCCGCTCCACTTCACTAATCTAACAGCGCTGCTTTCAAAGCCAAGAGCCGTTGTTAGGACAGAACTCAGTCATTTTTGGCAGCACCTACCTGGGCTGGCACTGCTGTTGCTCGTGAGCGTAGCAGGTGGCTGCAGTTGTGCGAGTCTGGCAGAGGCTTTGTGGTGGTTCGTTCTGTGAGGTGTCCGGTTACGGGTCCTCGTCGGGTGAGGTCCGTGGGCTGTTTTAGGTGTCTGGTGTCCAGCTGCTGATGGGTCTGCCACCTGGGGACCTGTTACCTTAAGATCAGTGCTCTCCAAGGAAATGTCCCAGAGTTCGGGATCATCTGGAATGAATGAGAAGGTGATCCACGACGGTAGTGTTGTACTACAGGAATGACAGTAACTCCAAGATCAGCACACTCTTTTCCTACAAGCGGTGGCTACTATAAAATTTAACCTGTAAAGCATTTTTAATGGCAGTGCACAGCAGGGAATGGTCCTGCACCTTGAGCTGTGGACTTAAACAATGTCCAGGCACCATGGTGTAAGTGTGACACAAACAGCCAAAGTTATACTAGGAAAAGACACCCACCCCACCTGAAAAGATCTGTTTCTGTGCAGTATCACCTCAAGAAAAGTGTTTACCAAATAAATATAACAACTCTACTCAGGAGCCTAAGTGGAAAACCCCTCATAGTGATGGACATCATCTCCCTGCCACTTAAGCAAAGTTTGTATTGTTAAGATTAGACTCACACTTACACTTCTGTTATTCCAATTCTTCAGATCTTTTACCTTTACATTGTATTTTGAAGAGCTGATTTAAATACTAATGATTTAACACTTGTCAATTTTTGGCTGACCTGCAAAGAACTCCTCTTCTATTGCTAGTTCCTGTTGTACTGCTGGAGTGCTGTGCTTTATGGGAGGATCAGATGTTGCTGGAAGGAGGTAACACAAGAAGAGATTAATATCAGAAATACAGAAGAACCCTTTGCTTCTTCTTAACAGAGCACGAGTCTGAAATGATAACCAGCAGCTGCACCAGGTATCCTCTTTTTTCCTAGAGCTAGTTATGACTTAGTAGCAGGATGTAAAACAGTAAGATTCTGTACCTGATGCTGTCTGACAAGAGCAAGTGTGCTACTTTAACATGGTTCTTTCAGCCTGCTCCCCCCACCTCCAGGTTCCAGAATTCCCCATGAGTAAAAGGCAACATATCAATGGTTAATATTTGCCTGCAGCCTCAGCTCGGGTGCAGCAGGTTAACGGTGCTGACAACAGCTTTAGGCTGGCTGGAAAATTGCAGTTTTAATGATGCTGGCTTAGAGCTGATATTCCTGCCACTTTAAGAACATAGGGGGGGGAAAGGAGGATAATTCTCCTTCCTTTGGCCTAAAAGGTGTGTTGATGTCTCAGCACAAAAGCACCTGAAGCTGGTCAGGCTCCTCTACTGCAGGTAAGGTGTGCCTGCCAGCAGCTATCATGGGAACTGCCAGTTTTTAATGCCATGTCTTATTACCCTGTTTGCTGTTGGGAGTAACTGCTGGAACCTGATGCTTTTTCTCCATCTGTTCCCGGAACTGTTGCTGTAGCTGCTTCTGTCGCAATTTCCGCTGGTAAGTGGCATCACACTCCATAGCCAAGGAGTCTGTGTTCCTGTCTCTTCTCCCCCCCCAGCAAGCACAAGGACAAACAGGATTTCAGCAATTACATTTTATGAAGAAAAAATTCATTAAGAAATAACAGTCAAGAAAATCCACTGAACTAGTGTTTTAAGGCATCTTTGGTATTGGGCTGTCCAGGTGTTTTAAAAGGTACAGTAACTTCTAATATACTTTATAAAATACATGTATAACAGCAGTCTCACCTGGGACCATTTGGCTGTTTCTGATCTACTGTCACTACAGCAGCCTCCCTCTGACCAGGCTCCCAGTGAGGTGCCACCTCAGAGTGCTGTCTCCCTGCTGTGTTCTGCCTTTCCAAATAGCTGGTGTACCTCGCTTTCTCTATTTCAGGCTCATAGTCCTGTATTTTAGCTGTGACCAAATTTAACTCAGGGGGTACCTAAAAAAGGAGGAAAAAAGAGAAAACATTCAGAAATTTCCATCATCCAATTAATGAAATAAGCACAGGTTGTTTCCATACAGGCCGTTAAAATCTATTTTGTTTGCTCCAAGTCGACCAGTGAGTTAGAAAGCTGAAATGCTTTTTCAGTAATTCAGTTAGTTAATCACCGAATTCATGTGCCTTTTTGTTAGTTTAATCCCTCGGTGCTTCAGGGCAGATAGCCCCTATCTCCCCACACTGTGCTCTGCAAACAAGAACAGGTGCAGGTGATCGATGCAGCATTTTACAGCTTCTCAGAGACACCCACGAGGCTGTTGCCGAGCCTGTCAGTTCTACCAGTTCTGTTTGCACACTTGTGTGAAAGGGCACAGCAAACCTTGACTCAGTTCTGCAACCACGAGGCCTCTGAAGAAGCTACACCGTTCTTGTTTATTAAAGATGGGATGTTTTGGCTCTGTGATTTTACAAATTTGTGGCAATGCCTCTAACAGACAGTGACCCTGGCAATGGCAAAGCAGAGATTTGGGCTGTCTTTACTTGGTGAGGTGTCACTTTGGATCTGCTCCTACAGCCTTTAGCTAGAGAGAATCACCTTATAGCTCTGGGCATCTAGTGGGGTTTGGCAAATCCTAGTGTGACTGAAGGAAACTTTAGTATGAAACTCCATGGATCAGCAGTTGTAAAAGGCTTTGTTTTTCCTCAGTCCATAAGGTAGGTCACCCCCTAGGAGCCTCCTGCCCCCAGCTGGCAAGATCCATGTTGGTTACTGAGCTGCCACCTCAGGAACAGCCAGGACAACTCGGATACTTTGAAGACTGTTATGTCACATCAGAGCACACAATAAAGGGGTTACAGAATGGTTGTCACTGGTGAAGATGGACATCACAGTTTATTTTATGTCCCTCTGGACCAAAGATCTCCAGAAGAGGCATTTCTCCACAGTGCTGGTTATCTCAGGTTCACTGACATAGTGTTTCACAGAGGGTAAAGTAACTGCAGTGCTTTTTCCTTGCAAACTGAAACATAAGGAGTCCAAAAAGCAAAGCAAGATGTAATGTGGTTTCTTATTGTTTGTGAAGGATAAGAACCATAGTTCAAGTGTTCGAGTACACATCAGTTGTATATGCTAATTCTTCATACATGGAACAGCCAGTTTGCCAGTAGTATCATATCAGGTATTTAACACAAATAAATAAGAGTGTAGTTCTTCCTAATATTATTCCTCATCCTCCAACAGCCAAAGCCAGTACATCCCGCTCTCATAATTCAGTTGCAAAACTCAGCTATCAGCTCAATTTGAAGTGAGGCAGAGGACATTTGCAGGGCCATTTGTATACTCCTCACAAACCAAAATAAAACAGTGTTACCTGTTTTGCTGTTCTGTGGTAAAACCTTGAAATGACTGGCAACAGCTGAAAGTTGTCGTGGGTCCAGTCTAAACAGTTTAGTTCACCCTTTCTATCACAGAGGCATCTAATAGTCTGCAGTGTTCTTTTGGGAAGGAGCCAGTTTGGCTAAGGGATGGATTACTGGCATTGAACAGAGAGATTTAGACAACATGGCCATAAATGTCACAGGAGATTTTGAGCCAGATACTTTCTTTGCCACAGCAAACTTGTCTGCTGCAAAGAGTCAAAATTTGGAGTAGTTGTGGTAAAATGTCAGGGAAAAACTCTGCCTGCTGGTTTGTGTGAACTGTTTGTTACAAAGCCTATTGATCTCCAGGCTGGTAACGTTCAAGAATGAGATGCACTGATACCACTATCCATAAACTTTACAACGTGAAGGACCAGGAGCAGTGGATGTTCTGCAGTCCCTGCTCAAACAGCCCGTGTACTGCACCTGACGTGGAAGCTTGTTCACAGCTCGTAGGTAGTCCTTGTCTAGGATGCAGTTCCCAAGAGCATTCCCAAAGCACCTGAGAAACAAGAGAGCTCACTGTGACTGAAAAATAACATTTCATTCTCACATAACTTCTGAAAATGTGCCAGTGTTGATCTTCACTTACTTGAGTGCCCTCTTCAGTCCATCTGTTACTGCCTCCTTTCTTGCCTTTTCTAAGGATAAGGCCTTGGACTTCAGGCCTTCGCTGACTCCATATCCCACATCTTCATGGTATGACCCATCCTGCAGTATAATTTTAAGCAAGTATAAGGGAAATTCTACACATACAGCACTTGTTGTTAGGTGCTGTGCTTTCCTAAGCCTGATTACTTGCTCTTAGCTGGTTGTTCTATAGCAATGCCCATGTTTTGGACAGCACTAGATTTCCTGCTGCAGTACAGTACTCCAGGACCACAGTCTGACCTGTGCAAGACCTTTCATTCCCAGCTTCAAATTGCTCAACTACAGACAGAGCAAACAAAAAAAATCCACTTACCTTAAGCTGAACTTTGACAAAAGCACAGACACCCACATAGAACCTGCCATTGTTGAGGTCAACAAAGTCTGGGGGAGGGAAAAGCAACATCCTAAATAATACAAAAGGCTTCTGGTCCCCATTTAGTTTTTTTTGTCCTTTAAGGACATTCATAAACCTGTACCATACTTGCTGAATGTTCCTAAGATACTGTATCATCTTCTGTAAAATGGAGCATGACTTACAAAATATTAACTGTAGCTTGAGAATGCTAACATATGAAAGAACAAAGAGTTGCAAATGTTACTTATAATTCATATATGTATCCTAAATGTTCAAAGAATAACAATTTTTTTCAGCTGGAAGGAGAGATTTTAAGGGTTAATTTATAAAAACAACAATGGAAAAGAAACTGTAGTCTATACAAGTAATTTCTTTCCTATTATGTACCAGAAGTTTCCAGTTTGTAAAAATTTGCATAAGTGTTTTATCCAGGACAGAATGCCTGAAGAGCTGAACAGGTTGCAATACAACTCTTAGACATAATCTCTAAAGTACCTTACTTCACACCAAAAGCAATGCTAACTAATACACATAGAGCACTCTAGTTAGCAGTCTTGCAAGTCTAATAGAAACATGACACGTGTCTGAAATGAAATTTGGAGTTCAGGTAACTCCATTCTGGGGTCCAAGAGCCCTTCTCTACTCATCTGGTCTATTTGTTTCATTGTTTTGTAATCCTGTTGAAGGTGCAAGCCCCCTTTTTCTACCCAGGAATTTAAAACATAACAGAATCCTCTTGCTCTGAATCTCTAAGGAATGACTTCTTATGGCATTGTTTGAAAAAGGTAGGAGTTTGAAGGATGTCAGTCCTTTCTTGACTAAAAAGAGGAAAAAAAAAGTGGTGCAGAATAGATGGAAAGCAATGAAGTAAATTATTCTATTTCTAGAATCTACCAGCCTGAGTTAAGAAAAGATTTCTGAAGGTGGGGAGGAGAAAGAAAGTACTTTTAAGGAGCTACTTTGACCTACTTCCACAACGAGTCTTTAGCATAAGCACAGCAGATCTGCAAACAAGAACAACACTTCTCTGGTAGGTACTATTTCAGCTATTGAGATGGAAGAGCCTGAAGCTTTAAGATCACCTGAACACCAAATCATAGTGAAAATTTTTTCTAAAGCTTTCAGTACTAGGTATTAGCTAGAAGAGGAGTCTGCAGAAAAAGATGGGTCCCTAAAGATTAGGGGAATATTAACTGAGAATATGATCTGGTTAGAGTATAAAAATTACAGGTGAGTATGAAAGCTGGCTCAGGGCTGCTGGGTGTTAAATAGTTTAATTGTAATTACTCTTGACTGAGTGTTCCCATAGAGATCAGAGACCTGATTAGAATACCTCCAGAATAATCATAAACACCCTCAGAGTAATGACTGTGACATGTAAAAAGAAAACAGAAGCTCCCTTATTATTCAATTTCTCTAATTTTTACTAACTGTTAAAGCACCTGGAAATTGTACATGCCTCTCTCCAGGTTGTTTGGAGTGACCAAGTTCTAGGATAGATACCCTGGCCCTTATCTGAGAGACTTTTCCTTCACAGTGAAACAAGGGGGAGGGAAGATTTCTTTGCCCTCAGGAGACACTCACCAACGTTCTGCTGAGTGACTGAATGAGCCCAGCCATTGAAGCCAAACATCTCGTTGGCCAGACTGATGACCTTGTGACCCTCAATGTAACAGACCTGAAAAGAAAAGCATAAATACATAAATATGCATATAAACACAGGGACCTGTGCACACATCTCTACACGTCTTTGTTTTAAAGAGGGATTACACTCATCACCTCACACTGAGGAAGCCTGGCTAAGTTCAAGGTTCAGGTAATGTGAATAAAAGGATGATGGTGCAGCTTTAGGTTCACTCTCTTCCAGCAACTGTGATGGAGGTTAATATAACAACAAATATGACTTAATGGAAGGCAGAGCTACAGGAGACTAAAGATGGTAAAACACAGCCAGTGTTATATAATGCTTTATATAGTCCAGTTCTGGGAAAAAATAAGGAAAACATCTCAGTGTTGCACAAGCAGATAAACATTCCCTTGTAAAGGATGAAGCACTGAAAAATTAAGTCTTTTTTTTAAGTGTAAAAGGGATCTGTGGCTCAACAGAAGTTAGAATTTATGCCATGCTGACTTTGCATTCATATCTGCACATTAAAGTACTAGCGGGAAATTACCTTCAAAAAAATAAGGAATACTGTAACTTTTTAAACCCTAGGGGGAAAAAAATGGAGTAGAAACATCTGTGCATGTGTGCTCCTACCTTTTGTCCTCCTCCAGCCTGGCGACTGCTGATATAATCTGGACCCAGCCTCTGACGAAGAGCGTGCTGGATGGCCTGGTATTCACTGGCTGTGTAGTGATACTATTGACAAAAATAAGGTAAGACAAATCTTACTCTCCTAATATCATTTCTTTATCCCAGTCCTTCCAAGAGGTGTATGATCCATTTTTAGAATCAGTTTACAACAGACAAGGAAACACCTCATGTTATGTACGTGCATTAGATTGTTTTTTTCCCTCTTGATGTATACAGTTATTGAGCTGTAGCAACTAATTTTGATTAATAATCCTAGTCAATCTTGCCACAAACACACATATAAGCTTCTGTTTTACCTCTCAAAACCAAAACATAATATCTCTGCGACCAACAAGAAAAGTGTATTTAAAAACTCCAACAAAAGCAAAGATTAACCTTACTCTAGCACCACATGCCATCAGGGCAGGGAGGATATAAACTCAGGAAACCGGTCAAAATAGGAATTTCTTGAGGAGTGCTCAGCAATTTTCCCTCATGGGAAAATCCCTCTGGATGACTCCAACATCACTGGTATCTTTAGAGAACACCAGCATCACCAGAAGCCTAAAGTGTTGTAACTTTAGGCTTGTCTTAGTAGAAATGCAATTTAAAAAACGTAGCAAAGCCTAAATGTATGTGTAAGGATTTGAGCACTAAAAAGCTTGTGTTGCTCTGCTCTGATGTGGGACAGAACAGAGGTTTTACCACCTAAATCATAAGTACTGTGTATGAATGTATTGGCTGCTCTAACAATTCAGCAGATCACAGTGTGTGTGTCGTATAAATTCCAACCCCTGCCAAACTTCTCTAATTTGTATTTGGTTCTATTTAAATTTAAAGGAATAACTTTGTTGTTTTCTGTCTCCAGAACACAAGCCTGTAACCAAAAAGAATAAGGAAAAAGGGAGGATGCACATGCCTGTGCCATATTCAGGAACTACATATAAATGCCTATCATGGAGAAGAGAATTCACCACCAAAAGCTCTGTTCAGCCCAGATATGTTGGGTTTTTTTTTCTGAATTATTTTTCAATTTTTTAAAATAATTTTTTAATAGATGAAAGTAGTTGGCTTTTCTGAATCACTACTGAGAACGTGTATAAGTATGATCCAGGCCATCTGGGAATAAGAGGGAATAAAACAAGACCCACTTCTGAGATTTAAAAACCTTCAGAGAAGAATCCACAGCAAGGCATGCCAAGACCATCATGGATGAAAAATGTAATATACAATTAGATGTAGCACGATTCCAACCTTACTGTGTCCAAGTTTAAAATGAATGAACATGCAGGGCAGATTTCCAGAAGTGTGAGGATAAAACTTCTATTTCCCTCCTGGGCAAAGGGGACTGACCTGTCCGAAGGAAGCACCTGAACTGCCAGTGCTGGAACTGTTGCTGCTGCTGGAGCTTTTGCCATCTTTCCCCTGGCTTTCAGGCATCCCTAAAGGTAAGAGAAAATAGAATTCCCTCTCAGATTCTTCAGCACTTCTTGGATGACTTTCAATATCTATTAATACTTAGGCTCTGATGAAAAAGCAAAGGTAACTTTTTAAAACCTTACTTGGCTATACCCTGACTTGTCAGTCTTTATTTTTGATTATTGCTTTGACTGCAGTCAATCAGACTGTCTTGTGTTATCATGGCACCACATAAACTGTGCAGCGCTGGAAACCACAGAGAACCTGTAAGAATTGTAAGAAGTGGTGCCAATAATTCAGTAGATGGCACCCTTTTCCAAGCCAGTATCCAACACTTCCCAGCACTGCACTCCACCCTGCTGGAGCAGTGGTCCCTGGGAGGTCCCTGGGATTCCCAGCTGTGCCAAGGAAATGCAGCAGCTCTTCTGAATAACCCACAGAGACAACCTTTAATTGGATTTGCAGAAATGTCATTTGTACAACTGGTAGCCCAGCACTCAGACTTTTGAAAGCAATACAAATATAGGACAAATTAATACACATACAAGATAGCTGGAGATGTCAGAACGGTTCGAGTAAGTCTAAAACCCCCAGAGAATACCATGATTTGACAGTCAGTCAGAACCTGGCTGGTATTATGCTTTGCTAATGTATTCCAGGTTCAGCACTTTTTAAAATAAGTTTTTTTTCCAGTCTCTGAACAAGAAATCCAAAGTTTGCTGAGGACTTGGCAAACAATTTTCAGAAGAAGGATACTGGTTGTTTCCTGGGCAAGTATGAGCAGTGGCAATTATGCCAGGTGTAGCTAAAACTCTCCTTAATTTTGGCTGGCTAGAATTATTCACCTTCAGTCCAAAATTTGTATAATTGTACAGTGTTCATCCACTTGAATGTGTTTCAGTCAGAGGTGAGCTGCAATTTGTGGTAAATGCATTTGGTTTTGGAAAAAGAACAAATAGAAAGCAACGTTACCAGGAGTAACACTTGTGATTTAAGCAGGCTATTTCCCCTCTTCAGCAAAGAGTTCATTGCACGGGGAGGGAGGGAGACAAGTAGAGAGCAAAAAATAGTATGTGTGGTGAGAGGCAAAAGGAATCAAAGTTTGAACAATACTGCTGCCTCCCCTCATGCCCCAAGCAGTCTACGTCAGATCTTAATCGTTATAATCCCTTGGGAAAAAACAAAATGTCATTTGCTACATAGCCCTGTGACCAATTTATACAAAGTAGGTGGGTGGTGTTTTGATGCAAAATTGCTTAATACTGATTTCAGTTGAAGTCCTTTAAGTTTTTATATTGTGTGCACCATTATCAGTCTAAATTTATTAAAGAGATACACTCCTAACAAAGTTCTGAATAAGTTATGGGAATTGATTCTGAATGAGAACAAGGAAGTACAGAATCCCACTGAGAACAGCTTCACATCACATGGTTTTAATCCAGCAGATCAGATGCTGCTAGGGAATACTAGCAACATACTTCTTTGCAATAAACAGTTTAAAAACATGTCAGTGTTTTGTCTTCAAATTATGGATGAATCCAGTTTGGTTTCAGGCTTTACCTGCAGGCACAGCCTCAGCTGTGAGCCTTGTTTAAAGCAAACACTCTGTCAGAGCAATGTGGTGGGTTTTGCAGTCGGTGAAGTGCAGCACAGTAGAGCCCTGGGTCTCAAAGCAATTGCCAGAGCATTTCAAAGTGACAGAACTCCAATATCAAAATTATTAGAGCAGGAGTTTGGAAGAGAGAGAAGTTAATTCTGCAAATGGAGCTATAAGTCTATCTCAGTATCAGAGCCAGGAGCTAGGGAAGGCAAGGTACTTCCATTCCTCAGTGGAATATTTTTTCCTCACCCACCCCACCCTCTCCCCACAACATTTTAACTTACATGAAACATTAATACTGAAGTAGATAATAAGCTATTGGCTTGAGTGCCAAAGAGCCTCGAACACCCTCCAGGGCCAGGACTGTGCAGGGAGACTGCCTGACTCATTAACCAGTGTTAAAAAAGCCCTGTTTTCAAACCATCTTGAAATACTAAAAATTAAAGTTCAAATAGACTTGCTATGTGTGCAGGACAATGTAAACAGCTTACATCAATTTAAAGGAATTATAATTTATTACCTCTGTGATTCTGACCATTACTTATTATTTACAGGGAATTCCTTTCAGTTCAGCTGGCAATGTTCTCAGGAAATTTTCTTATCAGTGAGAAAAAAACCCCACAAGACTAGAGGTGTTGCACTGTGCTCCAAAATCTTATCTGGGTAGACTAGATCAGGTAAAGAAACTTAACAGCTTTTATTACTTCCATATTTTGATCTTTAAAATTTGAACATATTAGGTAGACGATCAAAAAAAAAATTCTCTGGTTTGGGAAACTAGATGATGAAATATTAATTTTCAACAGCACTCTAGAAATAGGTATATATTTGTATGCTGGTAGTGGATGGAGCAGCTGCTGAGAAAAATCTGGGTGTGTCCACAAATTCCTGTGCAGGAAATAAAGCAATCTTCTAGAGCAGATAATCCTGAATTTAATCTGTTCAGGTACAACTACTGCTGTGGGCTGTGGTAGCAACACCTTCCCCTTCCATGATTGTATGGACATAACTTCTAATTTTCTAAATTAACACATTCTCACACACCTTTCTACCCTGCTGTCCACTACCCCCAAAAATTTATTTTGGTCCTAAATCGCCTCTTTTCCCATCAGCTCCCCTCTGTCTTGACAAACTAGGCTTTTGAACCGTGCCCCGTGCCTTAATCCTGAGCTAGGAGAGCCAGTTGCCAGTTCTCCTCAAGTGTAAGGTGGAAGCAGGCAGTTTTGCATCACTTCAGAATAGCTGGCATACCACGAATTGTGTGAGTACCACAGCTCGGGAAACGCTCGGCTAGAACATGGCTCTTCCAAGAAATTAATCACAGCATCACACAATCTAAGGACTTTGACATGGACTGTGAACTTTCAGAGGGCTTTTCATTCAACCTCATCCTCTCTATAGGGTAAGTTTCCTTCACAGTGAAGCTTTGGCTCGCTGAGTAAAATAATCTTCAGCATTCTTTCCATCAATGCAATTCCACTGAGCCCACCCAGAGCAAACAGTTACACGTGTAGCAACAAGTGATTTAGCAAGAGCTAAAGATAATGCCACATATTTAACCCAAGGTGCAAATTACTCCAAGAAGACATGCAAAAAGCTTTAAAAGTTTTATATTTCCGTGGAGTATTCTTTCCTCTGGGAACTCCAAACTGCTTTATAAGTTGATTTACCTGTTATGCAAAGGCTGCTTTACCTAAAACTAAATTTGAGGTAACTCTTTAAAGTATAAATGGGGCAGATGTTCCTAATCAAGACGGGCCTGTGCTACACCAAAGTTTAAAGAGAGTGGAAAAGGGATGATGAAATTGCCTGTGGAAAAGCTGCATACAATAGAACTCTTCAGTTTTGACTTCTGTTATCTCTAGGCAAACAACCTGGACGACTTGAGAAAAGCAAGGTGACGTTCTGTTGACTTCATCAGAAGAAAAAGATATTCAGTGTTTTACAGGTTAAACAATGAAATGCACGGGGAGGTCATGAGACTGGGTGGGCTCTGATGCTGCCAATACCTTATTGATGCATCTTATTGATTCAGGCTACGTTCTGTAGTAAGAGAATAAAGAAGATACAACACACAAAGTTTGAGCTACCTGCAGTAATTTAACTGTATTTGCTTTCAAGGCACACAAACAGCACTATGGCAATTTCTACTCAGTTAGGGCATGTGTCACATCTGACACCTCCGAGCAGTTCCATTTATTCCAGTGGAATCTATGTGGCTCCAAAAGCATAATTTAACTCATAGGTTTATCAGGCACTACTAGGTTTACATTTGCCATGTCTGGGATGATGATCCCCTCCCTACACTAAACAGAAAACACTAATCTTGGTTACAATTTTTATTAATTAACATTTTAATGAACACAGGGTAAAGCTCTTCCTTCCTTACCTTTATAGAAGCTTAGCAGAATAACACAGTGCCTTTGTTGAGGAATGTATCTATATAAGAATTTTTGAATACATCCAACATCTCAAACAAAGCCTGCCTGGTCAATTCCTGCATTTTGGAATGTGGGATGAGAAACCTCCTTATTCACTATGCTGAGTTTTCTGTCATAACAGCCTTTATACAGCTGTCACAAGTTCACCAGTCATCTGTGTAACTATTGGAGGCTGTTCAGGGCCCTGCTTCCCCACCAAATACAAACCCAGCTCCAGTCCAAATTGGTTGGTTTAACCCACATGTTGCTGTGTTTTAGCCTACGTGTTTTTCAAATGTTGCTGGTTATGCCTCCAAACATTTTCCTTAATAGCAGTGTTGCGTGTCAGTTACTCCTTTCCTACATAATTCTCTTTGCTGTTTTAAAATTCAGTGCCCATTGTTGTTTTTGCCTTACTGAGTGTCCACGAAGTTTTATTAGTTAAAAATGCATCAATAGCACCTTATGAAACAGGTAGTTCCAAACAATTCTAAATTTGAAATACATTTGCTCTCCAAGAATATAAAGCCTGCTTCTTGCACTACTTAATTTCTTTGCATTAACTCACAATTCTGCACTAAAAAAAAATTCATTCAGGGTATTAACGGGTTTGTCTGCACAAATAATTTTTTGATGATATTATATATAAAAGAATTTCCTACAGCAACAAACAGTGAGCTGGGGTTGTAGTAAGACTTGCCCTGTTTTGTTGCACTACAAGGTAGAACTGAAGGAAAAGAGAAACTTATTTGACAAACAAGCTCTTTTCCAGGTGTGAAACAGCAACACCTCACAGTTACAAAATCAAAAGTGAACAATCCAGTCTGCAAAAACGAGTTTCACATACATACAGATGGATTAAAAGAAAGGAGCTCGTTCTGGAGACCAGACCTGGCAGAAATATTAATCAAATATTGTAAATTATTTATGTGGGTACTTCTTTCTAAAAGCCTGTCAGATTGATTTATATCCACATCATTTATGCACGAGTCACTTTAGCCCTTGCAAGGGAAAGACAGCAGGCTTTTTAACTCAGAGTAATGGTTTGGGACTTCAAGGGAAAAGCAGCCTGTCCAATTGTAACTGGAAAGGCTGCAGATTTCCCAAATGCAATTATGACAAGAAATTAATCCGGGCTGGAAACTGAAACATGTGAACTCTGCAAGAGCTGTGGGAGATCTGTCAAACTGTGCATCATAAACCCCATTGTGATTACAGGTACAGATGACACTTCTGGCAGCAGGACCCCTATTAAGCTGACACACTAATTAAGTTACAACAAAAACCCCAAAGCTTTAAAGCTCTCTGTTTTCCTGTTTAGCTCCAGGTTGACACTTGTTTGTTGTTAAATGAAAAATCATTTACACTTGAAATCGGCAGAACACTCCAGGCATGGGCAACCCTGTATCTGTTTTCATCCCTCTGCTTTCTTAGACGGCAATATCAAGTGTCCCTTCTTTGGGACACTTTAGACTTGACAGCATGCACTTATGTGAAGTTAATGAACACGGGGTAAAGCTCTTCCTTCCTTACCTTTACCAGGAATGCATTTAAAATGGATTCTGTGCTTCTACAATTGGAAAGGGAGTTCAGGCTATCGAGACCTCAGCGGGTATCAGGCTGTGAGAGGTCTGAATTATATTATGATTATATTTTATATATATATATAATTGTAATGTATGGTACAAAATATAATAATATATAATACGTAAAAGATATAGATGATATATAGTAAGATATGATAACGATATTATAATATCTATAATACGATACAATATGATAAATGTAATTACAATATAAACGGTATTTCTTGCAACAAGATCCTAATTGAAACAGTGATAATTTACATGCCAATAACTCTGTCATTCCTTGAGCAATCTCACAGGTCCATCCGATTTGCCATAACCTCTCTGTTCAGCGTTGCCTGCGAACAGCGGCTAAGGACTTTAATGCAGGTTCTGGTTCCTTAAATTAATTATTTATTAATTATTATTTTATTACGTATACTGTAATAATAACGAAATAATTAAATAAATTCCTAGTTCAGTGGAACTGTGAGGATCCCGCAGCGGGTCAGTCGCCCTGCGCGCCAGCGGCTCCCTCAGGAGGTGCGCGCACCTCGGGCGCGGGTCCGGGTTGAGTTCCGTGCCCGATCCCGTGCCCGATCCCATTCCCGTTCCCGCTCCCGTTCCCGCCGTACCTGAGCCGGGAATCGCTCCTTCGCCCCGCTCGCACTTCCCGCCCGGCGCCGCCGCCGCTACGGGCCGGCAGAGCGGCCAAACCTCGCCGGGGGAGCGGCAGCGCCGGGGGGCGGGGGCGGGGCCTCGGGCGGGGCGGGGCGAAGGGGGAGCCCGGCCGTGCGGGCGCGCGCGCCGGGGGGCGGGGCCTGCGCGTGTCTCGCGCCGGGCGCGCGGGCGGGAGCGGCGCGGAGCGGAGCCGCCGAGCGGGGCCCGGCGGAGCCGCCCCTGCCCCTGCGCTGCCCGCGGGCCGACACAGCCGGTGAGGGGCCGCGCCGCCCGCGCCGCGCCGGGAATGGGCGGGGAGGGTTAACGCGCCTCGGCGGCCGCTGGGGGGAGCGCGCCGGGGCGGGGCGGGGCCTGCGGGCGCCGGTAGCTGCGGGAGCAGCCGCCGCGCTGGGCAGGGGCTGCGGCGGCGGCGGCGTTGGCCGGGCAGGGTCCGCCGGGGGCTGCGGCGCTGCCGCGCAGGTGGGTGCGGGTCCCGGCGGGGGTGCGCGGGCCGTGTCGGGCCGTGGGAGGGGGCGGCCGGGGGGGTCGCGGCCTCGCCCCGCCGGGCCCCGCACGCTGTCACCGCCCGCGGCGGGGCGGGGCGGCCCCGGCACGGCCCCGGGCAGCGCGGCGGGGCGGCCACATCACCCCGCGTCCTGCCGGGCACTGCCCGCCGGCCGGGCGGGGTCCGGCGCTGCCTCGCACGGTCGGTCATTCCTGCGCTGCCCGCTCGCTCTCCCCGGCCGTGCTTTTCCGCCCCTCCTCGCTCGGTCTGTCCTTGGGAAGCGCTCGCTTTTGTTGTCTCAGTCACCTCAGTCCGAGGTGATGGGGAGCGCTGCCTTTTTGCCCAGACCCTGTGGCGGTGTTGGGGTTTTCGTGTGTGTTTTCTTTGCGAGCGCTGAACGGTCACGTTTCGTGTATTTTATCGCCTCTACTACGGGGTGAGCGTCAGCTGACACGGTGCTTTGTTTCTGGATCTGCTGCCATCCTGGAGCCCGTGTCAGGAATTGCTGCCCTTCCACAGCTGCCTCGTTGGTAGCGTGAGCTCCGAATCTCAGTTGGGAAGTCTGCAATTTATTTTACCTGGAATGTTGGCTGTGCACCGTGGAAGTTCACGTTGTGGTTCGTGCCGTGTGAAATGGTTAGAATTGAAGCCCCGGTGGAAATGGGAGAGACTGGGAGATGCGAAGAAAAGATGTAAAGAAACACCTACGGGGGTGTTGGTGGTGGGGGGAGCAGTACAGGAGCCAAGGGAACGAAAGCAAATGGATAGAAATAGGATTGTTCTTCAGAACAATGCATGTTTGGGGGGCCACGCTGGTGCCCATGGGGTGGTTGCAGCTGGATAACACGTTACCTCAAACCCGACAGGCTGTAACCACAAAAAAGTTGCCGGGTTTGGCTGTAGGGTTGTAATTCTCAAACAATGGCCAGCTGGGCTAAGGTGACTCCAGCAGTAACCTCCGCCAGCTGCCTGCCCTCCTTTCCTCCCTGAGATTACGGCGTCTGTAGCCGTAGGTGGCTGAACACACATCTCCTCCTGAGCCACAACCTGACATGCTACTGGAGTTTGTGTTGAAAACTGCAGCAGCTCAGATGTGTGCCCCGATTCAGGGTCACTTATGAGTCAGCACCCTCACAGCCATTTCAAATAGGATGGGAAGAGAGAAATCACCACCTTGCCCGTGCTGCTGTGACTAGAGTTGGTAGTACAAGAGTGGAATTTTTTTCAGTAATGAAATATTTGGATTAAATCAGTAGTTGTTTAGTTAACTGCTGTACTGAATGTAGTTCAGTTCTGGAAGCACAGTTCAGAACTTTTATGACAGAACAGCAGTTTGTAGAGCAGTCGAGTCTGTGGCTTTACTGTGTCATCCAGAATTTTGGAATTGTCTGAATCCATCAAACTGCAAGAGAGGCTGCACCTTGAAAAAGTTTGGGATCTGCTGAGTGAAATGTGAATTTATCATAATATTTGACATAATGTGAACTTTCTTCACCACTGCTGGGAAACCAATTTAGTTGTAATTAAATCACTATAAAGATGTTAGCAGAAGCCTAAACTGAAGAAAGCCTACTATCTGGGCTATACTAAAGCATCGTGTTTTTCATAATTTTTAACATTCTTTTCGATCCTGTCACGAGCTTTTTTGAGATTTTGTTCGCATAACTTTTCATCTGTAATATGTGACTAATGGCCTGACTAGCAAAAAAAGCAGGTTTTGTATTTACATGACCCATACCTTTTTGCTGAATTGCAAATCGTGGTGATGAAAGAAACCCTGGTTGGCTTTTGAAGGGCCTTTGGGAACTGGGGGGGTTAACTGGTTTTTTTTATTCCCCTCTGAGTCTATCCCTTTCTCAGTTCCTGGAAGCAGTTATCTGTGCTGCTGTATGAATAGAAATATTTCACCATACTATTGTACGCAGCGTGTGAGTTCCTCACAATTATTCCTTATTTTGTGAAGCAGGATACTCTCCCATTGTTATCCCTCCTCCCTATTTTCAAGCCTGTTCCCCCCAAATCCTCTCTTTTGTGTGAGAGATTTGTTACAACACTTACCTGTCTAAGCCACTGATAAAGTGTGTTATGTTTGGAGGGTCTGGCTTGTTTTAGCTGAGTACGGTTTGATCAGAGATGTAAGTATGGAGGAGTGCATGTGGCTTTTAAACTAATTGCTACAACTAAAACAGCAGTGTGTCTTCTTGACCCTTGCTGGCTACTCTGCCTTCAGAGCACCCTTGGTGAGGAGGATTCTATCCATTGCTGCCTGTTTAAGCCAAGAGTTTAACTCTGTGGCATGCAGTGGGCTGCTGTATGGCAGTGGTAGAGCAGGAGATCCTAGGAAATCCAGTGCTGACTTAGCAAAAGTGGTGTTTTCTAGTATATGATTCATATCAATATTGTTAATGCAACTTCGTTGTCAGGGCGAGATTATGATGGAATTTCTGTAGCTGGAGCGTGCTTTGCCTTGCACAGTGATGTTACCCATGGTGACTTTAGGCTGTCTGTCTGCATGGATTCACTAGTGCTTCTAGGTCCTTCTGGGCTTCTGAAATATCTTTATTGCTTTTAGCATTTTGTTTCAGCTGTTAGAAAAGGGGGTTGTTGGGTTTGTGCCACCTGTAGGGAAGAGAGAAACAGCCATGGATACAAACACATAGTATTTACTGACTTCGTACTCTGAAATTCAGGCTATAAACTAACCATACGGTGACAGAAAATTAACATCCACAGGTCTTCAATATTTTAGGTAGTTAGAAGAGTGAGAATTATTTTAATCAGTTTATCACTAGGAAGTGATATGTGTGGGTTCTGGCTCCTGTTGCTTTTTGTGTTTTGTACCTTGTTTCAAAAGAGGAAGGGCACGTGGTAATTTTTTTTCTCACATCTGCTTTAAATTTAGAGACTTATAATTATGTCCCAGTCACTGCACAAAACAAATGGTGATGCACCTACCCAGCCTACCCACGTGTCAGTGTTAAGAAGGTAGGGCAGGGAGGGACGATGTGGGTCCAGTCTCTGGTAAACCCAGGCAAGAACCAGTTTGAGAATGGTCATATCTGCACCATGTGCTAATCCTTCTGTAACAGATTCAATCAGGGAGAGAATATGTGCTGAGGCAGTGTCCAAGACTTCTGCCACACCTGGAAAGCCTTTCAGTGTGATGTCCAGGGAGTGTTAATCAGTATGTGCTCCAGTCTCTGGAGGAAGACAGAGAAGCTTCTGTTTGTGCACAGCAGCCAGAACAGAAAGAACTTGCTTGTGCCACCCAAATTTAGTGACTGGGTTGACTCTTAGTACGCTGGGTGCAGAACCACTGAAGTCTGACAAGGGAGATGAAGAAAGGCCTTTGGAAATATCAGTAGTGCCTCATGTTCTGCCTCAAGCTGAGACTGACCTCCAGAGCTTGAAGAAAAAATCCTTATATGCAAGTGGCGTATCAGAAAGAGTATATAAATATGAGTAAATAAAGGTTTTAGCTGAAATAGATTTATTTGCTATAATAACGGTAAGTCTTTTGTTTTTGTGGTCTTGTTTTTTGGGAAAGAAGATATAAGGGAATGAAGCTCTGGTGGTGGAAGTGTACCCTTTATGCTGATATCAAGACTTATGGAAGTTATAAGAAACAAAACTTGATGTCAGTTAAATCTGCTTTTGCAAAGAAACTGTTGTAGAGTAGAATATGTTCTGTTTTCCTTGTTGGGTAAGTAGATCCCATGAAAGGAATTGTACACATGTGGGAGACAAATTAACTAGGAAGCTGATGAGTATTTCTGGCTCTTGTTTAGAGACTCACAGGTAGTGTTTTCTGGATGGGCTATCTTGTAGGAATAGGAAGCAGAGTGGTATCTAAAAAGGACGGGTCATCAAGATGGTTCCATGTTCTGTGGTGATTTAAAGTGTATGTGTGCCATTTATGCTAACCTTTCAAATGAAAAAACTGTAACAGGAATGTCACTTTATGTTTAGAAACAAAACACTCCCTTGACAAATGACTGCTGTTTTTTTTCCTCAAAATGTCGGGGTTGTTGAGGTCGGGGTTGATGACCTGCCTTTTACAAAACATGGTTTTTTTAATATGTCAAAGTCATCTCAAGATTATTGGGGATTTCTGAGATGCTGTTCTGGGAAGATTTCTCTGTTGTGTACGTGGGGGAGAATATATCAATTCCCATCTTCTTATGTTTGGTGAGACAGAACAAAGGCACTGCTACGTTCAGTGAACCTGGCAGATGTGCAAGTAGGTGAACTCAATTTAAAAAAATAAACCAACCACCACCACCATCCTACAGCTTTTAAAAAGGATTGGATATAAACAGATGGCAGCGCTTGGGCTTCTGTTTATGTGCTATTTAGGAATGAGAATCAATCCTAATATGAACAGTTACTTTTTTGGCTTCTTTCTGTCTTAATTTCATTTATCGCTTTTGCTTTCTTGCTTTCTTAAAGCCACGAGGATATTTTGATAAAGATAAACAACCCTGAATTCCATGGGTTCAGTGCCTTGTGTCCAGCACTGACTGACTTGCAAGCAGTTTCCAGAGTAAACTTTCTTCTGTCTTTTTTGTGTGTAATAGTCATTAAATTATCATGAAAATTAGTGAGCTTTCTTACCTTCCAAAACTAGTCAAAACTGAAATGTATAATATAGCCCTAAGTTAAAGGCTTCAGACTTTATATAAAAAGTAACATAGCAGCCATAGCTTTTGTAACTGTGGTGGTGTGCACTAGGAAGTAACGGGAATTCAATATTTCTCTTGATTAAGACACCTCTAAGTTGTGAATCGTGTCAATTCTCTCATTATACCCACTGTCTGGGTTCCAGGGTAAAGATATCTGGCAGGGTTTTATTGGAATATAAGCTTTCCCTTTTTTTGGAATTCTACCTTTTCTACCCCCTTCTCCTCACGGTGCTACTCGGTAGTCCACGTCCTGCTGAGTAATCCAGTCATCCTTATTTGTGATTAGCTCTTCGGGTGTGAATTATGTAAATGGGAACAATTGCTACCTCTGTTAATGAAGCCTAATGTGTCTGCTGCAGACCTTTATCAGATTAAGGCGCCTCTTGTGAAGGCTGACTTTGCTTCTATTATAAAACTGAGCTTTCCTTGTGCAGACAGGAGTCGGTGGGACAAGAAGTTCTGTCTTCTGGAAGCTGGATAGATGGCTTCCAGTATGCTACTGGGAGGCACTAGAGTTGTGCTTGCCTGCCTGGTTTGTGATCCCACTGCCCCATTCCCGACTATCAGGCAGTGATACTGTTAAGGAGTTGTCTCCATAGATGTTGCTGTCTGTCAGCTGGTATCAGTCCTGAACAGAAACTGCAGGAAAGAAATTCAGAGGAAATGTTACTTGCTGAAGGCTGCAGAAGTTATTCCAAAATTCTTTTTTGTTTTGACAAATGTAAGCAGGGTTTTTCCTGTATTTCTGCAGTATGTTGTTGTGTATTTGTTTGCTTGCTTCCCTAGAAGTAGTTACTGTGGTATTAGTATTTGTCCTGGAATAGAGGGAGATATGAAAGGCATTATATATTTATGTGACAAGAGAGATCCTCCAGAGGTTAACAAAACTCTCTGTTAATGAATCTTCTGTTTTCTGTCAGCTGTAGCCAGGAATGTCTGCTTTCTGAGCCATTGGTTCACATAAAATACTACATATAGGGGCTGAGCGTGACAGCATTGGTAAACACATCTCATTTTATTGGAGTCTTCATACTGAAGTTGATGTTAATGTGATCCCTGCAGAATTTCTTACATTTCCACTATGCCTGAATACAACCTTTTTATTGAAAACCATCAGATCTTTGACAAGACCCATGTTCCTATTCCTGCTCTCTCTCATGTCATAATTGCCTTACAAGTAAATCTGCATGAAGTTGTGCAGGTGGCTTTTGACTGTTCTTTTTGTGTGCCAGGGCCTGATGCAGCTTTTGGGCTGCTTTGAATCACTGTTTTCAGTGTGTATGGGTCTGGATATTGGTGTTCTTACTGGGTTGGTAGCTGCTTTGCTGTTTTGAAGGAAGCTTAATTCTCCGTTGCTTTTCACTGGCTGACCAGGTTATTGTAATGAAATAAATTGCACTGCAGTACATTTAAATGTCTCCTGCCAGATTTTAAACTTTTTCCACAGTTCATGGTGTCTGTCTCTGAGTGTTTTTTGGACAGTCACCTATGATCTGAGAAGACATTTTTGTTAGCTAGCATTCAGGCAGAATGTACTGTTAATTTATCTTAACATTTTCATGCAGAAAATGTGTTCATAACTGTCCTTTTTCAAACCTTTTTCTACAGTACTGTGTAATTCTTGCCTGTTTTTCTGATAGTCCTTCTTTCCACCTTTTCCATAATCACTAGATAGCATTTTCCACTAATACTAAAGCAGGTCAGTCATATGTTTTTGTACTTGCAAAGCTGCTATGCTTTCTAGATATCTATATGAAGTTTTTGCTTGGGCTGACTTGAATTTATTTTTTTTTTTAATTTGGCTTGCAGATAGGATACTCTTTGGAATTTTTTGTTCTCTTATTGAACAGTCAACATGAGAGTTGTGTTTCATAAATTTAAAGGTATACAAGCCACCTTTGAGGGAAAATGGTTTAGCACTGGCTTCAGCTGTTTTGGTTTTTTAAACACTTGGAGTTTATAGTCTCTTTCTTTTTAATCTTGGGTAAGGGTTCCTAATATTGGCAGAAAAGACCGAAGTTTTTGGAAACCTGCAGGAGAGCTTGCAAGGGGAAGGTGGTTTGCACGTTCATGTCCCAGTTGGACAGTGTTCCTTGTGGTTACCACCATCTTGTAAGGTTAAGGGATGATTTATTTGTGACTAAAATTAGAGTCAGAGTAGAAGAGGAAAATAGTAACAGTGCTGCATGTTGGCCTCATGAAAGATAAGGAATCATACTTCTGAGATTCCTGGTAAAATGCTACTGTGGGTCAGAATATTGAAAAACTCTCAACATTTCTGGTTATGTTGCTATCTGAAAGAAATCTTCCATATACTTTTGCTTGGATTCCAGGCGGAAAAACAGAATTCTTTCTTCTTCCTGATTACTTGGTGCTGTGAATAAGAATAGACTTTTTTGTTGCTTCCTTCACTTTGCTGTTTCCAGGATGAAAGACGTTTTTCCTAGCTTAATTGTCTTAATATTTGCTTCTACAACAAATTGATATGACTGGGGATAAATGCTACTAGAAAAATAATGGGGGGGGAAAAAAGAGTTAAGATTTATTTTGTAACTTTTTTTTTTTTGCTTGAACCACGGCAAATCTCTGTGTCAGTGAAAAGACTGAAACTGGCTGCATGTGTGGAAGGGTGTATTTAGTTAACACTTGGGATATTCACAGCTTTGAAGCCTAACAATGGCGTAATCAAAGTTGTTATTCAAGAAAAATACTGGAGGGTTACATATGCCTCTTTCCAGAGACTACTTCTCTTCTCAGTCTATTGCTTTGGTTTGAAAAGTGGGTGCAGTGTAAGGCAGGGCAGTGAGAGTAGAGTTGTTCTCCCTGAGTTTCATCGGTGCCAGCTCTGGGAATCCTTCCCATAACCCTGATCAACAGCTATTTCTAGCAGTTGGCTTTCATAGCTTGAATTATTTGATGTTTGTGGAGAAGCAGACAGGATGGTGCCTACCTGTGAAACAAAACTTAGAGCTGAATTAGCACAGTGTTTCCACTTAGGGTGGATGAGAGCTCGCCTGCCTGCCCAGTATAATTGGAGATGCTTCCTGCTCAGCACCTGCTGTGGTACCAGCTCCTTGCAGCTGCCTGGGAAGCTGCTTTTCTGTCAAGGGTATCAGCCAATTTCATTCTTTGAAAAGTATTAATAGTTCAACAAAACATTTGCTAAAGCAAAGAGAAAGCAATTCCGTGAGATTTCCTATTTTGAGGGTGATGAACTCACTAGAAGTGATCTAAAAACTTTTGTGCTCCTCTTGTGTGCTCTTAAGGGCTTTACCAGGTGATACTTCTGTGTGCAACAGTGATGTACTTCCAGCAGCTTTTAAACTTAGTGGTTTTGGGGGAAACTGAAACTCGTGCAGTAAAACACGTCTGATCTCTTGATTCAAGTTAAACTCATTTAAAGCTGTTAAGTGAATGAGTGTTTGCACTGACTTACTGTGGTGAGTTTTTAGCAAATGAATTAAGTGTTGTGATTTGGATTAATTTTCAAGAGAATCCTCATGAATGCAAGCTCTCAGTTGAATGTACTTTATGGAGCGTCTAAGAAATCATATCTGACTTGTTTTGAGAGCTCAAGTGGTGTCACAGCAGCATTTTTAGCATTTTGATATCTCAAACAGTGAGACTAGTCTGAAATAGCCTTTCTGTTTGGAAGAAGTGTTTTTCTTCCAGATCTGGGGCACAGTGTCTTGCTTATTGAAGCAACTTCAGTGGAACAGTGTAGACTTTGTTACATAGTTTATATTTCTGTACTGTTTTGCATAAGGATATAGAGTTGAAATAGAAGAAATGTAACTAGTGTTAAAAAAATAAATCTGTAGGTGTTGCTTTGGTAGGTAATTTCAATTATTAATGCTGCTGGTTGTCTTTCCTTGGCCTGTTTTCCTTTATGTATGTGTTTTAAAATATTCTGTAGCAATATTGTTGCTAGCTTTTCTTGTCATTTAAAAAAAAGAGAGCAAGCACTTGAATGTCTTGAACTGCTCGCAAAACAGTATCAGCTTCCATAAGCTTTGTAAAACTGCTCATGCCATTGTATCTTCTATGAAATTGTGTGAAAATGAAGAAATGCTGGCTTATTCTGATCTAGTTTTCCATTTAAAATTTCAACTAAACATTTTAAAACTATTTCTTGCTGTATCTTTTCCTTTACTAACTTTTTGTTCTGAAAGGAAAAATGCTGTATCTTTTCTTCATTGGGCTTTTACTTTTTTCCCTTCCAGTATTTTCTGCAATATTGTTTTTTTGTCTTCCCCTCCACCCACTTGCACTATTTCTATATTTTGTAAGTGTATTCATCTTTTAAACCTAGTCTTTAATCTACTTGCCCAATTATTATCTCACTCACATGCTATAGGATTTGAAAAAATTGATTCTGAATATCTGTCAAACCTAACTTCTGAACAGAGGGGGCAGTTAGATAAAAGCTGGTGTGAAAGGAAAGATGTTGGGATATATAAGGTGCTGCTGCTCTTTAGACACTGCTCAATATTCTTTCGTCTGTGGTGATCAGGAATGTTTCAATGTTCTAGCTTTTATTTCAGTTGAGCCCAACAGTTACAAGAAATAGTTTACACTGGAAAAAAGTAGGAGGAGGGGGAAGAGAACTGTATAGTGGGAGTGGTTCTTTAGTGCAGTAGTTCAGTCACAGGAATGGATTTCTTCCCTGTCTCTTGCTTTTCCACTAGATTTTGACTACTAACCACGGTCCCAACCCTGTGCCCCTGCACTAAAGGGTTCCCTGCCAGCACTTGTACAGCAGCATCATATTGCACTACAAAAATAAGGAGTTTTATTGCATGTGCTGCCAGAGTTCTTGTTTAATGAAAAAGTAGAGGGGAGAAGGAACAGCAGCATGATGATGTCATACTGTTCTGTGTTTCAGGTCCCTGCTGTTGGAATATTATTTCGTGGGATTAATCTGAGCTGGTTAATGAAAAGCATGTTTCAATTGAAATCTTTTCTTAAGCTGAACGAAGATTTGAGTTATTTTAGTTTGAGAAAAAACAAAAGACCAGAACTTGTTTTCAGTGGAGGTTTGATTTTCTTGTTCCTCTCAACCTTGTTGGTTCCATTGCTGTGTGATTGCTGTTCTTTTGGAGTTACATCTCTACTTGCTTAAGCTCTGTGGTCAGTAGTGATTTCATGATTACTCTGAGTTTTGGTTCTGACTTCTGCGTTTGAAGAAAGGCTGACAGCAACTCAAATGTGACCTGGTAGTCAAGATCATGATCAGAGTCATTTCAGTCCATCGTGTCTTCCCATTTGCAGGATTATTTTCACAGCTCAAGGGTCTAGAAATTGTGTCCTATGGAAGCTAGCAGTGCTTGAAGGAAAAATATACTACTCAGTGGGCTTTAAATTTTGATTTTCTCTTACTCAGAAAGGTAATAAGTAAAGAATTAGGGCTGATGAGAAACAGAGGAAAAGATTAGATGGCTTCTGTAGAGTTAGATCATGACCAACAAAATTTTGGCTTGAAAATTGATGGATTCTCTTTCCCTTACCTCTTTACTGTGATAATGTAACAACAGAAAAACAAAAATAGAAGTTCCCCTTTGAGTTTAAATATTAGGGTTTAAATAAAAGATTGCTTTTCTGTGAGTGGAAATTGAAAAGATATTGTAGAAGTACAAAGGTAGTAGAATACACTGTATTGCAATGCGGGACAAAACATTTGATGATAAGCTAGGTATTTAATTTGTTGCTCTTACTGATACAGTTTTTAATATGTTATTCTTATTGATACAGATATGGTCCTGAACATCATGAGCATGTGACTTTGAAGATGGACAACTGGATCTGTCATAAGTTGTGATTGGCCTTAAGTTGACTTATAACCACTGAAGAACTCTCTCATTCCCGATTTTTGCCTATCTGATTGCCTCACACCACCAGCTTAATCATGTATGGAAGTGCTCGGTCCGTGGGGAAGGTTGAGCCCAGCAACCAGAGCCCAGGGCGTTCACCGAGGCTGCCGCGGTCACCACGCCTGGGCCATCGTCGAACCAACAGTACAGGAGGCAGCTCTGGGAGTAGTACTGGGGGTGGCAGTGGGAAAACCCTTTCTATGGAAAATATCCAGTCCTTAAACGCTGCCTATGCCACGTCCGGCCCTATGTATCTAAGTGACCATGAGAACGTGGGTGCAGACACCCCGAAAAGCACCATGACTCTGGGCCGGTCTGGGGGGCGGCTGCCTTACGGTGTTAGGATGACTGCGATGGGGAGCAGCCCTAACATCGCCAGTAGTGGAGTTGCCAGCGACACCATCGCATTTGGGGAGCACCACCTCCCCCCGGTGAGTATGGCATCCACTGTGCCTCACTCGCTGCGCCAGGCTAGGGATAACACCATCATGGATCTGCAGACACAACTCAAAGAAGTGCTGAGGGAGAACGATCTGCTTCGCAAGGACGTGGAGGTGAAGGAAAGCAAGCTGAGTTCTTCCATGAATAGCATCAAGACCTTCTGGAGTCCTGAGCTAAAAAAGGAGAGAGCTCTGAGGAAAGATGAAGCGTCAAAAATCACCATTTGGAAGGAACAATATAGAGTTTTGCAAGAAGAAAACCAGGTTTGTCATCTAATGTCACGGTTGTGTTAGCGTGGTAGCGTGATCAAATGAGTTTAATAAACTTGCATGTCACATTTAAGCAGCTAAATGAGATCGGTGCTTTTCTTGGGTAATTGATGTGGGTAAGACGTGTTTTCAACTTGCAAGCCTCTTTTTTAAATGTTTCTTGTCAGACTCTTGAGTGCCTGTCTCTCCTTGGGTGTCATGTGGGTTTTTTTCCTGGGACTGGTGCTAACCACGTGGTTTCCTTGGGAAATTATGTTACCCTGTTCATAATTAATATTTTCGTACCGTTTACCTCTTGAAGAGGTAATGCATCTCACAGGTAATTACCTCTGAGATGCAGAATGTACTAGCTGCTGACCCCAAATACAACTGAACTGTTGCTGAATTTCGATGGATTGCCCTTAAAACAAAGTTCAGGTTACACTGGTCTTACTTTAGACGGAAAACTCCAGACCTGCAGTTTTCACACACAGATATAAATTGTGTTCTTGGCTACATTTAAGTAACACTGTTTTCTACATGCTCATCTGCTTTTTTATTATAAGCTGTGTGTATCTTGTTGTGCAACTCTCACAGAACACCCTACAAGTTTTTTTGTAGTGGTCTGGCTAGTTACAGAATAGGCAGAAGAACAGAGAGTCTGGGGTGTCTGGGTCTTTTGTCTTGTCCATCTTAAAAGCATCTCCAACTTAGAATAAAACTGAGAGGCTGATTAAAGTTGAGGTCTCTTTGTAGTCTGTTCCACTTATTAAAAGCTTTTTTCAGGTTTTCTTACCTAGACCTTCTTGCTATCTTAATCCTGAAGTAACTACTTGTCTTTGAGTTAGCATCCTCCTCTTCAGTTGTTTCTGGCCAAATGTTAGTTAGGCATCTCTCTGGACTCTCAGGTCATAAAACTCACTACTCTTAATGAAAAATGGGCCTGGCACCCAGCTTCAAAAGTTCCCTGAAATGTAAGTCAGCTTCCACCATGGCAAAATTACTTTCCCTACTGAGCTTTTTAAGTATCCAGGAACGTTTAATGAAATAGTTTCCATAATTCAAGCGTGATCATGTTCTTGTAGCTCTTAAGGTATAGTTGCTATTTTAGGGAACACTTTTTGTAAGGTTTGCTTTAGAAGGTGGAAGGGAGAGGGGAAACTGTTGGAGGAAAAGGATAGTGCTGGTAGTATTCCACATGTTGTACTCTACTTTCGGTTGACCTGTCTTAAACAGTTAATTCCTTTTGGTTAATGGTACTCTGCTACACTGAATATGTCTGCAATTTTCTTTTCACTTCTTAAAGAACTTAGTTGAAGAAAGTAAGTTGCTTTTCCCAAGGTAGTAAGAAATAATTTAATGAACCTGTCATGTGGTTTTACAGCTGTATTCTTGCTAAATGGTAAGTGTTACGATGTGGGGTTTGTTAAGGTGTGTGACGTTTCGTATCCATTTTCATATGTCTTCTTGGAGTGCAGAAAACCTGCAGTTAAATAATTTCTATTGTAAAAGTTGGACTTCTTTAGAAGGAGTAATACAGTGAAAATTTTAGTTAGAGTGGTACAGTACCAGGATCATAATACATGGAATGCCATTCACTCAACTTTCTGGTGCTCTTTGTTGCAGGTAAGTCTTTTAATTCTCAAATTCTTTTCGGTTTTAGTCCTGTTTTCATATTGAAGAGAATGTCTTGGAATATAGTAACTTCTTTTTTTTTTTTTCTGAAATCAGTTTTGACATTTGAAGATGCTTTCAATATCTTACAAGAAAAATCCAATGAGTATATGGTTTAGAATGGATTAAGCAATTACTAAATATGAATAGATTAGAGAACAGTGATTACTCTTAGATTTTTTTTTCTTGTCTTTTCTTTATCCCCTAATTAAACATTTACAGATATTTCTAGGCTGCTGTTCTCAAGGCAATCACTGTAATTAGTACCACACTGGTAGAATTGTATAACTTTGGTCCAAAAATAAGAAGGGTGCAATTTAAAAGTAAAAGGGTATTATTGCAATGAGCTGTAAAAACTAAGAATGCTAATTAATAGATTATAGTTAGCTAACAGTGTGACCTAATTAAACTCTGAATTCACTGTGTCTTCTATAGCCTTTTGAAGTTGGTCACTTCAGTCCTTTATATGGAAGATCAGTTTAATAGGATTTTCTATAATTGAACAGACTTCTCTGTTTATACTCTGAACAAGAGATTTTCCTGATCTCTTGGGGGACTAGAAAAATCTCATCATTACCCCTCAAGCCTCCCCCTAAAATGAGTTCTAGTATAATTGCAGGAACTGGAGTTTTAGACTTCAATACAAGTATTGCACGTGCACTACTTGTGCTTTAAATAAAGTTTATTTCAGGCCAATTGCATTGTTAAAAATTGACTCAGCTGGTGGAGCCAAGCTGCTGGCTGACTCATGCCATTATCTGATAGTCATCTCAATCTCTTTCCTGTGGTCATGGCTCTTTATTCCTCTACACACACTTGATTGTCACTGATTGTATTTTGTTTGTGGTTTTTTTATTTTATTGTGCTTCTTGTCACCTCAACTTGAACGATAGAATCGACCCTTTGTTTTGGAAGTTGTTACACCTGAAAAGCCTTCTGTGAATAAATGCACTGGTGTCTTCGGGTTCTTTTTCCTGTTTCTTGGGAATAGTGCAAATAAGTCACGATTATTGATGTATTGCTTACTGGTTTCCAGGAAATTTTCTGGATTTGATAAAGCTCAGAGAATGAACAGGGAGATGAAAGAGCATGCTACCTGTCCTGAGACAGTCACATCCTTTTGTTTGGTTGCCCTCTTAGGGCAGTAGGTAGAAGGGACGTCTTGGATATAACAGTGAGAATGTCATGCACATGGTTCTCTGTAGCTCTCACCTGGGTGGAGAGTGCTTTAATCTTGCTCAGCTGTGGTCTGTTCCCCAGCTGGTGGTGCAGCATCAGCTACTCTGAGCAAATAGTTCAGCTGGGCAGTGTGGCATATGCTGAGCTTTATTTTTGTCCTTTGTTACCGATTTTGAAGAGACAAACTCCTTTCTTTTCATAAATGGGGAGTGTTATTGTCCTCTCGTTTTGAAGAGCTCAAAACTAAACATGGAAAGTATTCCTCTAGTTAACAAAGATTCTTGAAAAAACACAATAGTTTTCAGTGCAATGTGGATTAGTTAACCAATCATACTTTGCAAGAAGCCAAAAGAAGAGTGCAAATGTTTTCTCAGTTATGCAAACCTGTGCATGTTCAAGGAGAAACTGATGAAACCAGTAAACAGGAGCTTGGTTTTGGCTTGGTATCACTCTCCTCAGCGTGCTTTAGTAACTGTGTTTTTCTGAGTTGAAGAATAATTTTTTTTTTTTAGTGTGTGTGGTTTAAAGTTTCCCTGGAAACCTCTTCATCAGAAACCAGAAGAGGAAAGGAAAGAGAGTGAGTATGTTTTGCACTGTGATAGAAAGAGTTTGAACTGAATAGTGGCGGGTGATGTGAAACTCTAGAACAAAGGAATTCCTCTCAATTCAAACTTGCTGATAACAAGGTGTTTGTCTCTTAAAATAGGTAGTACAATGCAAGTTTGATGTCTGACACCCTGCATTGAAATTTCCCACATTTGACTGATCTGCATTTAAGATCTGATTTATATTTCAGCTAAAATAGTGTGGTACTGCTGAAAACATCTTTTTGCTTTGATGCGTTTCTGTGGTCTTTTTGTGGTCAGAGACCTTGGATGTCTGAGTGAGAGAGTTTAACCAAGAAAATACTCCTGAAAGGAATTTCACCTTGCTTTTGGGGTAAGCACTTGAAGAGGATTCTACTTTATTGTGATGGAGACGTGGGAGGGATGTACTCCAGCATTTCATCAGTGCTCTTCTCCAGAGTCAGAACTACTCTCCATTTCTTAGTAGCATGCAACGAGCATCTCAGTTTTTAAAATGTAGTTGTCCATGTGTTAGTCTCTAAAATGTTGGGTGCTGCTGTTCTGAGACTGGCTGAGCTTCTAAGGAGTACATTCTTCCTCTGAAAATCAGATCAATTCTCACTTCTCCATTGATTTAATTTTTTTTTTCCAATTATATATTAAAAAAAAGTTTTTGTACGTCTTAGTACTGTGTCATTCTAATACTAGTACCATTCCTGAGTTAGTTATTAGTTTATAGAAAGCTAAGCTTTCTTCCATTTTGGATGTTTAATTGTGTAGTATGTGGTTTCTTAGGCATGGCTTAAAGGCATTATCTGTAGCCCACAGCATTACACTTAAATAATTCTTTCACTGGCAGATGTCTGTTGGCTTTCTAGAATGCTGCCAGCTTTAAGGTTTCTTCTGTCTTTCCCTAGTTGCAGCATGAAATGATAACTTAATTATCTCTTAGAATAACTCAAAACTACTTCCTCAAGAGTGCTTGATATCTGAGGCATTTATGAAGTTGCAGCACTTTGCAGCAACTTCAAAAATTGTCATCTAAGCACCCGAGAGAGGGGCCTTCTGTGTTCCGTCTTTTTTTTTTTTTCAATTCTGTAAGGAAATAAAATTAAGACTTTTTATGCTTATCTGTGTTCCCTAATGCTCCTTTTCTCCCATGTTTCCTGTTGAGGTAGAATCTAACACCTTGGGTTGCTTTGAGCTGTAGCATGGGCTGAACAGCTGGTCTCTACTTGATCCATTAAACATATAAGGGGAATACTACTAACTCAAAAGCAGCTTGGAATAAAACGGGTGACGTCAGTGGTATGGCTGAACTTAGCATTTAACTGAGCTTTTTTTGCTGTTAAGCTGGGGGAGAGTTTACTTGAAATTCTGCAGAACTTACAGCAGACTCTTTCTGCTATAATTCTTTCTCCACTATGTGTTGGGGCTGTTCAGACATTATACTCCTAGCTAGGTTTGCAGTGTGTTATTCTGCCATTTAGTGTGTATATTCATGAAAAGTCTTGTTTGTGTAACTGTATTTCTCTAGAAACCATCATCCCTTTCAGCGTTATTGTAATTCTGGTATTTGAGTTACTATTTTTTTTCCCCCTAAGGGTTCTTACTTTCTAAAGTGTGGACTAGGTGGCTATAAAACTGTATAAGGCTTCATTTTAGTTACTTAGTTATTAGAACAGTTATTAATCATAAATGATGGCAATAGATGAAATTATAGTTCATTTTCAGTGGTTTTGTACTGATGTTATAGCTTTCCAGTGCCAAATCCAGTATTCTCTTGTGTCTTCCTTGCCTTATTGATTTAAGTGGAAAGGAGAGGAGCACTTTACATGGAACTGCCATTCCACGGAAAAAAGATTGAAGTTATACTAATAATACTCATGACAATCTTCATGTGTACCTCCAAGACCAAAAATTGAGATAGAGCTTTTTTAAACTCCTTTCAATTCAGTGATATTAGGAAGCCTCACAGACTTGAAGATGATACAGCAGAGTGGGCTGCCATGACTGAACTGTTAGTTGGAAAGAACAGGGTTTTTTTCAGCAAAATAGGTGTCTAAGATCCTGTTAATAGTCCATATAATGCTCAAGACATTAGTAAAACAAGGAAACTTTTGTGTTTAGGATAAATACTTATATATATATGTATATTCTGAGATAAGAGCTGGAGACCAAAAGAGTTTAGAGGGGGCATTTCTGTACTCTGAAAGTGATGACTGTATTGGATATTTCATCAAGAGTACTCATTCCAGCTCTCTGAATTAGTTTTGAAGCAAGAAACATTGTGAAATGATGCTGTAGGCTCAGCCAGCAGGGAGGGAATAAAGGAATAAACTTGGTAGTGCTCTAGATGTTTCAGTTTGCAACTCCTTTGAATTAATTTTCTAGATGCACTTGTGTTTAGTAGACACAATCAAATACAAGTGTTTTCAGTCATAACAATTTGAGCTCCTCAACAGAAATCAGATTACAATGGCTTGTAAGCAGGTAAGCAGAGCCAGTTTGAGATTACATGATTTTTTTCCCTTGCATGGATAATGCTTTGTAGTTTTTCCAAATAATTTTTGCCATAATCCATTGAACACAGGGAAAAATGGCTGCATCAGCTAAATGTAGTGGATCATAATTATATCTCTGTTTTTTTTTTTTTTTGTCTGAAGATAACAACCACTAGACCTGGAAAAGAAAGTCTTTTTAGCAAAACTTAAGCTTCATAACCCAGAAGGTTCTACATAAGTGTGTTTCTACATAGTATTTTCAGATTTATATTGGATCCTCTTGGAAAGGTCAGAGTCACCATCTGTAGTGGAAAAAATACAAGGACAAAATGTATTTGGTTTCCTTCTGTGATGATACTAGTTGTTCTTTGTAAGTGATCTGCTTAGTGTTTGCAGTAGTAGTACCTTGGACTGTGAAGCAGAAATGGGTGCTTGGTTATATCAGCAGCCTTAAGAAGCAGGTAGCAATGATGTGAAGCACCATTGTAACTTAGAGATCATAGTAAACCACCCAAAACCTCCTTGATTTAGGGATAATTTTGCTTCCAAGGAATATTAAATTGTCTACCTTTATTTATCCCCGGACAACTTTGACTTTTTCTTTGTATTTATAATCTTGGATTAAACATTAAAAACTTTTGTACTGTTTGGGAGAAATTGGGGCATACCGATGTACATCGTGTTTTGCAGTTGCAGAGTCAGTGTTTATATTTAAACCATGAAGAAAAGAAAGGAGGGATCTGTTGTCAATATCTAGATCAGGATTTAAAGAGATTTCATGGTAATTTGAATTTTTGTCATTTGACCTCCATTAAGAAGGTGGTCTTATGGATTCACTGTAGGAAGAGACTGGATTCTTTAAAAAATACAACCCGTGACTCCCAAGCAATACGTGAACCCCCCCTTTCAAAAAACCAACCAACAAAAAAAAAAACGAAACCCAAAAAACAAAACAAAACCAAAAAACCCAAAACAAACAAAAAAAAAAACAAACCCCAACCCCCCAAAAGCATAAAGTAGTTTTCTACTGCATGTGTGCTCACTGAAACGAGCGTGATCAAGTGCCAAAATACTGGCATAGAACACCATTCAGAGTGCTTCTAGTGATCATTGCTTTAGAAATTGGAGGAGTTAAACTCATATATAACAGTTACAGGAATAAATACCACGTGACTGACTTCTTCAGTTTAATTTTAGCAACTTGGTTTGTAAACTGGAATGCTAAGTAATGTACAATCATCAGTAAACCTTAGATCTTGATGCCTGTTGCATTTGAGCTGTTTTCTGATCTATATACAAGCTTTTATTTATCTTTTTTTTAATTTATGTACTGCTGCTTATTCCTATTGTTTAAATTATTAAAGTGTGTGTGCAGTGGGCTGCTTTTGCTCTTCTCTGGGTGTTGGAGCTTCTGGTCCAGGAACCCCTTGAAACAGAGATAAATACAGTCCTTGCTGCACTATGCTGCATGCAGTTCCTGTATGGATTCCTTTTAAAATCTATTGATGGTTATCACTATTTTGGAAAATAAATAGTATAAGTCGACAAGAGTGGGCAGTTGTTTGAAGGCAGTTAGGTTCTTCCAGAATTTGATTCTACAACATCAGAAAGAGTTTAAATGCAGTATGTAGTTTCCTAATCATCTTGGGCAGTTCATGGCAAGCATGGAAAATAAGATCAGGTCATAGGGGTGTGAGGACTTTTTGAATTTCGTGTGTAACACAATGAAAATACGCTACTTATTGAGGGAGGGAGGAAAGGGTGGAGATCATCTGTCCAATAAAAAGGTATTTTTTGATGCTCTGCAAATATAGCAGAGAGGTGGAGACTAAACTTTACTTTTGTAAAGGGTGCTTTGTTTAATGCCTGTTCCTGTGTGATATCTGCATTGTAATCAGGTTCTGTGGCATCGTTATGCATTTCTGTTTCTACAGTGGTACACTCTTCTGCTTCTTCCCCTCTCCTCCCCCTTCACATCCCCTGCTTCAGTGGGCTGGAGAGAGGAACAGGGAGACAGCCTAGCTTTGGAAAAACAAGCAAGTAATAAATGGTAGTCCAAAATTAACTAAGCCTCGCTGGTATCTGTATCAAAGCTAAGTATGGTTGCATTTTTTCCTGGACGATATGTACTACATCATCATGTTCTCATGAGCAGCACTATCGAGGAGCAGGCACTTCACTAAATACTCTTTCACTGCCTAAAATGTTTCACAGATGCAGGCCTTCCGTGAGAAAGTATGCTTGACATTAAATTTATGGATTTTTTGATCCTTCTTGTCAGATGATAAGGTAGCAGCTACCTTGGGTTGTTAACTTTTGTGAACAGATGGTCTTCTAATTATATGTTGATGTGGATTCCAAAGAATACAGGGCCATGAATTTCTTCTAATGCTTCTTGTCGCTTGTTTCTGAGATTAAAACAAGTCAGCACATGAACCACCACCATTTGGAGATGAAAATCTTATTTCTTCAGGTACTTTATACAGGATCTGGTTCTTCCATAGTAGTTGATTGTTCCTGGCATTAAAAAACCTCACACATATACATATTAATATAAATAAAATTTCTTAATATATAATATCTTAATATATTTGTAGCTTCTGGCATTAATTTATATATATATATAAAGATAGAGATATATATAAACATATATATGCACACACACAGACACACATAAATCTTGCCCTTTTTTAATGCAGTGTGATGAGACTTACATACCTTTTTCCCTTACAGAAATCATGACATTGATGTCTGAGTAATGCTCTGGATTTTAGTGGAATCATGTCTTAGATGAAAAATACTTTTTTTTTTGACTGAGGGGGAGGGAAAAGCTTTCTGAGCACTTGTTTGTGTTGTAGCATGTTGTCTTTGAGCAATCTTGCACCTGCAGGTCCTCGTCTCAGGCTTAACCAGTTGTTAGACTTGTTCTTTTGGACCAGGGAGAAGTCCTGACACTGAAGACAGTGGTGTGTCCTACAGCAGACCTCCTGTCTTGCTGTGAGAAAACGAAGATTTTTAAAATTTTTTGGTTTATGTTGTTTTACTATTTGGCATAATTTATTAGACTTTATGCATTATAAGCGGATGTCAGTTCTTGGATGAACAGAAACAAACCATAAAGCAACAAAAGTAACTTGAGATAACTAGAGCTTTTCTCATTAGAGAGGCGAGATACCCACACAGCCTATTGGAGCATCTGATCTCACAGCTAGAAGCCTCCACAAGGCTTGTTGTTACATCTGTGTCTCTTTTGAGAGATGGAAACATTTAACACTAAACAATTCGGTTTACTAAAGGATTGGTGGCATCATACCAAAGCTCTTAAAATGTTACAAATGTAAAAAGCAACACAGCTAAGAAACGCCAACCTGCTTGGAAAGTACGGCTTCACTGCAGAGGATGCTAATCCTCTATAGTCAATTAATGCCTTGGATCTGATCTAAAGAAGCAGTTGGTTGATGAGAAAGACACTGTCCCTAAGAGTGGTCACACTTCTGTATTTGGCATCAACTAAAAATGTACACAGGAAGTTCCTGGAAAGTGGTTTTGGCTTCTGTGGCAAGAGGTTTTGGGGTTTCTTTGCTGGGGGAGGGAAGTACATCTGTGGAGAGGATAACAAAAGCTTTAGTCTGAGGATTAGTGTTAATTGGTGAAACAATGAATCCCAGAATAATCCTAGAAAAAGGAAATGGGCGGAAAGGACAAGCATAGTAAAGACTTTTAATTAGGTTGTTAGGAAATGCTCTGCTCTGTAGTGGAGATTTAGGAAGTAGCTGCCTTATTTCCCTTCATTGGATAAATGTGGAGAATCAGATTGCTCAGTGATTCATTATTCATGTCGGTCCAGTTTAGGAGTACAGATGACAGTGTTGTGTTTACTAGGTGCAGCAGAGTTAAATACCAATATTCCAGTGTTTTTCAGATACTGCTGCTCAGTAACTCTGATGAGGAAGGAGAAGAACTTTGGGAAAGGGCAGAGGTAAAAATCTAGATAATTCTTTGATCTGACCAAGTATGGTGTATTTCTGTGGTTTACATTAGCATAGCAAATTCATGTACTTTTCCAAAATCTTCCTTTTGTGTGTGCATATGTTAATTTTAACAGATGTAGTTACTCCTGAAGATTAATAATTTATCCTAAGTAATTGTACAAAAGGCCTACAACCATAGGTGTGCTTTTCTTCTTTGAGGGTAGAGGAATTTCCCAGCCTTCATTAGCATGTGTATCAGTTGAGTAAAGTCAAATTATTCTGTCTATGGAAGCTTTGATTTGGAAGATGATATTTAAGCCTTTCTCCTTCAGCCAGTGTCTGATGGGACAGGTTTGGCCATATGGTGGTGAGGCTGTTAATGTGTGACCATTTTAATAGGTCTGTGAACCTAGTTACTCAAAGGAGGGACCTTTCTAAGAAAGGTATACTTTCATATGAGAAAGTACAAAAGACCTACAACCATAGGTGTGCTTTTCTTCTAAAAATGTGTGCTATGTATATGCAGTCAACAGCATTTTTATGAGTGAATAAAAATAAACAGCATTTTTTGATCCTCTTTCAGAGGGTGTTTGGACCTTCTAATTGCTTTGCTATGGCTGGAAGGCTCGGGAAAAAAAATGGAATTATCTGCAGTAATTTATTTGTGGGGAGGGAAACCAAAAAAATCACCTTGCAAGAAAATGAATTAATCCAGACTTCTCTTAACACTGAATTAATTTTGGTATGAACTAGAAGCTGGTTTTGATAGAAAGTTTTAAGAAGTATGCTTTGGCCATGATTTGTGAGAAGCTCTGTGCACGTTCCTGGCCAAAGAGTTGAATTAAGTTTGGGCACTGCTGTGTGTGCTCAGGTTATATGTAATACTTTCTGCAGTTGTGTAACATGCTAGTGAGATCCTTGTACTACTGCCACTACTAATTAATCCTTTTTAAGCCATTTTAGTTGGAAATAGTATACCTTCAAATTGCTTTTACAAAACCCGTCTTACCTTTTTTGAGCTTTTTTTGTTTTAAGGTAATAAGTATGTTTACAACGTGACTTTAAAATTGGGCTTTGCACTTAACATATAACAATTGAACAAGTTTGGTCCTACTGCTGTTACATTCTCTCTCCCCAGTCCTCCTAGAAGAGAGATTCAAATTCGAACTTTTGTGATTTAAAGAAGGTTCCAGGTTACCATTTCTATCCAGGAAAAGCTTCTACTTTTTTTTATTCTACTAAAGCTGGGCATGCATTCAGGACTTGCCTTGTAAAACCACATGCTGGGTTTTCTCAGTGTAAAATCCATTTAGTGTGTACTTATTCAGAAGTTATTCCTCTCCTCCTTTCCATTTGGCTGAATCAGCTCAAATCCCTATGCCTTTAAGAGGCCTAAGGTCTGTCTCTTTTTTGACTGTGTGAGAATTGTCCTTCATTCATATTTAGTGTTACTTTTTTGTTAAGTAACTTTTTCTAGTGTTTCATGTCAGACTTCTTTAATCTGCTAGTCTGGGAATTTGTAGAAGAAATCATTAATTCACTTTCTTTTATGCTTAATACAGTTGTTAATGTTTCTTTGTGAGCTGCTGAATGCTAGACAGTCTTTGAAGGTTAATCTGGAAAAAGTAGATCTGTACTTCACAGGTTGAGCTTGTTAGCAGGTTATTTGGTACAAAAAGACCTGATTATTAAAGATAGTAGGTGATATTGGGACCCCTTCATGTATGCTGCATATAACTTTGCTGTTTAACTCTTGACTAGATTTATTTTTCTCTGTTAAATATATATTGGATATATACTAAGTGCTGTGAGCTCTTCAGACATGTTTCCCTAAGAGCTCTATAGTATGCTTGGGTTAGGTTTGAAGCAAGGTATCTTTATTTTTGCCATCTTTTCTTGGAGAGTGTTAAGCTTCAGTTGTCCTGCATAGTTGACTTCTATTTCTCTGTGATTAAACAACTCTGTCAGTTAATTTGGTTAATCATCTCTGAGTGAAGGTACTAATTTTAGAAGTATACCAATAACAAGAATGGTTTATATGTTAGTGAAACTATGAGATGAGATTTGGCTGTTGAGCACTTTCATTTTCTGAAATTCCAATATGTTCAATAGAACTTCATGAATAGCAGACTTCACTACAAAAATGCAGAAGTAGTAATTTTTCATTAAAATGGATAATTTTAACTCAGTATTTCTATGTTGTCACTGCCTTTTCATGTTAAAAGGGAATATGCTGTATTTTTCTTAATTTTTTTTTAATTCTCTTTGGATGGATATTTCTGTCCTTAATCTTCCATTCAGTTAGGCTTCTTTTGTTGATCTTTTAAGCTATGAAAATCAGTGGTTTCTACTTTTTCATTCATATTTATATATATTGCAAACAGAAATTATAATTAACTTGCAAAACTTGTTACCCCGTGAATGATTTCGTATAAATCTTCACATTTTTGACACTGTGGGAAGCCTGGTAAAAAGCCTGCCTTTAATTTATGAAAGTCACTTTCTTGACCGAATTGTGCAGATTTGCACGTAGTAGAGTAACTAGCAAGGTATTTTGTAATAAAAAAGGCAGGACATGAGTACTTAAATTTGATGGTTTATGATCATTGCTAATTCTAAAGAAACTGGTCGAGGTTCTGCCAGGTATAAGTGATAGTTTGCATCCCTTGTGCACTACGTCATAAACCTGAATTACAAGTAACGAGTGACACTGATTTAGTAATTCCAAGTTACAAAACTGCTACTACTGCCATAAACAGATTTAGTTTCCAGTTGAAAACATCTTCCCTCTTAACTTGTTTTAGCGTGTTCTGAATTAACATCTCAATTATTTTCAGAGCTTTTGTCTATCACATCAGTTTTTTTGTCATTAAAAGGTGCTATTAACCAGTACACTTAATAGCACCTTTAATAGGTGCTATTAAATCAAGATGACAGGAGCTTGTGTAAAACATGAAGTATAAGGCACTAGAGAAGTATTGTTACTAGAAGTAAATTATTGTCCCCTCATGCACAATACTTAAATTAGTAGCTAAAATGAATGTTTTTTTTTAATTACCAAACTATTTTATCTCTTAATTTGTCTTCTTTTGGGCTGGTTTCCTCTTCCTTAAGCACAATTCCTGTCTTTTCCCCCTTCAACATTGGGCTGGCTGTTGGGAGATGTGTAACATAATTGGTTTTATGTCACTTTTGATGTTGGAATAATTTAAATTGCACAAGTTCAGTTTTGGGCAACAGGTTATGCCCTAAGGCACACACACATTATGTATCCAAGCTGCTTGTTTACATGGCTAACATGGAAACAAGAAGGGCTCTGTTTCTCATGAAGTTTTTATAATGCCTCATGTTCAAAGCACAGTTTATATTGACTTCCCAGTTACAAATGATTTCTGTGTATTCTGAATGGCCAACAGGCATTCTTCAACAACAGAAGAATGTGCACATCATAAACTGCAGGGAATCAAACCCATTTGACCATCAACACCTGACAGAAATACTCTGGAAAAACATATAGCTGTTGTCTTAATTATATTTTCACACTAATCTCAGTTTTCTGCTCATTCTTGAGGCATCTTTTGTTTCAGAAATAAAATTCCAGATCCCTGGGGCAGTATCAGTAATTGCTATCCCCACAGAGTTTTATTTCCCCTCTAGTATGCATCAGTCACTGCACCCAAATGAGTTACAGTTGGTATTGTAAAAATGTGAGCACGTATTCAGCTTGTGGTGAATAAAGCAGAATCAATTCAGTACGAGTCAACCCAAATATTAGGAAGTCCTGAACTTTGCACATATTTTTAATGTAGCTCTTGGATGGAATTTGTTTTAAAAATGCTGTATTTCCACTATCATTAATCTCAGATAATTTGTCATTGTCCCCTTTTGCTGGTACTAGTTTTAGAGGGTTGAGTGAATTCTTTGGGTGAACTGGGGGTCAGGGAACTGTTCTCGTTAAAGAGTGACATAGCAAAAGGCTAATTTTCTCATGACTTTGTTCCTTAAGCAGCAGGGCTGTGGGAAATAAGATGAAAATATATAACTGTAGAAATGTAAATATATTTTTTATTACTGTAGAAGTTTTGTAATGAACCCTAGAATGAAATCAATCTTGCATATGCTGACACTTGTGAATAATTTATTTTCTGCTTAAAATATCTACTTCAGAACAGAGTTTGGTTAGAAGTAGTAAATAAGGACTGAATTTTCCTTTCAATTTTATTAACTCACTAAAAGTATGCTTCAGTTTCTGAAGATTAGCCTTCTCAGGCAAGTATTAAGGACAGTAATAAAGAAGGGAATCTTTTTTTCAACTCCTGCTTGTGAAACTCAAGAACTTTTAATGTGAAATATAGACTCGTGTTGATCCCCTGACAGATTACTCAATTTTTTTCATCCCTTCCCACTTGGCTTCCTACAGTCTCCCACAGAATGCAAATAGAGAGAGAACACATCTGAACGAAATGTTGCATCTTTCTGGGATATGCCAATCTGCTCAGGTAGCAGGGAAGGGCTCCCAGGCCTCTGCAATCAGTCACAGTTCAAGAACTGCAGCCGTGAATTGAATGAGGGTTGAGTCAGGGATTACTTGAAAGGAGCTGATCCCGTGCAAGACCAGGGTGAATCTGAGAGTGAGGAGAATTGCTGTCTGATGCCACTGGAAGGCTTTTCTCTATCATCTTTAAAAGACTAAAGAAATTGGGGAGGGGTCTCAGTAAATTGGAAGGACAAATGTGTTCCACAGTCTTCAAAACAGGCCAAAGGACAATCCATGGAATTAGAGGTCTGGTGCTTCTTGCTTCAGTCCCTGGAGATATTGGGGAATGAGTCCTTCTGGAACACACTCCTGTGCATGTCAGTGACGATGTGATGATCGGGCGCAGTCAGCATGAATTTGTCAAGGATAAATCATGCCTGATTTCCTTGCCTTTTGTGATGAAATGTCTGGATTTGTGGATGAGGAAGGAGCTGTGGCAGTTCTTTACCTTGCCTTTTTAGTAAGGCTTTCATCACTGTTTCCCACAGCGTTCTTGTCACTCTAGTTAGAATGCCATGGTCCAAGTGGCTGGGCAGCCAGGTGGGTAAAAAGCTGTTTGTATGATCAGGCTCAGAGTGTAAGTGATTGATGGGTTGATCACTACTCAATTGCCTGTAACAAGTTGAGTCCTGTTTGACATCTTTATCAATGAGAGATGACATGTCCCCATTCATTCAGATGGCACATGACACCAACCTCAGGGGACCCTCTGAAAGGCAGAGCTGCCGTGCAGAGGGACCCGGTCTGCAGGAACGAGCAGGCAGGAGACTTGAGATTCAACAAGGATGAATGGGAATAAAGAGCCTGTAGGAAAGATAGATTGGGGCCTGGGGGACCTGGTGAGCAGCAAGTTGAACATGAGCCAGGAGTGCACATTCTGGGAGTGGAGAAGTTTATTGTGGGGTGATTATCTCCTTCAGCTTCGCACTTGTTAAACCACGTGTAGAATACTCTGTCCATCTTTTGTCTGCCCAATACAGGAAAAGACATCAATAAGCAGCCAAGTTTCTTGGAGGAGTGCCAACGTGATTGGTGGGCTGAAGCACAGGCCCTGTGAGAAGAGGCTGATGGAATGGGCCTTGTTTAGTTTGGTGAAGAGAAGGCTTTGGGAGGACACAATAGCAGCCTTCCCATACTGTGAGGGTAGTTATTGAGAAGAGGAACCAGGCTCTGCATGCTGCACGGTGCGAGGATGAGAAGTAATGGATATAAATAAAAGATTTTTCAAGGTCTGACAGGATAAAGTCCTGGGCAAGTTGGTTTGATCTTGTAGATGATCATGCCTTGAGTAGAGGTTAAACTTAGATGACCTCTTGCTGTCCTTTTTAACCTGAATTATTGTATTATGATTCTGTTTTCAGACACTGATTGGCATAATGTCTTTATTAAGTGTGCTTAGGTTTCTAGTCTAAATCATAACCTAAGTTGTCTAGTTGACTAAGCCTTGGTAGTAACCCAAGATCTTTTGTTCTTCCATAGTGACTGGGCTTCCCGTGGATGTTTAGCTGCATAAATTATAGTAGTACTGAGTGGACTTTCAGACACTGCACCCCAAAACTATATTGAATGAATTGGCAGTGCTGAAATTGGAACCTGTCTGCCTTTGTTTCCGGTATTACTGATGTGTTCTTGCTGGATGTACCAGTGCTGAGAGAGCATCAGCTGCCCGGGCTGTGCACTCTCTTGCATGTCAGTGACTAGACTGTTCTCTCCTGGCTTGACAGTCGATGGCATCAAAACTCACCTTGTCTGTTAAAACTAGAATGAAAGTGTCAGGTATGGCAGTAGCTGTTGTGCTGTTGCTGGCACTGTGTTCGTTTTCTTCGTGAAGCTTGCAGGCTTTCCAGCGAGCAGTCGGAGTCCAAATGCATTACATCCAGACTGACTTCCAGGCTTATGACTTCAAGGCTTGTGTTTGACAGTATTCCCAACAAATCCAATGTTATTTAGAAAATTGTAACCACTGTTTTTCCAAATCCTATGTTCAGGGCATGTGTCTTTTTGATTTGTTTTGTCTCCCATCTTTTCTTTAGCTTAGATTCTACTGCAGGTTTATTCTTAAGTGTTCATTAGTTCCTTTACTAGATGTATTTTTCTTAAATTCTTTGTAAGCTTAATGTAAACACCTGTGTACAAAGTTTTTGTGTTTCAGAGCGCTGAGCTAATGGTCATGACTATCATTTATTTTTAAATATGTCTCTGAGGGAGGAAGTTATTATGTTACAGATGGTAATGGTGCATTTAAAATATTAATCAACATGTAGGCATAACTGTATGAGAGTTCTGTGGTGAGCCTTATGTTGTCACTTGATCTTTTTTTAACTTCAAGAAAAGCATTCAGTCTTTGACAGTTCTGTAGCTGCTCTGCCTTCGGCTCACTGTTCAGTTGCAATTCAGGTCAGACCATATTTGTGTTAGTTTTTTCAATAGTCTTGACGTCTAAGTTTCCTGAGGGTTTTCTCTAGTCTTAGAGTTTAATTTTTCAGAGTATGCTTAGCCATTTTATTTTGACCTACACTTTGTAGTTCTTCATGCACTGTCTGTTTAACCAGTTTATAAAATATATGCCTGTGATAAGATTTAAAAGTTAAAGACTTGATTTTTTAAAAAAAAACTTTTCTATATTGGATGTAAATCTTACATGCAAAAAAATTTTATTATGTCTTGTTAAAAATCTACATTTTATTTTTTATTGTGCAGTCAATTGACTTTGCTGAGTTATCACTACATTCCTTCTAGGTTTTAGAAAATCAATCTTACTGAATGTACACGGCATGTCCAGGATGATAGCTTGTCCAATGCCACAGGCAATAGACTAAACTTAGTATAATCTAAATAATCTCATTTCCCCTCTTATTTTCAGCAAATTTTTTTTACTGCTTTCTAATTTCACAGCCTTTCCATTCCAGTCTTTGCTGTGTTCATCATGGGTTTTTTTTTATCTCTGGGCAGCGTGGAAGATAAGAACTGTGTTTAACTTGTAGTAAATGGGATAAACCCCACTGAGTCTGACTCGCTTCTGAGTTCTATTTCTCATTTCATCCTGATACTACCAGAACAAGCATAATGAAAGAAGCTCTTTCTTCACAACCTTCTGTGGCGTGCTGACCTTGGTCAGCTGCCAGATGCTCACCAAGCTGCTCTCTCATCCCCCCTCTTCAACAGGACAGGGAGGAGAAAATTAGATGAAAAAACTCATTGTTGAGATAAAGACAGGGAGATGGCTAACCAATTACTGTCATGGGCATAACAGACTCAACTTGGAAAATTAAGGTAATTTTTTTTTTACAATTAAAAATAGAGTAGGCTGATGAAATAAAGACAAAACCTAGACACCTTCCTACACCCCATCTTTCTAGACCTGACTTCACTCCTTCCTTCCTGGCTCTTCTACCTGTCTGGCATGGGTGCAACTCCTGATCTCTTCCCACGGAGGCCACCCTTGCAGTTCTCCAGTGCCAAAACCAGCCCTTGTATGCCCAGCACACCTACCCATACCTGAGAGTGAGTGCTGTCATTGGCTTTTGAGTATTCAGGTTTATTACTGAATACTTATACAGTAAAGGGTCATTATAGATTTCAGCAGCCTCCCATTACTTTCCAGATAAAGTATTCGTGCTGTCATAAGCACTTCTGAAGTCTGTAAAGTAAACATACAGCAAGCAGCCTGATTTTTTTTTCATCTTTCACTGTTAATTTGGAGTCCCCATTGATTAATTTTCCTTATGGCAATCTTGGAAAATATTAGTTTGTGCAAGTTTTATACCTTTCCTGGTTTTATGCTATGAAAGATCTTTATTTAGTCACTCAAGCTTCATTTATTTATATGGATATCTGCAGCTTTTCCAATGTAGCATTCAACTGGATCTGGAAATCCTGGTGTCGATCAGAAACTGCTGTCCCGATGATATTTTTTTTTCCCCTCCTGTCTTATTTTCAGGCTTTAAAGGCATTTTCTGCTACCTTTTAACTTCCTTTGTGAGACTGAGTCTCAAACTTTGTCTTTGGGGTGTGTCAGGACATTTTTTTCTGTTTGTTGTCTATTACTTATGTTTGTATGTGTATGCATATGTGTATATACAAAAACATACATTTATTTTACATACTTCTAATTTATTTAGCATATCTCTGTTAAATCAGTTGTATGCTTTCATTGCTATCTGGCTTGTTCATTTTGGATTTTCCCCTTCGTAGTTCCACTGCATGTTGGTGAAATTGGCTTCCAGTTAAGTGGTTTCTGGTCCTTTCCTCAGCTTTTTCATACAAATTTTGTTGTTCTTTCTTGCATGTCTGAATTCCCTTTGGGCTCATAGTCTTTGATTTGTTCCAGTGATATCTCACATCTGTGTTGTTGATGCTTGTGTACCTTTAGCACTTGGGTGCAAAAACACTGTTGCAATCACTCCCCACACTCTGTGTATTGCCTGTACCTGTTTGCACCTGCTTAAATAGTTACATCTCTGAGAACCTCTCAACAGTTTAGCTTAGTGAATCTCTTCAAAGAGCTTCCCTTCTCCCTTGCCTTCAGTGCTGAGATGGTACACTGTGGAACTTTGCTTGTTTGTGGAGAGAATTTAATTTTTAGTGCTGTAGATTCTAATGGTGGAAATGCTCAGTCTTCTAAGCTTTTTGTATTAAACTAGCAGATTTGATGTGTATCCAAGAATTACAATTAATTCTTTCTTTTTTCTTTTTTTCTTCTTTTTCCTTCCCCCAGTTATAATCCCTGTTTGGGAAAGAGGCTTTTGTGTCAAGAAATTAGACCATTTCTGTAAAGAATTTTCTCAATAGGGAGAGTCTATTTGTAAGTATTTGGCATTAATGTGTAGTTTCAGACCCTTCAGTTGTGTACCTCCAGGGACCTTTCTCGAAAGATGAGATGGGATTTGAAAGTGTTCTTTTCTCAACCATTTCTAGAGAAATTAGAGCAGTTATGGAGGAACAAGTTTTAAGGGAAGTGGTATTTTTGGCTTTCTAAATACTGGAAAGAAAATCAAAAGTGGATTTCCATCACCTTTTTAAGAGGATTGAGTACATCTTGCATTTCAAGGTCATAATGATTATATTTCCAGAGATAGGACAGTCCCTCCAATGGAATAATTGATTTAACTCTCTCAGATTGCAGGTGATTTATTCATAGAATTATAGAATGATTTGGGTTGGAAGGAACCTTAAATATTATCTAGTTCCAACCCCCCTTCCATGGGCAGGGACACCTTCCACTAGACCAGGTTGCTCAAAGCCCCATCCTGCCTGGACTTGAACACTTCCAGGGATGGAGCATCCACAGCTTCTCTGGGCAACCTGTTCCAGTGCCTCACCACCCTCATAGTGAAGAATTTCTTCCAATTATGGAATCTAAACGTACCCTTTTTCAGTTTAAAGCTATTCCCCCTTCTCCTGTCACTACATGCCCAAGTTGTCCAAGTCCCTCTCCAGCTTTCATGTAGCCCCTTTAGGTACTGAAAAGTGCTGTATGTGTATATAAGGTCTCCCCCTTGCCTTCTTGTCTGCCTAATGACCAAAGTTGTGCTAAGACAATATCTGCAATTATTCATGGTTTGAGATTGCTGCTTATCAATTCAAAGTGTTTTCCTCCAGCCACTCTGTAACAAGAAATATCTTTACTAGGATTGCTGAGTTGCCAATCTGTCTGTGAATGTGATGATGCCCTTAATGGTATGAATTCCAAAAAGAGAAACTGGTGATTTTATTCTGCCTTTTGTGTTGCTTTGCTGTTGTTTTATCTTCCAGGGCCTCAGAATCAAAAGTCAGTGACATAGAAATCTTCCGCATATCAACTGTGCTTAGTTAGTGTGTAAATCTATCTGATGTTAGAAATAAACACCACTGCCATCATGTTTTATGTCAACGAGTAAACTGTAGAATCCCAGTCTCCTCTGTGAAGAGACCATCAATATTGAAACCAGTGCTTCTGATGGATATCTAAGTTAGATGTCTACCTGCCAAGACTTCTGAGTCTCTTATCTGATGTGTATTATTCTACAGGAAATGGCCAGTGCCACGTCAAAGATACTGGTAGATATTTTAACACTGATAATTATTTAGTTAGTGTGAATGTGTGTGGGCTGTCATTGAAAGCAGAAGAGATGTTTGGTCTGTAAGTAGATGCATATAGATGTTAGCTTCCCTTTGAACTTGGTTTAGGACCTTAAAATTCTGAAATTTGGAATTGAGGGACATGTGGTATGTTGTGCCTTATACCACTTTCTAAAGAATCTGTATCCTATTTCCATACCTGTATACCATCTGACTGTATCCTATCTTGCTGTCACTGTTTTTGCACTTTGAAAAGAATCAGTGGGATAACTGGAACTATCTGATAATTGGAAAAAGGCGAATACCATGCCCATCTTCAAGGTGGGCAAGAAAGAAGGTACAAGGAACTGTAGGTCAGTTAGAATAACCTCTGTTTCTGGAAACCTTATGTAGCAGATTCTTGTGGAAGCCACATATGGTCATGTGAGGGACAAAAATGTGACTTGGATGACCTTGCATAGTTTTACCCTGGGCAAATCATGCCTGACCAGCCCGACGGCCTTCTGTGATGAGATGACTGATCTGATGGGCAAAGGGGCTGCAGTGGATGTTTATCTGCACTTCAGCAAGGCCTTTGACATGGTCTCATGTAAGTATCCTTACTGACAAATCGGCAAAATACTCACCAGATAAGTGCACTTGCACAGCTGGACTGCCAGGCTCAAAGGCTGGGCAGCAGCAACAGCACGGAGTCGAACTGCTCGTGTTCTTGCTTGTGTTCTTCATGGCCATACTTGGGGCACTATTGTTCAATGCCTATATTAATAACCTAGACCTCAACAGGCTGGAAAAATGGGGTGATGGGAACTGCACATGAAACAGGAAAACCCCCTCCACTCAGGCTGGCGTTGACTGGCTTCAAAGCAGCTTTCCAGTAAGGGACTGGTGGCCTGGTGGACACCAAAGCGAACATGGATGAGCAGTGTGCCCTTGTGGTGAAGAAGGTCAACCATATGAAGTTCTGTGTTAGGAAGAGCGCAGTCAGCTGATTAAGGGGAGCAATCATTCCTTCTGTTCAGTGCTTGAGACCACATCTAGAGTACCACACCCAGTTTTCAGCCCTGCAGGATACTGATGTTCTGGAGTGAGTCTAGCAAGTAGTCAGAACAATTAGTGGACTGGACATAGAGCATACGAGGAGAGGCTGAAAGAACTGGTTTGGCTTAGTCTGATGAAAATAAAGCTCAGGGTATCTTATTGTGGTTCCCAGCTGCCTAATGGGAAGGCATGAAGAAGATTCAGTTGGATTTCTCAGAGGTGTGCAGCGGAAGAGGAGCGGCAGGGATCACAAGTTGCGACACGAGAAGTTTGTTCTTGCTAGGCACAAGGAATGTCATTTTTATCATTAGAGTAATTTAACACTAAGGTTTATCAGCATCTCTGATCCTGGAGATGTTCAGAGCTTGATTGTGTAAGCTGCTAAACAAACTGATTTCATTGCCCCTTCTTTGAGCAGGACGTTGGATTAGATTAATTCCAGGTGTCCCAGCCTATATTGTTGTATGATTTTCCATATCTGTAATTGCAAAATATGTGTGTGTGCTTTCTAGACATGGTCTAGTAAACTTTTGCTTCCAGTTTGCATGACCACAGTGTGCCTGGACATAAAGACCACTTCTCTCAAAAGGAACTAGCGGTAAACGATATTTTTTCTTTGACTTTGTGTTAAAATTGAATTAATCGTTACATTCATAGTACTCCATTTAGGTGTTTAACAAGTGACACTTTAGTTTGCTAGAATTTTGCTGGTGGCTTTCTTTTATGGCTTTTTATTTCAGAAACCATAAATCTATTAAAGAAAATTTAGAAACAAGGTACATGTATGTTTATGTCACTGTTTGAAGCCTATGCCAAATTGTTGGAAATTGAAGCTGCCCAATGACTCTTCATTATTTGTATTAACTACTCAGGTTAGACTAATGGACAGATTTAGTTCACTAGTGGATAGGTGTCTTGAATGGTTTTTGGAGATGTTTGTCATAGGCACTTTTTTAGGTGTTCAAGAGTTTAAGTGTTCAGGCCCTTGGAGATGTGGCTCAGGGAAATAAAGATTTCTTACTGAGTACAAGCACGCCCGGTTATGTGGTATTCAGTTTCCCTACTGAAGAATGTCTCATTTTTAATGGCAGTATTTTGGTAATAAATTAACACAATTTTAAGGATTGTAAGTTTCACCCTTGTGAAAATTAGGTCAAAAATAACGTTACTGTTATATTTTACCATGATACTGTTGTATTATCCCTGTGGTGGGTTGGCCCTGGCTGGCAGCCAGGCACCCATACAGCTGCTTCCTTAGGCCCTGCCACGGAGGGATGGGGAGCAAATAGGGAGAACAGGGACAAGAGTGCTCCAGGGTTGAAGTAAAGACAGGGAAATCACTACTACCCAGTTATTGTCTTGGGTAAAGCACAGTCAACTTGGGGAATTTAACTTAATTTATTGCAAATTAACATAAATATTTAATTACTGGGAAACAAAAAAAGATAAAAAAAACTTGGGGAAAATCATCCCTCCTCCTTTCCCAGGCTCAGCTTCACTCCAGACACCCCTCAGCCCCTCCTTGTGAGCACCACAGGGTATACTCGGTCCTTTCAGCAGTGCGGGGGGTTGGGGTCAGGATGTATCAATTTTTCTGCTCCTCCTTGTTTTTCTTTTCCTTTGCTGTGGAGTGGGTCCTCCACAGGCCACTATCCCTTTGGCAGTGTACCTGCTCCAGCACAGAGCATCTTCTCTTCCTCATCCTCCTGTTCTTCCTCTGGCCTTGTTGTTCTCCCATTCCCTCTGTTGGTCCCTCCTCTCCTGGTGTTTTATGCTCTTTCTTAAATAGATTTTCATTAAAGTGCCCCACACGTGGCTGGGAGGTTCAGCTGTGTCCTGTGTGGATCTGTTGTGGAGTTGCTGGAGCTGTGCCAGCAGCACCTGGACACCTGCACCAATACAGTTATAACTGGAACTTCTTCGTGTGTTAGTTAATAATAGTCTGGAAGTGGGGAGAAGGAAGTACTGGGCTAAATATTGCTGCTAGCTGATGATAAGTATTTTATTATTAGAAGCCAATGTTGTCTTCTGCTTTCTTGCGATTTCATGTAAGACTGGATTGCTTCCTCAATCGAATCTCTTTTTGGTGAGCTGCTTAGTGGCTGAACTTGTACAAGTTCTATTTCTGAAATACTTTGGATGGTTTTTGTCTGCCTGACTCGGGCTGCGTAGGAGTGATTTCACTGCAGTCAGTATTGTGATAAAATAGTAAGGTGATATGGTCAAGCAAATGTGAAAAGGCAGAATTTGGAGCTGCAGAAAGAATAACGAATTAGTCTTTGAAAAGCAGCTTAGTGCCTCCTTACTCTGGAAAATAAACTAGTGATTAATTTATTTGTTTTAAATGAATGTAATGGATTTTTATTTTTTACTAAATACATTAAAAAAAGATGGATTAAGTTGTGTTAAGCCTGATCTGCATTTCTGTGTACCTTTCATGTTCACACCTAATGAAACTTTTAATGCTTTAGTGAAAAACTGGTTAATTGGTTTCTGATTTAACAAACAATCCTCTTCTTTTTGTGTTAATGTTTTCTTTAGTTGAATTTAATATAATGACAGCTGAATCCACACAACTGAAATGGATTTGACCCCTGCCATCATTAGTCCTTTTCTTTTAATATGCTGTTAAACATTGAGATGACTCATTATGAACCTTGAATTTAAAAACTGTCTTAGATGTAAGGCTAGAAGATGTAATTTATCTTAGAAATTCTTGTTTTGTTATTATTTATGTAGTGTGGTGGGTTGACCTTCGCTGGATACCAGGTGCCCACCAAAGCCGTTCTGTCACTCCACCTCCTCAGCTAGACAGGGGAGAGAAAACTATAATTAAATAGTAGTGGATCTAGACAAGGACAGGGAGAAATCTGCTCCAGCTTGGTCCCCCCTCTGCCTAAATCTCAATACATGTATGTGGTTTATTACTTTACAGATCTCTTGTGAGTTAGCCTGGCAATAGATCGAAATGTTTAGGTGTAGCTTAAGAAGTTGACTCATTTGTGTACTTTGTGTTTGGGTAGATATTGCTGTGGCTGATTGTCATGAAAGAATTTAGGTGAATTTCTGGTGTCGCCTTTGCCAATGTGTACCACGGTTTGCAACTAATTTGGTATTTTTCGGTAAACTACTAGCTAATAATTTTATGTGACGCGTGCTGGTTATTTGTATTACAAAAACCAGTGAGTAGCTGTTTTCTGTTCATCTTCTCAATGCCACTCGTGATTTTATTGAGTCAGGAAAAGATTTGAGAAGCAGTTGCAGAATCCTGTCGATAAATGAAATGGTAACCACAAATAAAACACTCTGTGAGCAGTTAATTGACCAGTCTGGAGCTGAACAAAATGAAGCATTTTCTCAGGGGTGGCATGTCAGTAGTGAGAAACTGCTCTACAGTATGTTGTGATTTAGATGTTATATTCTAGAGTAATAATGACTTTATTGTAGTTGCTTTCATTTTTGACAATTTATCAGTATAAATAAAATCTAATTTCATGTTATATTCAGCTAGGCAGCTCTGTGGTTTGAATTCAGAGATACGTTTGAAATCTTCAAAGGGAAAAAAAGTTTCCATGGTATAAATTGACTATCCTGAAAAATAAACAGTATACTACAGAATATTGCTTTGGGTCTTTCAAATTATTTTGCAGGAAGAAAAGCGTATTTAGAAAATATTTTTCAGGTATTATTTTAAGTGTCAGATGTACAGAGAACTTAGTTCCTTGTTTAACCTCCTCAGAGGCATGCATAAGCTCTTAAAAATAACAGTGATATCTTATTTGCTAAATGTTTCACAGCATTCAAGATACTGATTAAAAATTTGAGGCTAGAAGTATATTCTCTGCTTTATTATATTTGGAATATTATTCAGATATCTCTATGGAAGTCAGTCAGAGCAACTTTGTGGATATATATTTCCCTTTGTCTAGCTCTTGCTGATTTATTAATTATGTATTTCTTTAGCTTTAAGTATCAGTTTTGATGTTCAAGATTTTAAAAATTAAAGATCTCCTGTGTTAGGTTTCAGCAATTAAGAATTCCTGACCTCTGTGTTTGAATTTATTGTATCAGGATATGGAACTTCATGAGGTAAAATCTTGTGGCAATCTATACTCAAAGTGGCAGAAAAGGAAAACTTGTGAGCATCAAATGCCTTAAATGTTTACCAGCTAATTCACAAAGCAACAGGGGAGTTTCAATGTCTACATAGTCAGAACAGAGGTTTTTTTGAAGGATATTTGTTCATTAGAGTCTAGGAAGTGGATCGATCTGGTAGCCTGATGCTGGTGTGTATTTGGGAAGGAAGTGATTCTGTTAGCACTTGCCTCTGTAATTATGTTTTATTGCTGTCAAATAATGCAGCTGAAGCTCTATTTGAATTTCCAGCAGACACCCTTTTACCTTTATGAATATCTTTGTGGGAGGAACTCATGGGGTTCAAGTGGTAGAGTGTAAGTTTTCATACCAACTAAGTCAAAGTGTGTTCTACAGACGTGTCTGAGTCAGAGTGCTCTCTGGGTCTTGATAAATGCAAGTACTCCCTGAAAATGTCCTGATGCACACCATTAGTCTTACTGGTGTGTCAGGAATCTATGTTATTTTCACTTCTTAGTGCTCATACCAGTGCTTTTAACTGCTAAATATGACTGAGCAACTTAAAAGTTAATGTTTCTTTCATGTAACCCTTGGTCTACCAACTTGGTAGAAAATGAGAGCAAGGAGGCACAGCAGTAATCAACAAAAATCAACAGAAAATTAATGGTTAATGGACATGTTATTGTTATAATTACTATTTATACTGAAGATTTCACATGGTAGACACAGTTTTATGAATTATACAGATTTCAGAATATTCACGTGAATTTTAAATAAATATCTAATCTCAGTGGTGACATGACATTTCCAATTGCAAAACTAAATGTTAAACAGTATACAGACTTTTCAGCTGTTACCTTCTTTCTCTGGCAAGTTAGAGATAAACTGAGCACATGTTAAAGATTAGCTGTTGATGGGCAAGTGATCAAAACCTTTCCTTCCTCCCCTGACTTGTGTATCTCTAACCCAGTTAGACAACAGGGGATAAATAGAAATATGAGTTGTGTGGCTTTTGAATGAGGTCTTTAGGGCATGTGTCTCCCCCGAGTTTGTGTGATTTGACTCTGAATGGCATTTTTAATTCATGAACAAATTAAATTTTGTTCCGCTCTTTAATGCACAGGCATTTTCCGAGTTTCCACTAAGTGGTAGTCTGAGTGGTGGGCTTTTCAGCTGGCACCTGCAATCCCTGGCAGCCTCAGTAGCCACAGGTTTCAGAAGATCTATATACAAAGAAGCTGATGATGTCCTTTTTTGTGTCTGTACATGGGGAGTATGCAGCTGCTGAAATTCAGGCACTAGCTTGCTAGGGTTAGAAATGAAGGCATGATGGGTTTTTTTCCCTTAAAACATAAAAAATAATACTAAACAAATCCTGTCAGCCGAGCACTTAATCTCATGGAATCAGCTTGACTCAAAAATACCACAGGCAGTAATTCTAAGTTAGTGCTTATAAGCAAATGAGTCCCAGCAAAGTCCTCTTGTCATATCTGTTGGTGGAAAAAATGGAATATTTCTTTATTACTTCCTTTGCATAAGCTGTGGAAGAAATAAAGCTTCATGCCTCCTGGATGAGGTGAGGAGAAATTAAGGTTTTCCATCTGTCTCAGCGTAAGAAAAAAATGCCTGAGCTATACCTGCTTAATAGGAGCACATCATTTTCTTAGAAAGAAAATTTCTAGAATGATATTGTTGATCAGCATATTTTTGTTTTAACTTCATGTATATATGTGATTTATATATATATATATATGTGAAACTGATATAAAGAACTCTTAGAGGGGATATCTAGGAAAAGCAGTAGATGGTGTAAAAAGACTAATAAAGCAATGGCAAGTGCCTTGTCTGCATGGCAGTGCTCATGGCCATTACTGCTGTAATGTGCATTCACTGGATAGATCAGCTTCCTTCAGTACAATGTGTCTCAGAAAAAATGTTCTGAACTTGGAAAAATCAGTGTTTTTCATCTGGGTCACGGTGGTGGTGGAAGTCAGACCCTTCTCAGGATGGAACAGTATTTTATATGTGTTTTTAATTGCTTATTACTTGCTAATCAGATTCTTCCTGATGGGATTTATGTAGAGGATATTCACCTTTGATAGGTAAGCAGCTGCCCTAAGATCGGTTTCATTGCATTTGAACTTTGTCTAGGCTGAAAGATTTATTTTTTTTTTAAGAAGTTAGTGGTATAAAATATGTTGTCCTCAATAGCTGCTCTAAATAGCTGCGTGGAGCCAGGTCTGCTAAATTTCAAGTTAGTGCGTCATGCCACAATACAAACTCAGTTGGTTACTTGCTGTATGAAAACACTTCATACTTGCTGTATGAAAACACTTCTTGAAAACCAGTTCGGGAGGAGACAGAGGGAGCAGCAAGATCTTAGGCACGTTATATTAATCTGTAACAAGAAGCATAGACTGTTAACTGAAGAAAAGCAAAGATCTTTTCTGATTTTTTTGAGAATTATTTGACTTGCAGTATTGAAGCTTGCGTAACTTTGCTTTTGCACTGTCTGATTTATGGGCACAAACATTGCTAAAGATCCCTACACTACTGATCATTACTCCAGTAAACTAATGATTTTTTTCCCCTTCCTTTCAGCTCTTGCCTGTTAGGTTGGTTAAACCTGTCTTTTGCTAAGGTGGTTTCTGTTTTCCATTGCATAGAGGTTGGCTCTGTTCAGAACAGATAAAGAGCAAAGGAAATGAGGTTGCCTGAGGGAGTGCAGAGGCCTTTGCAAAAGTAGGAGATGGTGCACTGAAAGATGTGGTACTATTGATCTTTGGTGAAAAGTGCAGCATTGTTGTGGTCTAGAAAGCATAAATCTTTAACTGATTTTTTTTTTCTAGTTTTGTTTTGGACTTGGATACTGCTGTTGCAAGGACTTTATGAACATTTTTACATGTAATAGTTTTTCTCCTTTTTCTTGCATTGGTTTAGTTTTAGCCAAGATAAATTGTGAAAAACTCTGCAGTAGAAAAGTAACTGAATCTGAATACTCAGTATTCTTACATTTTGCTGCTTTTGAACTCTTTATCATCTGTGAGAATTCTTGCTTCTTTAGAATGGAGGCGGTTCTGCTATGTGGTACAGGTCTGTAGGATAAAACTTTAATTTATTACAGTTACTTTGAACAGTTCTTGGTGAACAGAGATTCACTTCTGGTTAATTAATCCAGAGATTAATTCTCTGGTTAATATTATTACATATATGCAGTATATACAGGATTTGGAATCCTAGCTTGAGTTACTGTGTGTATGTATATGAACTAGACTGAAATTTTTGACTGTCTCTGCACAAATCCCGTTCAACTTATTTCCTATGTAAACAAACTAAAAGGAAAATTTTGTTGGCATACATCAGGGCTTGAAATATATATGAAGTAGCTAATTCAGAGGTTATGGCATAAGGATACATATTTGAGAGTTGCTGATCTGATCTAGTGTTGCTACTAACCCTACTTTAAGTGAGAGTTTGGACTAGGTTCCAACCAAATTTTTTATGGACCTGTAAATTATAAAAAAACTCGGGTAGTGCACCTCTCAACCTGGCATGGTATCTTCAGTGGCACAGGATTGAGCAACATCTTGCATTGCATAGACATGTGTTTATGCCTTTTAGCTGGTTTTAAGTAATTATTTCTCTTTCCTTTTATGTGTCTGTCTCATTTCCTGAAGCTGACTTATTTTAAATGACATCAATTGTGCCCCTGCCCAGCAAGAGTGCCAAATACTTATGTTTTATTGGAGGACCAGATCCCCAAGGAAGTATTTGGTTTACAAAGGCTTCAGGTCTAATGCCTTTCAAGTAAAGGAGGATAAACTCCTTAATTATTTTCTGGACACATCCATTGGCTTTGGCCTTGAATCAGAGTGATCTTTAATGTTTGAGATGTACATAAACATTCAACTCGTGATTTCTCCTCCAGCTTGTAGACAATGAGTCCAGCATGAAGTTAGTGCTCTGACAGTCTCTCCATACTGTCTTGTTCCCATGACTTGCTTGATTCAGGGCATCAGGAGAAGATCCTTCCATCCTGAAAGACTTCAGCTCTGTTTATGGCTGCTGCAGAGGAAGGACGATCGAAAGTACAAAGCTACTGCTTTTGCCAAATAGTGGCTTCCCACTGCATATGAGCTACCTTGTATTTCTAGACTGTCCTCTACCCTGGAGCACTGGGGTTTTCCTTTCACTAAAGGCATAGATATTTTACCTGAGTCTCCTACTGTCTTTTTGCATCTCTTCTTCCAGTTATCTTGAATGAAGGGATACAGGTGGATACCTGTTTATATTTACTTTCACTTGGATCAACTCGAAGCACTCCTGGATGATTCCCCTGCTGAGAAAGCTCCTTATAAATAAGCCCAAGCTGAAGGCTTGCTCTCATGAAGCAGTTTTAGATGGGGCAGATATTGCCATGCAGCCTACTGCATAGAGGAGCCCACCTTATTTTATACTTCAATCTCTTAAATATTGGGCAGATATCACAGTTTGTCTGAATATCATCTGTTGATGATCTTTATATGCAGGCTACCAGTTACAACTCAGTCACTTGCTCAGTTTGTGTTCCCCCATTGGCATGTTTTGGGAAGCACATGACTCATTTTGCCTCAGTCTCTGTCCCCTTCAGCAGTCACTTTTGATTAGTCATGTTTCTGGCTGAAATGCCTTTATCTTGAAGTCCTGTCTGCTGGATGCTGAGAGTCATGCATTCAACATCCTGCTTCTTTCTTACCCTCCCTTTCAGTGGACCCCACCTGTCAGTCTGCAGAAGTACCAGACAGTCAGAATCACACTGTACACCTGGCAAAAGGATATCATGTTTTACTGGTGTCAAAGAAATAGGCAGTTTGACCTCCTGCCAGGTCAGGTCATATTACTTGGGACTTTTGGTGTGCTAAAGATCCTTGCCTCATGTTCTCAAGGAGTTTGGAAAACATACCAAGGGTTTCTCTGCATCAGTTGTAGGTGATTACTTAACAGGACTAAAAGAATTTCGGTAAATAAAGAGAATTTAAATTCCCTCTTAGAACACTTGGGGGTTCACTTGTTTCTGACTTACCTGTAGTTGGAACTAGTGGTTGGCAATCTGTTTGCAGGGAACACTGAGTAACCTTGTTGTATGATAAGACATTTCAGGTGGTGCATCATGGCTGAGGCTTTCAGGATGCAGGTACTGGGTGCTTTTTTTTGTTCGTTTGTTTTTCCATTTGGCATTTAGGGAGGACCTGAGATCAGCCTCTTTAAAATCCAGGAGAATAACATTGATCCTTCTGTTCCACAGCAAGTCTGTTTTCAGGGCTGTCTGGAATGTCTGTTCTGTGGAGCTGACCAGCTGATGCATCGATCTTCTGCAGGCACAGGGGGGTTTGCAGAAGGAAATGCAGAGTGTGTCTGATGTGATTTCAGCTACATTGGCATGACTGAGGAATACTCATGGATTTGGAACTTTAATCTCTTCATGCAGATGTCTTCCCTGTAGCTTTTATTAACAGCTTTCACTTTTTGGAACTTGGACTGCAAAAGGCTGTCCAAAGGTAGAATATCTGCATCTCATAGTGTGTTTACTCAGAATTATAGTAGGATTGTCTCAGAATTCCAGAGAGGCTCCTTCTTTCTTCTTTATGAATTACAGGAAAGCTTACATAAGTGTAACATGAAGTGATAAGGTTTTCTTAGGGTTTCTAGGCAGGTCTGTTGTTATTCTGATGATTTAAAACCATCTGCATGATTTTAAAGCTAATTTCTTGAACATTTGCCTGTTAACTTCATTCAGGTTCTTTTAACAACCATTTTCTCTCATTCTTGTGTTACAAGTGGTCTTTCACAGTCTTTCTGACCAGTGCTTAGGAAATTTCGGTGTCTATTTAGGAAGGTTTTTCCCTGCTGTGTCATGTGCTGAAGAGCCTTCATTGTTATCACTGCTGTTGGAAGATGGTTTTTTCCAGCCCTCTGCCTTGTCAGTGCACGTTCATGCCATTATAAATGGCTTGTGAAAGAGCAGAATTAGAAGAGAATTAGAAGAGAAACCTTCTTAATCTGTCCGTGCCAAAATTGAAAGCTTTTCTACCCTACACCTCCTTGGCCAAGAAATCCAGCTGGGACATTGAGGACCTCCCTCTTGGTGAGATGTGCTTCCATTGGGTAGTTTGTCTGTGCATCCCCCATGCCTCAGTTTGCATGCACTAAGGAGAAATTAATCTTGGTGTAGCATCAGTTTTTATAATTGAGAGCTTTGTGGAAGTCTTCTCTGCTGCCCAGACAGATGGAAATTTTCCCTTTGCTGATTCGCTCATTCAAAAATTTAATTAGAACTTCTTTAGAAGTTTTGCTGCTCTAACTAAAATAAGCACCATTCATTTTCCTGAGGATGTGTTGCTTTTTAGATGAGATTTTGTCTCTTGTTCTGGAATGATTGATCAACTGATTGACTCAGTAAGAGGTACTCCTCCCTACATGTATTTTGGAAATTTAGCACCTGATAAATGTCTCCGTGCTCTGAACTTTTTAACTCAATTTATTCATTAGCAAATGTATTTGATACAAATATCTGTATTGTGGTAAATGAATGTAACTGATTACTGACTCTTGATTACTATCCAGATGGAATTCAGCTTACTCCAGGCTTGGAGTAAATAACTAACCTTTGATATTTGTATTCTAAAAAAGTTTTAGTGGCCATGAACTCAAACACAAGAAGTTCCACCTTTAGTAGGAGGAGGAATTTTACATTGAGGATGACAGGACTGTAACAATTGTGGAGTTTCCCTCTCTGGAGATATTCAAAACTGACCTGGACTCGTTCCAGGTGACCCTCCCTTGGCAGAGGGGTTGAATTAGACCTCTAGAGGTCCCTTCCAACCCTGACAATGCTGTGATTCTGTCCTGTGCTATTAGTTTGTGGATGCCACAAGACAGCAATGAAAACACACAATGGATCATGAAAGAATTGACTAACCATTTGAGGTTATGGTCTTCCTCTCTTTATCTGTCCACAGAAGTGAGTATCTTAATAGCTGTTGTCTCAGCAGGCAACACTGTAGAAATTTGGGCACTTGAGAACTGATCCTCTTTTCCCCACTGCCTCGTTCCTTCAGTATATGGTTGAACTTTTTACATATCTGGAGCCTGAAACCCAAGTGGTTTGAGTTGCATTTTTTGTGAAGGATTTTCCTTTGCCTTTATCAAAATATCCCATTCATCCTTACCAGAGACAGTATTGCAGGGGCTACCTTCTAATGAGCTTTCATCATCCTATTTATATACAACTTGATCTTTTTGAAAACATGCCTTTTTGTCTGGCTGTTCTTTCCCCAGTGGAAGCACTCTGGGTTTGACAGTTCCTCCTCAGAGACTGTTCTTCTGGGTCATTAGGACGTGTTGTTACAGAGCAGAGGGAGAAATTTCCAATCTGAGGACAAACTCTATCTGTAGCATTTCAGAGAAATTATCCTTTGGGAAACCCACAGAGCTGCAAGTGGACTTCCATTCATACATTTGTTAAGCATGACACTAATAGAAGTGTTCAGGCAACATAAAAGCTGTAACTTCCCACAGTCTTTGAGGTTTCTGATAATCCATGCAATATTTAGGTAGTGCATGCAGTCACCTTTAGTTTAATGATACACATGAATGAACATTTAAAGAGAACAGGAACTTTATGAATGGAGAGTATTTGAAATATTCAGTCTGTAATTACATTTCCCTCCTGTATATGTTACCTACTTATATGGAGCCCTTATTTTTACAGTATCTCTTTAAAGTAGGATATTCACATGATTGAGCTGAAAGTGGTGACTGGGAGGAGTGTGAAGGTCCTTCCTAAAGCAAGTGGTGGAATTGGAGGGATTGGGCAGGTGGTTAGGAGGTTCTGTTAGGGTTAACACTCTGCCTAGAGTGTTTAGACAGTAATTCTGTGCAAAACGTTGCTAATGGGGATTAGTCATCTCTTAAACTTTACATGCAGAGCCTGTTGGCAAGGAGTGTAAGAAATTTCCCGCTAGTAGAAGGCGTAGCTATTGAATAAAAATTATAGTATTGATACAGTTTTCCTGGCAAGGAGTGGCAGGATATTTTGGCCTTTGCCTCTTCCCTGACAGAGCAGAATCAGATAGAAGAATACTGAACTCGTGTCTTTATGCTCATTGGACACTCATCTAGGGGTTCAGCTGTGAGAATGATGATGTTTCTTCTCTTAGACTGACTATGGGCAGTTTTCTGAGATCATTCTGTAAATAGATGAAAGCAGATGATCTGGCTGTCTCAGTTCTTACTGACACATGTAGTTAACTAAACTCATTGTGAGTAAAAGAGGAGTTGCTGAAATCTCCCATTCAAGAGTGGTAGGGATTACGACTGAGATTTATTTGGGTAAGGCAGCTGGAATTGGGAAGTCCAATGTGAGGCTGATGTTTCTTGTTGATTTTTCAGTATAATCAAGAGCCTTGAAAAAAAAAAAGTAATTTGTAAGTACTGTTTAGGTCCTTTCTGGACCTATGTAGGAACTTTTTTCATTATCTCCCATAAAAGAATGCTTCTCTTCTTTCAGGAGCTTTATTGGTGGTTTCTAGAGATGGTTTTAATACTGACATCAAGAAACTTGCTTCACAAACTTGCTTCTTCTCTACTTTTTGTTTCTTTTGATTTATAGCCAGTCTTGCCAGTGAGGAGCACTGCTTACACGTGGACAGTGTGCTTGTATTACAGATACTTCAAAAATATATGGTGAGACTGAAACACATGTAGGACTTTGTTTCTTAAGGTTTAGTAGGTAAGCAGGAACTGAGGATAATGAACTGCCTTGTCTCATGTAAGACAGCTGCTTCCAAAGTTTTGCATTTTTGTCAAATGTATACGTTAAATATTTTAATTTTTTTGAACTTTTTTACAAAATCACGTTTTGCCAGTGTAATTTTTTTCTATACTGATTTGCAGAAAATGATTTTACTTTTATTTCTAGTTTTGTTATTTGTGTCTTGGGAAAGGAAATGCTTTATTCATAAATTTTAGTGTTCACTTCTGTAGCGGTGTTCAGAAAGTAGTAGATGGATTCAGTGGATCAGTGAAATCATTGGTTCAGCTTTGGATTCATTATTCAGCTATTATCTATTTATATTATATATTTAAATTGTTCTTCTGTTGATTATGAAGGGATCAAGGTTCCTGTGTTGCTTTTTTTCCAGGTAATAAAGGGAGGTTTTTTTTGTCAGACTGATTTTACATAATTGTCTTTTTGAAGACTTGAATCACATTTTCTGTTAATTTTAGTAGTGTCAGAATATAGCCAAGGCTTTTGTTTGGGGTGAATAACTACAGTTGCTTTTATGTAACAGAGGCAGGATATGGGGTATCATCTTTATTACCTGTTCATGGATGCTGGATGTGTGAAAGTGTAAGCAAGGCTTTCCTCAGCAAACAGAAGCTGCATCACAGGAAATCTTGGCCTGAGTGAAGTTGGTGGTGAGTCACTGCCAGTCCCAGCAGTTGAGAGGCACAGGAAGATTATTGTATCCTGCCACTGCCTGGTGTCAACAGTGAGTCACGGGTACTTCTGCTGCAAAGGGAATGATGCAGATAGATTTTGAGGGTTAAGTTCTTCCTCAAAATAAATTATCAAATGTTCCAGTAAGGCTCTCAGGCTGTCTTCTGGGAAAATTAAGGTATGTTTAGTGTCTAGGCACCATTATGTCTAAGTGCTATTCATTATTACATCAGTAACGCACAGATTTGTTTCAAGGAAATTTATTTTCTGAGAGAGAACTCATATAGAAACCTCATATTACCAACAGGCTTATCCTATTGTATTTTCTTTAAAAGAGATTCTAGAGATTGCCATAAAGTTGTAGTACTCATGTCTGTGCTACCATAGCACAGCTTTTTTGGTGTACAATTAAATGTTCTGATGATCTATATGACAGTACCTTCCCTTTTTTTGAGGGGAAGAAACATCTCCAAGTACAGTCTGATGACCACAGGAAGGCTTGTAGAGAAGTAAAACATCTTGCTAAATTAAATGATGTAGCCAAGACAAGAGTAAACAAACTTTGGGACTTAAAACCTCTTTTTAAGGGGAAGAAAGATGACAGAAGCAGCAACTTTCAAGTTGAAAACAAACTGAGAGATTTTGCTCTGAGTAATGTTACTGAGTTTTCAGTAGGAAAAAAATGTGGCTGGTGGCTGTAGATAAGGGGGGATAATATAGAGGGAGTTCATTGCACTGACTGGCTCCTCTGAGATAGAATTGTCTGTGGGCATGGTATGGGAAAAAATAGAATATGCAGTAAACCAGTACTGAATTCTAAAAATCATAGACTAGATAAAATATTGCTTTTAAAGTACATAAGATTAATTCACCGTATTTATTATTTGCTGCTTTATAGTTTCAGAGATTTAATACAAAACCAGCAAAACCTAAAGAAGGACTGGTGTGCTCTGAAAGCTGTTTTTTGTTTATCAGCTGGTCGAGTTACCACCTCTCCATACAAATCTTGTGCTCAGCCCTTTAGACCGTGAGAACGGTAATGCTTTCTTGAAAGTCTTTATTCATTCATTATTTATTGCTCTCAATCCTTTTCTGCTGTAACAGTTTGATTCACTATTTATATTGTGGTTGTGTTTAAGGGCTGGTGGTGTATTATTCTGGTTGTTATCCCAGCACATCCATAAACATGACAGAAAGGATTGATAATCTGGGTTTGAGGAAAGCAATGGTAAAAAAGGTGATAGGATCGTGATTTTTGACTAATAGAAATGCAATGGTCTTATGTGCTTGTCTGTTCTCCAGAGCTTTTACAAAAATTATTTTAATCTTGACCAGAGAAAGATTAAATTTTTTATGGTTTTAGTCCCCATTATATGTTCTATTCTTCTGACAGTAGCTAAGTTTTGAGTTTATAAATCACTCTTCACTGGTTCAAGTAGTTCTTTTCCACCTATTCTGGGTAAGGCTTGAAGTAATTTAACAACTAGATACTTTTTCAACTGCTTTTACTTAAATTAAATCAGTTAAATTGCCACTGTGTTTTTTCTTGAATTGTTTGTAGTAGGTTAATGAACAAGAGCTGCTCTGTCCTTTTCTGGTAAAAATAATCATATAATGGGGTTTTATTTTTAGCGTAATAAATCATAATACCAGGTGTCCTTTTACGTTTATTGAATGTTATATATTAGGATTTTAATGAGGTTTTCCACAGAAAACGAAATCTGAATTAAAAAAGTGAACAAATTACTAATTGTGACCAAAAAGCCCAACCCCAAAAGCATGCCTGCAGTGGAATGCTGAACTTTAAAAGTAGCTTTTATTTTGTGATGTAGGGATGCAGATGAGGTAAAAAAAAATGATATGACTAAGGTATGAAATCTGAAATGTGAAGTACAGACATAAGAGGTGTTCTTTTATGACAATCAAATAAATTGAAATAAATAATTTAAAATAATATGTAAAAATTTAAGTAAAATTTATTTAAAACCAATAGAATTTAACAAATTCTTCAAGCAAAATATAGAAAAAAGATAAAATTGTAAATATTTTTTGTGTGCGTAGCTAGAAATAGAGACATATTTGGGGACATGAAGAATTTCTCCTGACCATTTGTTGTACTGGTGTGTAGTTCTGATTTCATTGGAGAACAAGATTCTGGAGATTTTGTGCTAGACACCAAAGTTAAATTTTCCAGGTTCGATGCTGCCTCCTATACAACATTATCTCTGCTATTCTGGAAAGTGATGAGAGAAATGTGCTTTCTGAGGAAAGATTTTCCATCAGGCTTTACTGTCTATCTTTGTGTAATAGCCAGGGGCTGACCAGAAGATAATCCTAAAACTACATAGATTAGCTTTTCACCTTCCTGGCAGTTGGAGTTTGTAACTGTTACATGTGCAGTTATCAGTTTAGGAAAATGGTCTAAAGTCTTTTGTTTGGGGATACAGACATAAACAGCAATCAGTTAATCTGTGGCAGAACAAGGTGACAAATGGATGTCTGCTTTCAGTAGCAAAGCCCATAAAGCAAGACAAAAGTGGTTCTCTAATAAATTGTTCTCCAAGAAGGGTGTATTTGTAAACAGAAGGTTCTTAAAAAAACCTTTAAAACAAGCCCCACTTTTCCCCCAACACTGCTACCAACAGTCCTGAAATTTTAAATACTTCTCTGGCCTGTGCTCATCAGTCAGAAATAGCCATTAGAAATTGCATGTGTGAACTTCAGCTGCATTAACAGGACTGTGAGGACATCGGAGGTTTGTCCAAGCAGGTTAGGACAGGGTTTGTCCTGGTAGGTTAGGTTAGGTGGCTTGTGGCTCTGATCAGAGGGGAGAAGCATCTATGAGTCTTCAGGAAGTTGAGGCACTTCATTTCTGTCCTGAGTTTGTAAATTGTTTGGTGACAATCATAGAATAGAATAAAATCATGAAGGTTGGAAAAGACCTTTAAGATGATTGAGTCCAACCTTACCCAGCACTGCCCAGCCCACCACTAAACCATGTCCCTAAGTGCCACATCTCCATGTCTGTTAAACACTTCCAGGGATGGTGACCCAACCACTTCCCTGGGCAGCCCATTCCAGTGCTTTACAACCCTTGTGGAAAAGAAATGTTTGCAATATCTGAGATCCAACCTCCCCTGGCACAACTTGAGGCCATTTCCTCTTGTCCTGTTGCTTGTTACCTGGGAGAAGAGACTGACCCTCACCTCACTACACCCTCCTTTCGGGTAGTTGTAGAGAATGATAAGGTCTCCCCTCTGAGACTCCTTTTGTCCAGGCTGAACACCCCCAGCTCCCTCAGCTGCTCCTCACAGGACTTGTGCTCCAGACCCTTCACCAGCTCTGTTGCTCTTCTCTGAGCACGCGCCAGCCCTGATTCCTCTGTGATCATTCTCAGGTGCTTTCATGGTTTCTAACACATCAATAACTGTGTGCTGCATGGATCTCCATCCAGTATCTCTGTTGACATGGCAAACAGAAGGACCTCACTGGTACCCTGTCCCAGGAATGCTGGCATGCTGCCCCAAGCTTATCTCTAGTGAGCCTGGTTTTATCTCCTTCCCCCTAATTTAAAGCTCTCAATGAGCCATGTGAGCTCCTGTGCAAAGATCCTTTTTCCCCTTTGAGACAGGTGTACCCTGGCTATTGCCAGCAGGCCTGCTGTCATGTAAACTGACCTATAATTAAAAACTGCAAAATCCTGCCAGTGACACCGGGCTGAGAGCCAGGTATTGATCTGCTGGCTCTTCCTGCTTCTTCCCTCCTCGTTCCCTGAAACTGGAAGAATAGACGAGAACAGTACTTGTGCTCCTGCTCCCTTAAGCAGTTATCAATCTCTGTAGGAAAAGTATCTCAAAACAGTGTTACCAACAGACAGTTTTAATGATGAGTAAGACATGTTAATGTTAGGTAAAATCTAAAAGGAATGCAGGAATTATGAAATCCAGGATTGTGAATTGGTTTCTTAGTAATGTGTTCAGGGTTTCTGTGTTAATTAGGTGTACGAACTGCCTAGTAAAGCTAATCTAGGCATCCATTTGAGTGAGAAAAGGAAGAGCTAAACCCTGCTGCATTTAACTTTGATTTCATGTATGGGTTTATTTCTCTGAGAAAGCACAGCAAGTAGTTCTAAAGTGTGCCTTGAACTTTGCATTTAAATAAGTATCATCACTGGTCCTTCAGCCTTGCACTGAGATGGATTAAAGAAAGAATCCTTTCCTTAATTCTTTCTAGGTCCCAGAACATATCCAAGAGATGAGTTGAATTTGGGTCTTCAGAGCCAGCTTGTTCTGTTTCCCTGAAATGATCTGTCTAACACTGGACAAATGAGTATTCCAGATTTTCAATGCTATAAGCCCTTTTCAATATTTTTTTTTTTTTTTTTTTAGTTCTGGATTAACAGACTCTCATAAAACATGTAGCTCTGAGATTACTATGTTCAGACAAGCTTAAACTCTTACTAGATTCAAGGATTGATGCCTTGAACTCACAACAGGGAATTCCATTCTCCTCTGTGTCTTGACAGTTGTTCATACAGATGTATCAGCAGATTATGATGCTTCTCTGAATAGATTTTAAATGCAGAGCACTTGGTTACAAGATAATTTACGTAAATGCACATGAACCAGAACCAAAAGACTCTATTTCACAGCATTTCTGTCTATATTATTGCAGATTTTGAACAGTTATGTATTCTCAGTCTGGTATATAAAGAAGCAAGGGAGTTCAGTCATTGCTCTGCAAGAAACCTAACGGCATGAAAAACTGCTCGAATGACCATATAGTAGTAATTCATGAGTAAGTGGTTCCTGGAAGGATTTATTAGGAGCCAGTATTCGTTCAGTGGGAGATTTACCCTACATGATTTTACCAGCACAGTCTATACCAACTGTCCATTTTGATCCATGGGCAATACAAGACTATTTGGTGTTGGATGGTTTTATGTTTATTACAATGAACTCAGGTCTGCTTTATATCCTTCTATCTATTCTGCCGATTCCTAGAGTGATGTGCAAGTTTAGACAAGACATTATTAAAGCCTTTCACTGGCACAAGTCATTCTAGCTGTCAGTCCTATGGCAGATACTCATTTTAGCTTTATCTGTTTCACATTCTGAACAGATGCATTTTTGATGCATACTAAGAATCCAGCTTACTGCACCTGATGGGTTTAGTGGTGGGTGACTGAGCACTGCTGCCAAAGGGAATTGCCTCTTGCTTTAAAAATCCTTGTACCTAGCAGAAAGATGTCTGTGGGAAAGAACCACTTTTCTGAATGGGAAAACTTTTCTGTTTAGGTATTTTCATCACGTTCTAGGATCTAGTAAAGGTTTTAGCAATGAAAATACCCAGTTTTGTACCTGCAAAGCAGCACTTGAGCCTGGCATCGATCACTGTCATGGTACATCTAGCAGAAATTTGAATGCCTCCTATTCAGGTGGGCTGTGCTAGACCTTCCCATTTCCAGGGCTATCCAGGTTCCTCTTGATATTTTTTGTCACTTTTCTCTTCAACCTCCTCAAGGGGCAATTGTGTTGCCTCTTAGAAGTCACACAAAGCTCCTTTAGAACGCAGTGTAATGTGCTGTGTTCTGCTTTGCTGTCAAAGGTGCTGCTGTCATTTCAGCATGAGGATAAGTGCCAGAACATTTCGATCAGAGGTTTTTTTATATGTTCTTTCACAGGGACAATGATTGCTGCAGCCATATTCTAAATTTATCCTGAAATTCCAGTAATGCGTTTGAACTGCCTGTCTTCCCAAAACAGCACTTGGCGTAAGACACTTGATGTATCCAGAAAAGAACATTTTCAAGTCTGTTCCTTTGTGAGTGTAGCCAATATTTCATGGCAGAGGGCTGAGGAGATACCATGTATCATGTCAAAAGCCACAGGTTTGAAAGGGCTTAGTAGAGTTTTATTGATGATTGCTGCTTTTGCAAATTTTTTTACAAACAGGTTTCTATTTTCTTCCTCCTTGCATTTCAAAGAAAATGAAAAAAGTTGAAGAGATGGAAGGATGCATATCTTCCATTTGGCAAGAACTTGCCTCATTTGTGAGATCTTCAAGCTCTAATCTTTCAGGATAGATTTAAAATGATTGACTGTTGTGGTTGTATGCAGTGCGTTGGTAACTCTAAAAAGCCCATACTTTTGACCTCAAGAAGAGAAAATGAATGATTTGGTTTTGGTTTGTTTTTTGTTTTTTCTGTCTATAGCACTACACCTATTGTAGTCCTCTGCATTGGCTGATGATATATACTTGGGCACTGCTCTTGTTTCAGCAATCATTTTGGGCCTTCTGGATTTCGGGCCAATATAGTATGACAGTCTACAGTTCTTCCTTATTGTGGCTTAAAACAAGACAGCCACTTGCAAATACTTTTCCAGGGAGCTTGTTGGTTTTTTTTTTTCTGAAGATTTGATGATACGGTAAATGTGAGAAGATGCAATACTTAAAATTGTGTGTGGGATAGAAAGCATTTAGGAAGGCATGTTGGAGAGACTATGAACAAAGAAAGAAAGAAGCATTATTGTGACATAGTGAAGTTGGCTCCATCTTCTTGTGAAACAGTGGGATGAGTTATGGAACAATACAGGGCCTCTGCACTCCAATCATCTCCCTAAGATGATTTTTGCCTTGCAAGGTTACCATCTAATCATCACAAGGAAAACTGTAAGCAGTCTGGCAAAGCCTCACTCTACACCTGGCCTGTGCAGCTGAGAGGCAGTTTTTGCTGGTGGTTATCTCCCTGTCTTGATTGAACATTGTGCAAAGACTGCATTGGCCAGAACTTCCCATGTGTCACAGTACAGCCATATGTTGTGTGTGAGATCCTGAATATCACATGTTCTGTTTGTTATTTCACAAGATCAAGTCCTGTGTGCTGTCTTCTCACATATGGCCATATCTGGTCATCTGATGCTTTTCGTGCTCAAGAAAACGTTTTAAAATAGCCAACAAACAAAATGTCAGTAAATGTCAGTGTTTTCAAATTGCTGGTGAACCGCTGTCCAGGTTTGATAGTCCAGGCTGATGTGGCTTATAAATATCTTATCTGGACTGTAGCTCAATTTCTGGGAGCACAAGTGTGAGAAGAACATTATAGTCATCAGTTCATTGATCTCTGAGCGTTGGGGAGCTCATGAGGTCTTCCACTGTTGAATGCAAGTGAAGCATGCTGTTCCAGATGGACAGGAAGAACAAAGTGTTGTAGTGCTGTGGGCAAGCAGACGTTGAAAAGCTCTCCGTTTTACATAACAACTAATTAGTTGAAATACTATCAGTGTATGTATCACAGCCTAGCTTGTCAACATTTCTTCAGTCCTCAGCAGTCACAAGCTTGAACTATTCAAAAAGCTTTAAAGATCCAGCCTACTCCATATTTTATAGTCTTCACGTGAGAGGTATCGGGTTTATGCAAAATATTCTTGTGGAACCCATGCATGTGTGCGTTGAGATTTATACTGTAATCTCTCTAAACCAACCAGTATAGAACAAAGTTTAAATCTGAGGGAGGGGAGTGGCAAGAGTGATGTGGGCAAACAGCTTTCTTGTGCATCGATTTTTCATATAGTACTCTCTCATTAGAAATCATGGGCTGTTTTTCCTTTTTAGAGCATGTTGCAGATGTATGCTCATATCTTGGAAAATACTGAACACAAGATCAAAGGTTCTGTAGCAGAGCACCTTTTATCTTGAATTGATTCCTTATGTCAGCTAATGGAAAGATGTATTTGCTGACCTCTCTAATTGAGGTGACTAATAATACGGTTTTGCAGAAAAGCTCCTAATGTATTAACAAAATGAGTCATGTTTCATGTAGATGCTATTAATTTGAAAATATTGGATTTTATACATATATAAATGTTAAAATTCTCTTTCCCTTAAGTGCCATAATAATTTATAATTGCTTTCATGGGATGAGAGGTTCACAGAGGCTGAATGTGGCACTTAAGAACCTATTTCACAGATGCAACGTTTAGAAGTATTCTGTACCATGGATGAAATTGGGTGTGTTGAATGCACATGCAAAATGGGATGAGATTGAATTCTACAAGTTCTATCATGGCTGGCCTGAATTTGGATCTGTCTGATGTTTGTGTGTTGGCTTTTTTGTTCGTTTGTTTGTTTTTAACAGAAACCTCGTACATGAGGATCCATTTTATCAACACGGTTTGTGACAAAAGAAGCTTATGCTTGTTAAACGTGGGAGACAGAATCTAAAAAGAGTTGTCTTACTGCAATGTACGAAACCGCATCTGGGCAAGGACTCCTGTCTCTTTAGCAGCATAAGAACAAAAAATCAAAGCTCATTGTACTGGTTTAAGAGT
>NW_016690190.1:7186525-7244881 GCF_001604755.1 Lepidothrix coronata
CTTTTGAAGCACAGTAAACTACTAATGTAGAAGTACCTTTGGAAATGTAAACACATGGTAGCTGGGACTCACTGATATGACTTCAGAAACAATTTTCCTTTGAATGCTGTTGCCTACTAGACCATTTCTGGTATCTGCCACAGAGCTCAAATTCCCTTAGGAAGCTGGAGAACTGTCGGAATTGTATTTGTTGTTCAAAAATTGATAAACTGGTATTTTTCAGAACTTTGGTAGGTTTCCCTCTGCTTAATCAGAATTTTTATTCTTAGCACACAGGTATGTGCACAGATCTCTTCGTGATAAGCGATGCTTTTACTGTGCATCAGGTATTCTATGGAAACTGTCTATATTCATACTTTATCCTTTGACCATAAAAACAGCTTAGGTTTATTCTTTGTAAGATAAGCTGCTTCATGTTTAGTATAGGTAAAAATCTTTCACGTGGACATCTAGCACTGCATAGCTGTTGTACTGCATTTACTCTGTTTTACCTTGCAGCCTTTTTGTGGATGTACCTGTACGTTTAGTATGAGGTTGCATTGCAGTTTTGGTTTTTCTGTGACTACGGGTTTAATAGGAGTTTAAATTCATTCCTGTCGAATTGCTCGTGGGTTTGCTGGGTTTTTTTTGGGGGGGGAGAGGTTTGTACAAAGGGAGGTGAAGGAATTGGGCTGCTGCATGCTGCCCCCTTAAATGAGTCATTTTGTGCAAGTCTAGTTCAGCTGACAGATGTATTACTGACAACTTAAGCTCTTTATCTATAGCACTTTTTTACCATCTTGCCCTTCTGCTGTCTCAGAGATAATGCAATATGTGATGGTTGTCTTTAAAATACAGGTCTCTTTCTTTGACTCTCACACATTAAATCCTATTAAAATCATAGCAGTATTTTGTATCTGAGCTTAACATTATAAAAATCGCCCACTCATTTCCATTTAAATAAGAGTTTTGAAGCCCCTGATCCACCTTACAGGGAATATGTAGCATTTCTGGAATCAGCAAGTTCTGTTTCATCTCAGCCCTGCAGGACACCTGACATTAGCCCTTTTTTCAGTGTCTTTGCGTGGGCTGCAGCTGAATGTCAGCAGGGACTCCCTCGGACAGCCAGGCCTTTGCTTCTGTGGTGCATTCAGCAGAATCTATTTCCCAGAAACGCTGCCAACACATTAACTCCTTGAGAATGGGAGAGAGTGATTTCCCATAGTGACTAAATCCTGTTCTAACATTTTGCATGTGTTCTCTTCGGAGCTCAGTGCGCTTCATCCTCTTACGAATGTTTGAAATGCTTTCATTGTAAAAAACATGAGACTTATTGTCATAATGCAAAAGTTTGTGATTGTGCATGCAGATTTGCTGGCAAGAAAAGCACCTCTAAGTTCTGTCATCTTCTGGTGCTGTACATTTGAAGGTGTAGGCCTTACTGAATTGTCCTTCTGAAATAAAATATATCCTAATTATTGTATCTTTCCAGAGTAGTAGCATTGTAGTCATGATGAACTAAAGACAAAAGTAAGGCAGTGTTTATAGGTAGTACGAGCACATTTCAGACCTGAATGTGCTTTTGTAGCTGAAAGCTTGTCTTTTTTTCCCAGCTGCAAAATTAATTGGCTTAATGAAAGATTAGCTGTAAATGGTATCTACCAAAACCCAGTTTTTCGTCGATTAACAAATTACATATGTCTCTTTTTTTAAACTTTTTTTATCCCTGGGTTGGATCCTGAAAAATAAATAGAGAAGTACGTGATATATAATTAAAAAAAGGAACCATCTTGTTGTGGTTTAACCCCAGCCAGCAATTAACTACCACACAGCCACTCACTCTTCCCCCAGTGGGTAAAAGTGAGAACTTGTGTGTTGAGATAAAGACAGTTTAACGGGTAAAGGAAAAGCCATACGTGCAAGCACAAGGCATTCATTCACTGTTTCCCATCATCAGACAGGTGTTCAGCCATTTCCAGGAAAGCAGGGCTCCATCACGTGGGATGGTGACTTGGGATGTCAGATGCCATAAATCAAATGTCCTCCTCTCCTCCTCCTTCTCCCAGCTTGTGTTGCCGAGCACATCATATGGGCTGGGGTATCCCTTGGCTCAGCTGGGATCAGCTGTCCTGGCTGTGCCCCTTCCCAGCTCCTTGTGCACCCCAGCCTATGAGCTGATGGGGTGAGGTGAGAGGCAGAAAAGGCTTTGACACTATGTAACCCCTGCTCAGGAGTAACAGAAACATCCCCATGTTATCACAGTGTTTAGGTCACAAATTCAAAACATAGCACCAAACCGACTTCCATCAAGAAAAGTAACTCTACTCCAGCCAAAGCCAGCACACCTGTCCTGTGTGTTTCCAAGCACTTAGTGTTTTCTACATGAAGAACAGCTTGATCACTGAGCAAATTTTCAGAAAACTGGGAAGTACATGTGCATCATAAAGCTGTCATTCAGTATAGGATGTACTGGCTTTGTAGGTTAACAGTAGAAGTGACCAGGAAATTCTCAGTTTCTAAGTTTGTTAATTTTTATACGAAATTTTTTCTACATTTGTTGATTTCAGCAGAACTTTTATTAGGAATTTCTGGTTAATAATTAGCAAAGAGTGAGGTAAGATTACCCCTGCTCCGGAAACAGACTTGGTTAGGGATGCTCACTAGAATGTGCAAGGTGCTAAAGCATCTCTTGGCTGATTTGGGTAAAGACCCTGACCATCTTCCCTTTATGATATTGAGGTGTATGAGATGTAGGTTTAAATTTTGCAGCCAGTCAATATTTAGATATTTGTGCAAAGCAGAATCTCAGTCCTTTCTGTAAAAATATCTTATTAGAGATCCACCCAGGAATAGCTTTCTGCTTCCTGACTGGAGCCTCATTAGGGTTGTCTGAAGATGAGGAATAAGAGCTTGAACTCACTGGCTGAGGCTTTTTTAACACACCTCTAAATATTCTAGTAAGACCTTTTTCTTTTCCCTGCCCTCACCATCACACCATATTCTCTTGCTTGTGATTACGAATCTTCAGTGTTCTCCCAGTGTTAGAGGAGAATGTTTAAATCGTTGAGTTTTGCAGAATGTGACAATGCTTCCCACCTCATTGTGACACATTTCTGTGCCACAGTGTCACATAATTGCATACTATGTTTTCCCTTGTTTCTGGGAAAGAGCACATTCTTCTCTTTCTTTCTGCGTATTGTTGACAAGCATCTCTTGAACATGCTGAATTTTTTCTTGGTATTCAAGAAGTTAAAGTAATTTCCCTGGTTTAACCTACTTAGAATTTAAATCCTGGAGGTTAAGGAGGACTTGACTATGGAAGTGTTTGGTGTCTAGGTGCCTCACCTGTGTTGCAGAACCCACAGTTCTAATTTAAGCATTTAGACTTCTTGAATAAATTATGGGATGAGTTATATATCTGATTATGGTAGGTACAGAGTACAGTATCTGCAGTATGAATAGCCTAAATCAGGCAACCAAAACCAAATGGACAAATTCATATTGGAATCTTTAACACTGTAGCTTGATGAATCAAGCTCTGCCTTGCAAAGATGAGTATGGAAATCCTTTTATTTAAAAAGCATGCCACAATTTAATCCTTTCTTCCAAAATCTTGGTAGTAGCAATGGCTGCCTCCTTTTGATCTAAAATGTAGGGTTAGAATACAGGTCTTGGCTGAAGTTTCTTTTCCTGACTGAGAATGTTAAAGATGCTCACCCCCCACTTCCTTTGGAATGGTAAGATGATAAACATTTAAGGTAATTTGGAGTATTGCTATTCAGGTCTTTCTGTTCTTATGTGTTCTTCCAATTAGAATAAGAAGCTGTGCTCTCTTTAATATTTTCTGTCAGGCCTACTGAATCTTTAAATGTTTTATGCAAAATGGAAAAGCTTCAACAGAGAGAGATGAAAAGAGCTGCCTGCAGCAAGGTTCCCAAACTCACCAGTACAGCAGTAGGTACATTGCATTATCCTGAGACTGCAGCAGCAGGAGTGCTTTGTGAACCAAATACAAGGAACTTCTCCATCATTGGCTGTAGTCATGCTGTAGGTTGGAAGCTCATCTAACCAATCTGCCAAGGTGTGTGAAATGTGAATTTGAGCCCTGGTAGGTGGAGGGAAAGATTGAATCATGTTCAGCTACTTAGAGATGTAAATTTTGGGCTGCTGAAGTAAGGTCCAACTCTGTCCCTGTGTAGAGCCTGGTTAATGAACTTTAAGTTGGCCCATGGAAGTAATACAGGCAGAGGAACACCTGGTGTAAGAGGTTGTGTTTGCACCGTGCCCTTTTAGGATTTATGTTTGAGGTGAGCCTGAAGGTGCTTAGCTCTGTCAAGAGAAAAGTATGTTGGACATAACCAGCAGGACTAGAGAAGTGTGCTCACAAAAATATCTCCGTGATTTGCAGGTGTAGTTATAATTTGTAGCGAGGCTTCAAGACAAGTTTTTGTTACTTGAATGTAAGAGGGAATCCTCAAGATCTGACTGATAAGCTTCAAGCAAAGTACAGGTTCATCATAATTGCTTTGCCTTTAATTATGTTACCGATATTAAACTGTTTAAGAAAAGCATGATTGGTACTTATTCGGTAGAGTACGACATAAGAAAGCTCGGTGGTATTAAAAGTAATTTTATGTGTTTATTTGTAGAGAAGCCTATTTCAGTGTTATTTTTCAAATTTTCTTGAGGTCTCTAATGGGGTCTTAGACACAGGATTAAGCATCAGTTGCTAGTATTGCATGAGCCTGGAAAATATTTTGCCTTTCCAGAAAAGTCACCGTTTTAAAAGTGAAGTCTAAGAAATAAAAGAGAAGCTAGTAAGACTTGTGTTCTCCTTCAGAGGAAAAAGGACATTTTCTTTGAAATTATATAGAAGACAAGCAACTAAAAAAAGTAGTTAAGATGCCAGCTAAGAAAAGGTATTGTTCTATCATTGTGAGAATCATAAAATCTTTCAGAAAGCAAAGAACCCATTTTGCATACATTCTGCATGTTGGAAAAGAGTGGGTGTGAAAAGCATAGAATAACTTTTCTGTGGTGTATTTTCCAGTTACCTTTCACATAATGAAGTTTGTTCTCAACTGAGCAGTGATTCAGAGAACAGTGATAGTTATTCATAAGCTCAATGCTAACCTTTCCTCTCACCCCACCTCTTCATTTTCCTGGGGAAACTGAATTACAGGCAGTTGTTGAATATTTTTGTGGGGTGCTCCAAATTCCACATTCCCTTGTCTTTACTTAACAGACTGTTGGATACCAATAAATCCTGTTTGTCACTGGTAATAATTTTTTTCCCACATCACATGTTGAATCTTATAATAGGTTTTGATTCATTGACCCAGAAGTTCCATGGAGACTTTTCAAGCTTTGGGAGAAATAATTTATGTGGGTCTGAGACACAGTTTTTGCCTATGTAACATGAAATGACATTTCACAGCAGATCAAATGATAAAAATACAAGAATTTAGTTGTGGTGATTTGGTCCATTGATGTTTATAAATAACCCAAGTTTGATTCCGAGACAACATTGAGTAGAGGAAGTAATTTCATTTAGTAGATAATGTGGTTGTTCAGAAGAAGCTTTTTTCTTGCTTGGGAGAAAGGAAATGCTGAAGTGGCAGTATGTGGAGAGGCAGGTGGAAGCATGTGGGAATTTGTTTGTTAGCTGGAGGAACAACACACAGCTGGGCTGTGAATAAGTAGGGCTTCTCAAATACAAATGGAATTAACTCGTGTGGAATTGTAAAGTTTATTTAGTGGAGTTATTGTTAATTTTAACAAAATTTGAGGGCATTCTCTCACTACTGCTGTCATCCTGCTGGCTTTATTGGTGTTGGACAGGTACAGACGAGGCAAACCTTTAAATGACTGCAGCAGGTTTTCTCTTACAGCTCAATCGACACACATTAATTGAACAGATGTAGTAGTTTTGATTGCCTACCTGTAGTGCCTCAGTTATAAGGCTTGAAGGTTGTTCTGACATTCTCACTTTGACTGTAGTTTGGATAAATGACAATAGCTGAAAGTTGAGATCTTTAATTAAAAAAAAAGTGATTTCTAAAAACAATCTTAAAATCTATGTTGATTCTCTTCAGATATTTTTTTATCTCTTACTTGGAAATAAATCTGAGCATCCACAATATACCTTTTAGAACAGAGTAATTGCTTACTCCCCCACTTAATATACTGTGCTGTGTTGTCACACTGATTCTACAACATAAAGTGTAGTTTTTCATTTACTGGATTAGTAACTACCAAGTATTGTGTTACTGAAATCAAAGAAAAGACCAATACACCAACCACAGAGCTGTGTATTTAAGCTGATTTCAGTTTATGCTGATACCATAAACGATGCTTCCATTTTCTTCTCTGCCAGCTCCTTCCACCCCTACTTTGCACCAGGATGAGCACTGATGTAGTCACACTGTCATGTGGACCTGAGATCTGGCTGGAAAGACATTTAGTTTGGTTTTGATGGGGCTGATTTTCAGCCAGGTGAAGCTTTGGGCCAGTTGTCAGTGAGAGCCACCTAAGGAAGGACAAGTGGCCGGACTGTTCCTTTTAGTGGCAGTGTGGACTTATGTCAGCTGGATGTGTAACAGCACCTTTGGTTTTGAAAAGCTCTTCTTAGGCCAGAACACAAAAGGAGAGGAAGTACTCGGTCTGAAGTACTGACTTTTTTAAAGAAAATGGGATTGGACTCCCTTTATGCACAATTCTATACAACCAAACTAACCTTTTATGTTCCTAAAACAGATTAAGTGTAGGTAACTGTGTTACAAATATTATCTGCTGTCTTTTTATAGAATCACAGAGTGGTTGAGATTGGAAAGGATCTCTGGAGGTCAGCTTGTCCAACCCCTCTGCTCAAGCAGGGTCATCTAGAGCCTGTTGCCAGGGCCATTTCCAGACATCTTTTTAACATCTTCAAAGCATTTCACATAACAATTTTGATAAATATATTTTTGAAGTAATACTTAAACCCAAATCTTTCTACAGCTCCTCTTTTTTACAAGTATTTGAGTTGAATCAAGTATTTGGATTTATGTAAAACTTATTAATTTGGCACCATTATAGACCTTAACAGTGTATCACCTGTGTCAAGCTTGATCATAGATTATAGCCTATACTAACTAGTACTTTAGCCTAGTGAATGTGGGAAGCTGCTGTATTGCAGACACTGATTTTTGCAATATAAAGGTAGACCCCAAGGATCAGTCCATCTGACTTGTTCACATTCAGACTAAATTGTAAGCGTGTCTGCCTCACTTAAGGGAGTAGAGATGTATTACTCAGTGTGCCTCTCATTCCTGGTAATCAAATCTTTGTTCAGTGTGTTTGTAGTTCTCTGTTATTTTGATGCTTCTGTCTTGCAGAGAAGAAAAAGCATGTTTATCGAAATAGGAAGTGAGGACATTTTTCTAGACAAACTGTGCTTCTCCTGCATTGTCCCATTATATTATCCCATTATATTAACCCGCTGTATTCACAGTCATTGAGACAGGATCTATTGCTATTTCCTGCATCTGACCCTTCTCCCCAGCCAGCATATATCCAGTTTTCTGTAGTTCTGTAGCTCTTCCTGACATGCTGAAGTTTCTTCTGTAAGTTAACTGGGAAATTTGTGTTATCTGTAGTGTTAGTACTGAAGACCTTGGCAGCCTTCATGGCTGGTTACACTTTATTAGAGAATATGTAAATTCTAATAGCCACGTGTCCCTTTGCTGTGTCAAGATAGTAATTCTAGTCTAGGACTTTTATGCAAAATTCTTCTATAGGGTAGGTGAACATTTGGAAAAAAGAAGTATTTTAAGCTCTCAGCTTACTGAGAAATGCCTGATGACATTTCCCATTTGAAATAGTGACTCACTCAAGTTGATGGAAGTGGTAGAGTCACTCGAATAAGAATCTTCTAAGTGTTAAGCAACTTCTGCCAGGCATAGAAGGAGGGAATTGAAATTTCTGTAGTATCACCCACTTCTACCTTAATTCTGCTTTAAAAAAAATAATGTTGGTCTGTTGGTGCTGTGGTTGACTTTTGGTTGGTGGTTCAGGAGGACCGATGTGGCTCATACTGATCTATATATTCCTCCAGTGGAGGGAATCCTCTGATTTTATTTATTTATTTGTTCTTTCAGCATATGCAGATGACTATCCAGGCTCTCCAGGATGAGCTTCGGATCCAGCGAGACCTGAACCAGCTGTTCCAGCAGGACAGCAGCACTAGAACCAGCGAGCCCTTTGTGGCAGAGCTGACAGAGGAAAACTTCCAACGACTTCATGCAGAGCACGAGCGCCAGGCCAAGGAGCTCTTCCTGCTCCGTAAAACCTTGGAAGAGATGGAACTGCGCATTGAGACACAGAAACAGACCTTAAATGCGCGTGACGAGTCCATCAAAAAGCTTCTGGAGATGCTGCAGAGTAAAGGTCTGTCAGCAAAAGCCACCGAGGAGGATCATGAGCGAACAAGGCGGTTGGCTGAGGCAGAGATGCACGTGCACCACTTGGAAAGCCTTCTTGAACAGAAGGAAAAAGAAAACAACATGCTGAGAGAGGTAAGTGGCAGAGCTCAGGTCAACTCTGTCTCCTATCCATTTGACAGTTGTAAGGAAAGAATCTTCCATCCTCTCTATAAGCTGGACAGAATTTGTGGCTATTTTAAAATTTCTTTATGGCTTCCTTGCATGTCCCTTTTGGAATTTTGTGCTGTAGGCCCCACTTTCCCCGTAGTCTCCATAGGAAGCTCTGGAGTTGACTTGTCACACATCCTCCAAAATGAATTTATCTGTTCTATTGTAGTTTGAGAGAAAGTAGCTACCTGTATTTAGGTGAGAGCTGAGAGAAATCTTTGCAAGAATAATGGATGATTGCTCTACAGTTTCCATGGAAACAGTCGTCTTGCTGTGAAGGGTATTTGATAAAACTATTAGCTGCCCTGGATGCACAGCCAAAAAAAAGATTACTTAAAGGGACACTGCTGCACACATAGTAACCCCTTCTCACCATCCCTCTGAAAACAGAAAAGAAAAACCATTGTTATATCTGTATTGCACCTTACAGGAGTACAATGGCAGGCATTCTTCACTGTTAATCATTCAAAGCTAATTATGATAAAATATAGGCTATATATAATGCAAATATCTTAGGAAAATAAAGAAAAGAAAATAAATGAGTTATTGTGTAGCCAGCGTAATTAAATTTCTTGATATTATTAAATGCCATTTTCCTCTTGTACTTTACTCTTGCTTTTGCCTCATAAAGTATCCTCCTATTAATTTCTATAAGTGATTCAGCAAGGTTGTGCAGGGGCACAGGTATGTGAATATGTGTATTCACTAATGATAAGATTTTATGTGAAGATTATTTTACACACATCTGAGGTCTGAAGGCATGAATTGATAGCTACACATGTATGTGTGTTATGTGTGTGAATTTAATGACCTGTTTTGCACAGAGTGTTACTTCATGGTTCAGCATTTTTTTTTAAAGCCTTACACATACTCAGGATTTGAGCCCTCTCTCTAAGAAGCCAGGAAAGCAAGGCCTGGCACAGAGGTTTTTGAGATAAGTGTTTGCAGCAAATAAATACTTCTTAATACCTCTTATTCATATGTTTTCCATGGCCTGACCCATTGTAGTTGTGCTGTTGCAAGCATTTATATAAGAAAGCTGGAGCCCACTGCATTTCTGAGCCAGATTTAGGCCAGATTTATTTTTTTAGAGCAGTAATCTCTTGAGTGTCTGGAGTGAAGATAATATGATTCCAGAGTTTCTACACTACAGTTTTTCCTTTATTTAGCAACCAATGATAATTCTGTTCCAATTCTTGTAACTATTTCAGGAAGAGCCTCACATGGCTTCCATTTGTTTCGGCTCTAAGTCCAGCAACAGAAATGAAAAGCTGACAGGAGCTGTGTAATTTTTTAGGAATGTGGTTACGTTTGTTCCTTCTGCTGATGAGTAGATGTTGAGAGATAGGAATTCTTGTTTCATTCACACATATTTGGAAATCATCAGTCATTTAAATCCTAGTCTTTATTGTAAAAGATTCCGTAGAGATGACTAGGGCAGAGGTAGAGATGACTTACTGACTTTTAAAGTGCAAATGCTGTTTATCAAGTATTTTAAAATTAACTACTCCTTGCTGCTCACTACTGGCTCTAATTCATTGAGAAGTATGAGCTGGGTATAGTGTAATTTGTAGCTCAAGCCATTGTTATGGTGTGGGATCTAGCCTTGAAGCTGAGCACCCCAGTAGCCTTGGAAACACGGTGCTGTGCGCAGAGATGCCAAATTAGCCCCTTATGGAACTGTGTGACAACAGGAAGGGTTTTGTTGGTACCTGTGTGTTGTCCTTGAGCTTGAGCTAGGCTGAGCTAAGTGACCTCAGACCTAACTTCATTAAACTCAGGCCTTGGGGCTCCAGGAGGCTGGGGAAAATCAGAAGAAGTTGCTGAACTGGAACTGACTGCATCTGACTTCCTCACCACCAAGTCGCTCTGCTCTGCAGGATCTTGTTCACTTTTGCTATCACTGTTCCACAGCTGGAAGTTGTCTCTTTGCAGAGCCTCTTAGATGTGTCTGCATCACCCCCCTCCACCAACCTTCTATTATCTATTTACCTGCATTTCCATAGCTTCGGGTTATTTTAGTCCTTTGCTCCCCCAGACACTAACTATAGAATTTTTTGAGCTGCCTTGAAGAAATGAATTTACTTCCCTGATGGTTCTATATCTAGCATTCCCAGTGTCTGGAAAGGCATGCTAAACTCTTCTTTAAATACTGCTGTTAAAGGAAGCATTAGTATCTCAAAGGGATTTGCAAGTGCTTGGGAGGTCAGCGTTTATGTTTCATGTTCTAACACATTAGAAAAGTTGAGAAAAATTTAATAGCATTCATGACCATCTTAACCAAAGCAAGGTCTGAGGTATCAGAATCCACTAGTACTGTTAAAGACTCTACAAGCATGTTAGATTTCTGGTAAAATATTTGTTGGGAATAATGCTAAAGATCTACATCTTAAAGTAAAAAGGTATCCCCTCAATTTTTCAACTTTAAACCTACATGTGATTCCAAGTGTGATGTTAAGACTCAAGGTCATAAGACAGCTTCTCAGGCAGACAGTGCAGTGGTCAGCACTATGACCTTGAAAATGAAATGTGAATTGATTGATTTCTTCAGCTTTTGCTGTTACTGTTATTGTACTCATTTTGCACTCATTTCCTAAGGAGAATAAATTCTAAGAGAAGCCAGAGCTGTGGTTCTGATAAGATTATAACCAAGGAATAGCTGTACCAGTTCAAGCGAACAGTCTCTTTAGTCCTGCATTGTTTCACATAATGGCCACGTGCAGACACACAGGGAAGGGTAAGAAAAAGGTCAACATGATACTTCCCTGTAAAGCTGTCCCATCTTCCTGATTATTTACAGAGGAGGGTTTTCTTGAACTCTTTGTGACTTGTCAATTCTGCATCCTCCAGGGATCTGCCATCCAGGTACGCAGTCAGTGTCTTCTCGTGCCCATGTGAACTTGTGCAGCTGTAGAATTATTTGCTAAGTGCTTCTACAGCCCTGCTCTCTGTTGCAGGAAGAACCTGCCTTATTTCTTTTGAGTTTAAACCTGTCTCCCAGTAGCTTTGTTGGCAGCCTCTTGCACTGGCACTGGAACACACAGTAAACAGGTGATCACTACCAAAACTGTGTGCTCACAATTTTAAATTGTCCTGTCCGTTCCAAGTTCTCTCTTCTTCCAGGCTGAAAAGTCCTCTGCTACTTGATTGTTCCTCATGTAAAAGACATTGCATATTTTTGATCATCTCCCAGAGCACTGTCTCAATCTCCCGTATCCAGATTATGAAATGGATTCTTCTGCAGCTAGTGAGAGGTATCTCCATAAGCAATTTGACTCTTTTGGGCTTTTCCCAAATGTCCTGAATTCTGGAGATTCTCAAAAAGTCTTTCCAGGAAAGATCCTCTGTGTAGCATAGGATAGCGGCTTGCTGATACAGGGGACAGTCTCTCAGCGTAGGATTGGCAGCTTGCTGATACAGAGGGCAGTCTCTCATTAACACAAAATAATGAAAAATTAAATGTCTCATTGAACATTGGAACACAGACATGGATCTGGATGTCCTGACTTCAGCAGATAACAGTGTAGCTGCATCACATTCCTCTACCCTAGAAAACAAGCTTAAGCTTCACAGCTTATAAAAAGATGGCTTCTATTTTGAATACCCCTTCTTCAGCCTTAGTGACAATTATTCATCTTATTGTTGGTATTCTAAACTTAACTTTCAGAAACAAAATTATTATCATACCGGCAAGAACTGCTTGATGATATCCAGCAGCTGGACTTTAGCTTCCAGAATAGCTCCCAAGCTGCATTAACTGCACCTCATTGTTCCAGACTCGCCTGTTGCAGAATTATCAGTGATGGCTGTGACAGCACATGGCTCTAAAGATAATAAAGCTTGCTGTACTCTTTTTGACAACCTCCCTGCTCCCCCCTCCCCAAAATGCTAGATGCACTGAGTAGAAATACATTTTTCTCAGCTACACAGATGAAGAGACCAAATATCAGTGCAATTTATGGCAGATTATGATGCGATTGCATCCATACTTGGTGTTCTAAACACTTGGAGTACTGTGAGCAAACTAAGATTTGTAAGGACAGTCCAACAAGGATGTAAGAACAGATGGCTGAGCACAGCCATTACTTGGAAACAGAAGGAAGGCTATTTATCTCGAAGGTTTGTTTCTTCAGAAGTCGGTTCTAGGTTCAAGGTTTGCATGCTACAGTGGTGTGGAACAAGGCAAGAAACAACAGTAGCTTTACACTGTGACAAAAAGCTGTTTGGCAGTAAATTACAGTTTTGACTTCTTTAATATTTTATTTTTTTTTTACTAATTGGGCCCATTCAAACAAATGTATTTTTATTATAACTGAGTGCAAAACTGAATGAAGGAGTTAGGGCTGTAGTGCTTAACAAATAAAGGGTGGTTTTGTATGTAAAACAGTCACTGAAATGGATTGTTCATGAGGGCACTCATTCACAATGAGCTTAAGGAAAGAGGCTATGGCAGAAAAAGCTATTATTTCTCTTCTTCAGTGTTTGTTGAGATGGTGACTCCACAAAGTCCTGTTTGTGAAGTGCATCACAGTTATCCAGTATGGCCTTACGACAAGAACCGATCCCTCTGTGTAGCGATCTTGGATCGAACAGTGCCCGCTCTATTCTGGGAATTGGCACTGAGTTTCTGTGAGCACTCTCTATTCCTTCTCCACTTGGTAGCAGTCTGTCAGAGCAGTGAGCAGGCACTCTGGGCTCTAACACACGTGTGTTTAGCTTTAGGTTATCAAAACTTGATACCGTGGGGGCCAAACAGCAGCAGCAGGATGGAGCTCATTGAGAAGGGATGGACGTGCTGTCTAAACATACCATTGGAGCCCCGCTGGACTGTGCCCAGGGAAGAGAAAGGTTGTTTCCCTTATCTCACCAGATTTTAATGAACTGTGACGAGTTTTGCAAACAAGTTATTTTTCCATGGGTGTGTTAAAATTCTTACCCTTTTCTGCTCCAGGCTGAGAGGGGGATTTACAAATTTTAATTGGAGCAATTAGAGCTATCTCAAAGAACACTTTTGTCCTGTTCCAAGATTTTGCAACATAAATAAGATAGTTCTAGAGAGAATTTTTGTTTTGCAGGAGTAGATAGATTCAGTAACTGGAACTCTTACCACCATCATACTAGAGGATATCCTTCTGATGAGTTAAAAAAATTAAGTTTCTGCTTTTTATGTTGCTGCATCATCTTCTTGACTTTTTAGAAAAGCATGGCAGGGGGAAGTGACTTAAATCGACATAATTTAAATAGTTATGTCTCTGTTACACTAGCTTGATTGATTGGCAAGTAGTTTTAAAACATACAGAGCTTTTGTAGGTTAAAATTTGAGAAAATGGGCTATTGCACCTTGAGAGCCTGCATAATTTATTCTTTATACATTTTACTTCTTTAATACCACTGTAGTTTGTTATGCGTCACTTTACAAAAGAATGACAGTTAAAAATGTTTAAACACATATAATATTATTTTCATTGTTCCTCAGTTCAGAGATTGGTAGCTTGATAGTTCTTCAGAAGTTTAAAAATTAGGGTGAAAAATAACATATTTGTTTTCTGTTTTTTCAAACTGCCAAAAAATCTTAAACACTTTCTGATTATTGTATAGAAAATTTCCAATTATTTTTATAATAATTCAATACTGTGTTGGTATTAAGTGAATGGGAAAAAATCAGAACTGCAGTCATCTGTCAGGATGGTTTTTTTGTTTTATAGTTATGGTCTCATCAAAGTGAAATAGTCCATAAAACATCAGTAAGTTTATTCATCTGTTTTTTCTAGCATGGGGGTTAAATTGTAGAGATTTAATTCTTTAATCTATTTTAAAACTTCTTTTTCTATATGAATGTGCTAGTCTTCAAAGAGGTTTTTTTTCCTTTTTATTCTCATATAGCATAATTTCTTATTATTTCATTTTAGCACTTCCATCCCCTTCAGAAGGGATTTTTAAAACTATGTGAAACAATGCATAAATCTCGCTGGGGATTAGAGGTTTAAAATGTTTAAATTTTAATGTCTTTTGATGTTTTGTTATATTAGAAGCTTTTCTTCGTCAATATGTATTACATGATTTGCTTTGTTTACAAATTACATCTTTGGTGTACTTTCCTTGGAGATTTTAGTATTATCCTGGACTTTTCTTCAGTAGTAGTGAAATTTGTGGAATTTTATTTCTGCAAGTGTGAAACATTGCAGTAGAAGAAAAAAAAAATTGAAAACACCACTAATAAGTTGGAAGCTAATTTAAGTACAAAATGAGTGCTTTTGCACCTTAAATAATCAGGAAGAGAAAAAAATTAAGACTAGCACATATGTAAATAAAGTTCTACATGATTAAGATTTTAATTTTTAGTTGACTTTTCTTTAGCTTTTGAATTCCCACTTCTGTGGTCAGATTTCAACACAATGACTTGCTGCTTAGAAGTAATAGGGTGGTTTGAATTGGTTCCTCTCATCTTATCTTGCCTTTAATGCTGAAATTTCAAGGGATTTTTCTTTTGTTTCTTGCTGATTGGAATAGCGAGATTAACTGGAAGCTGTGCTTTAATTTTCACTTTACTTGATGCCATTGTTAACAAACTTAAGTGTCCTAATATCTGAAGGTTTCAATTGGATTTAGAAATAATCGTCTGAATGGATTAATAAAATCGCAAAGCAGAGAGATGAGTTTCTTTAGCCAAGGGTAACTGAGCTTCCAAGCAACTGGCACCCCCCATTATGGATGTGCTTGCAGTTTTCAGTGCATCTTTCAAAGTTATGCTCTTTATTAGTACAGTCAGACTTTTTTTTCAGGGAATTATGTTGATTGGGTTTGCAAATGCAGGAAATGACAAGTGGAAAAATGCAGAAATAATTTCTGAAGGAACTACCGTGATTACTGCCTCCAAACTTGTATAACTAACATTTTAGTAGCAAAACTCCAATAGCAATGAAATAAATTATACAGGGCTCTTATTATAAATTCTTTTTTCAGTTCATTTTTATGTGTTGCTGAAAGAGAAGTTAAAATTACTGGTATCGAGCACTTTTTGAAAAATACTCGTAAAAAATCTTGAAGCTAAACAACTGTACCACTATTCAGTCACTTTCTGGCCCCAGGTAGTAAAGATATTTATATAAATGAGTCATGCAGATTGAAGGGCTCTCCCACAGGTTATTTCATGCAACCTTCTGCTCAAATGAGCAATTTCAAGCCATGGGGATTCCACAACCTCTCTGGACACCTGGTCCAGCATTTGGTTGCTCTCCTGGTAAAATCTTTTTCGTATTAGCAAGTCTAAATTTTCTGTGCTTTGACTTTTTTGCCTGTTGCCTATCATCCTTCCACTTCTGAAAAGACTTTTGTTTCCATCATCTCTACAGCTTCCAGTTAGTTAGTTCTAGAGAGCATCAAGTTTCCCTCCAGGCCTTCTTTTCTTTTCAGCTAAACAAACACAGTTTTTTCACCCCCTCTCCTTGCATCGGATGTTCCAGCCCCAGCCACCTTGGTGCCTGTCTGTCAGACTCCCTTCAGCTTTTCAATGCCTTCCTTGTGCTGGGGAGCCCAGAATTGGGCACAGTGCTCCAGCAGTGCTCTCACAAGAGCTGCACACAGAGAATTGTCTGCTTCCCATCTCCTGGTTGTGTACTTTTGCTAATACAGCCCAGGATGAAGTTGGGCTGTTTTGTTTTTTGGGTTTGGGGGTTTTTTTTACATCAAGGGCACACTGCTTTCTCCCAATTCACGTCTTCCCCAAATTTCCTGTAATCTGTAAACCTGCAGAAGGTGCAATCCATCCCAGCCTTCAGATCATTAATGAAGGCACTGAACAGTATCAGCCTCTGAGGGTTGTCAGTAGTAAGCAGCTGCCCACTGGACCTCACAGTGCTCCTCACCAGGCTTTGAGCCTGACAGTCCAGCTGATTTTCCACCCATTTTGTTCACCACTTATCCAGTCTATGTCTCACAAATTTGCCTCCAAGGATGTTTGAAGGCCATGCCAAAGGCCCTAAGTCAAGACATGCAACACCCATTGCTCATCCCTTACCCACACAACCAGGTACTTCACTGCAGAAGAAAACCAGGTTAGTCAGGTATGATTTGTCCTTTTACACAATTAAAGATCTATTTTATCTTATATATCTATTAAATAATTTTTAAAATTAACAATGATGTTAATTTAGTTAATTCTGAACTGATGGATGCTCCTGAATTTTTCCTTTAGTTTTAACATTTGCATTTCATTGTAATTAATTGGAACTAGGTTGCTAAAATCTAGGTAGGCAGAAAAGCTGTCGGAGAAACTAAACTTTAGGTACAAAAGATAAAACATTAATTTAGTAAGGCCTGGACTACATGTTGGAGAATAAAACCAAATAGTTTTTAGTCAACTAAAACTCTCCAGTCCACTGAATGATACAAAGCTCCATCACAGAACATCATATTTGATGATATTCAGACATGGGCATGCCAGTTAGGATTAAAAAAAAAAGTCAGAATTACAACTGTGCTTTTAATTATACATTTTTTTCACAGTTTTTTGAAAAAGAAATTATGTATGAAATAATGTGTTTTTCTTACTCATGTCGAATGTACTGCCTGATTATGTAAGTTTGGCAGGAGATGGAAGGCATGTCCTTTATTGCTTTGGAAACTGCTTATCTTGTGGCTACTGAGAGATAAGTTGCTGTGTTTTCAAGCAGATAGCCTACACCACTATAAAAACATAATTGCTTGAAAGTGCACCTTCACATTTGTTCTAAATCCCATGCAAAATCAGATGCAGGAAATAGTAATGAATAATATGGCCAGGTTATGAAGGAAGAAAAGGTTCAGACCAAATTCCTACTCTTATTTTTATGCACACATGTATAATTTATAGTGATTATACTGCTTCCTATTGAGGACTCCTTCAATTCTAAACTATATTCTCTAATTTTGAGTTATTTTGGTATTTCTTGGTCAAGAAAAAAAACCTGTAGAATTTCTAATTCTTTATGGCACATTAAAATCACTTTATCACAGCTATTTTCTTTATGTATTCAGTGTTCTCAGTGTGTTTGATCAGCTGTTCTATGTAATTATGCTGACCAGAAAATTACAGTATGGTTTCTCATGGGGTACTGTGCTACCTTGTAGACCTACTTGGCAGGTACACCTTTAGTTTATATCTTTTCTGTGGTAGATCTTCTTTAAAAGGAAGATGGCTATCCTTAATTAAAAATTGGCAGTGATGAAATATGAACCCCAGCTCTGGTTAAGGTGACCACACTGTTTAGAACTTCTGCCTGTTTTTAGCCTTCAGTTTCTAGTTATCGAATCCTTATTTTTTTTGAGGGCAGAACAACCCATTTTGAATTCTTGTTGCCTGTAAATGTAATTTAATGTTGGAATCAATTTGCATCGCAATTTTTGCTTTGATTTTTTTTTTTTTTCCCCTAAGAGCACATCTTGTTCCTGCAGTCACTCTTTGAACTCTCTTAAATATATCAGTATCATTTTTAAATTGTAGACACACAGAGTGGACACAGTATACCTGTAGTGGTAGCACTAGTGCCAGACAGCCAATAAGGCATCCCTCCACCTAAAGCTTTTCTTGTTTGTGTCAAAGAATTGTAGAAACTCTACTAGCTTGTAATAATGGGGTATTAAACGTAAAACTTGGAACAGAAATGGGGTAACAGAGCATTCTTCAGTATCTGTGGCAATATTGTGATGATATCTGGTGGCTAGAAGATCCCACTGGGTAAACTGAAACATGGTGCATATTTTTAATAATATTTAACAGTGAAAAGCCTGCATGTTGCACATACCTTGGGAACAAGTAGCTTTTTCCCCCTTTTTGTCATCTGTTTTAAAATAATCATTGAACCTATAAAATCATAGCACAGATTTAAAAGAGCCACTCCTTGTTTAATAAGCTAGATTACATTCAAAGGTACGAAGATGCTGACATTTACTGATCTGTTGTGGAACAATAACATTTGAAAGTGCTCTGTATGTGAAATTAGTGCCAAGGAATAGTGCTTTATTACTTTATCAGAACGGATAACTTGCAAGGAATGCAGGATTGGTTTTGTGTTTTTCTGATCCTGATATCTGTGTGTGGCTCTATGTTTTTAATGATTGTGCAAAATCCTGTTTTGTAGATTAAAATCTTAATTTTCATTCATCTGTGGGGGGTGTGTCCACAATAGACTCTGAATACATAAGAGATACTATATATTAGTATTTCTCTATTCTGCCACATGTACCTAACCTGTATTGCATAATTAGAAAGGATATCTGTGCACCACCTTCCTTCAGCAGCTGCCCTTAAATCTGTGTTCAAGGGAGGCTCAGTCTGCCTGTAGCCTTTTTTCTCAGGCTCCTCAGAATCGCAGGCACGTTGCCAAAATTAAGCCCTTACTATGCAGTCATGAGGTGGGAGGTGTTATTTTTCGGCAGGTTATGTCATCCAAATCGCAGTGGAATTACTTAAGACGATAGAAGTAGGACATTTCCTTTGCTGAAGTGCAGAGCATCACTTCAGACAGAGGAGATACAGGCATTTCTAAAGAAGCAGCTTAGAAGAATTTTCTGTTTGGGAAAACGCTGTGCAATGTAGAAAGCAGGCACTGTTGTGTTAGCATCCCTTTACAGACGTGCTGTTCTCCTCCTTCTATTCCATTTCTATGGTGGTAGCTGATTTTATGTTCTCAGGTCAGAAACTGTGTCTCTGCACAAGTGGAAATTATCTAACTACTAAAATAAAAATAATAGTGTCCAAAATAGATTTATGGCATATTATGTTTTGACCAACTGTTTTCTCAGTTTCTAAAGGCTCATGAGTTTGTTTTAATTTCTTTTCTGTTATCAAACTGCTTCATTTTATTCTACAATAGTAGGACTGGGATGGTTGTACAGCTGATGTGACAGGAACAGCTGGAGATACAACTTTCTGTATTTAGAGAAAGCTCATGCAATTCAGAATAGGATTCTTTTCACTCTTGGATCTTTCTTCACCTTCTTAAGCTTAAAGAATCATCTTCATAATTACTCCCTTTTTCCCATACATGAGTTTTGAAGTTAGGAAAAGCAGCTTTTTTTTTTTTTTTTAATGGTGAAGTTTGAGGGATTCAAACCCTCTTTTCCTCCCGTCCCATGTAACTTTTCTTTAAGCGGACATGAATTCTAATGTGCCACCACGATCTGACTGGGGTGTCTTCAACTGTTTTTGCTAGTTTTCTCTCCACGGGGTTGAATGGGATTCTTGGAGTTCTGTTCTTTATATGTGTATTCTCAGTAGGTGCTCTCATAGCCAAGCAGAGTGAATTATTTGGTGTTACACCAGTACAGGATGTGTGCTACGATGAGCTTTCCCAAATACTACCTCGCTTATGATGCTACAGACACAAAACAAACCTTCTACTGGCTTTTCTTGTTATTACCATTCATGGACATCAACTTATGCAAATGGTCTTATGCCAGACTTATGCAAAATTCTTCTTGTGGCCCTTGTCATGTCATTAGACATTTCCATCGTGCTCACTTCAAAGCTGTGGAAGGAGACTGAACAGTCTTACAAGTAGTGTTTTCAGGATTTTGAAAAGGACTGTGCAGCTCTACCTCTCTCATTCAAGTAATTAGTCATAAGGAACAAGTTGCATGTCTGACTGCCATACACAATGCTATCTCTTCACCATGTCTATTGACAATATAAGTTTGTAAATGGCTTTGGGGATTTGTCTTTTAGGGAAGCGGGTGGCTAATTGTATTTGGGCACATACACAATTTGTTGTTAGGTTGACTGACATCACAGTTTGTACTCTGTGGGCACCAAAGTATTTTTATGGCATACAAGATTAACATTCTAACAGTATTCACATTCTTACATTTAACATTAGCGTGTGGTGTAAGGACAATACTATTTTAAGACAAAGAAGAAGTTGAATAGTTACTATATTTTTTCTTCTGTGTTCACATTTGTTGTCTTGAAACCCCTGCTTTATATGGTAGAACAAGTTGTTTCAGCTTTCTATCATTTTATTCTTTAGCAAGCAGTCTGAAACATGCTATTTTTGTGAATTTACATCAACATAAATATCACACGGACTTTTGTGTCCTCTTGTCTGTGAGCTTCTAGAACAATGTGCTATATAGTCATGTACTTTTACTAATGCTCGAGGCCCAGGGGAGAAAGATTGTCATCCTGTGTAGTTAAATAATGCTACTCTGGGGTAAAAAATTTGGAAAAAGAGAGTTATCAACAACAGCTGCACCCCATAGCTTGTTGAAATAGAAACCACAGTGCTACTGTTTTCAGTAAACACCTAGTCAAATGAATTACATGTATGTCTTCTGTGAGAAAATATCAAGAGTTTAGATTAGTTTAGCAGGCAGATGATACGCTTTTTGGTAGACTCAGCTGTCATTTCAAGTTTATTTTGAAAGTAGGTAGTCAAAGATGTAGTTTGTGTTGGGCCTTTTTAACTGAGGCTGTGATTATGTTGAGTGAACTTTCGCCTATCGTTTCTTTGATGTGAGAAGTGCTAAAAGAAAATGTTGAACTGGTAACAGCAGAAAGCAGCACCGAGTTGTGCTATGTATTAAAAAGAGAAGCTTCTAGTAGTTATGTTTTTATTGGGACATAATGCCAGTAGTCTAACTCTTGCTTTCTTTTCTGCTGGTACAGGAGATCCATCGTCGATTTGAAAACGCTCCTGACACAGCCAAGACAAAGGCTCTTCAAACTGTTATTGAGATGAAGGTAAATGATTGTGTCTGGGCCACAGTTGATTTTGTTCTCTGAAAAATGGCTTTTCGTATGAAAGGTGACTGACTCTACAAAATACCATATACTTCCCTCAGTCTTCTAATTTAAAATAAGTATATTTACTTTATACTATTTAATTATCTGTATTATTTTATTTATAAATGATCAGTGAAGAGACAGACACAGTAGAAACCTGCCTTCTGTCTGCCTGCAGCAGCATATGTGGATTTCTTTGTTAACTAAAAGTCCATTATATTACAAGAATGGGAAAGATAGATTAGTATGAAAGATTTTTAAGTTTTTATGATGATGTGGGTTCTTTTATTTTTGTATTATCAACATTTGAAATACTGCTTTGCATTTTATGTGTAATGAAGTTGGCAAACTCAACACCCACTTAAAGAATGAAGCATATAGCTAGAAAGATGTCTGTATGTCATCATAAACCTAACTTTTCTAGATGAACTTGCAATTGAATTTTCAAACCATTAACTTAAGTATTTAATGGATTGATGGCAGTTTGCCAGGAGCTCAGGAGCACAATCAAGTGTGTGGTTTACACAGCTTTTTGCTATCATATTTCATATTGTATGGCCCATAAAGTACATCAGACAGGGTTTGGACAAATACAATTAAAAAATTGGAAACTGTCTTTGCAAACTATTCTTTTTTGTATCCCTCCTTTTCTTTTATTTTTGTTCCTTTTTTGCCTTGCAACTTTTTCCATTCCATGTCAGTGTTTTCCATATTCATATGACATCTTTCTACTCTGAAGCCTTTCATTTGCTGTCATTCTTTTATTAGTCATCCTTCTTGTCCGTACTAATGAAAACTAATTGACCATCTGGTAACAATAAGTGTCTTTACTATCAAAAGAGAAACACACCGGCATTTCTGGGAAATGATGTGAGTGCTGAAACTAAATACTGGACACATTTCAACACATCACCTTACTAGCTCTCTAATTTTCTGTTGCAAAAGTTTGCTTTACTGATTTTAACTTAAGCATCAAACATCAAGCAGGAGATCCGATAAGATCTTCATAATGGTCTTTTAGGAAAAACCTTATCTCATGAATGAACACCTGTATGTGAAAATCTTTCATGCTTTTTGTTCAGCTGTTCTTTGATTATCAAATTAAAATATATAAAGGTTTTGTTTGTGAAAGACTGTAGGATAGTTTCGAACCCTACTTCTCTTTCAGGAAAGAATAAATATTCTGGGGAAATTAAATTAAAAAAATTAGACTGCTTTAAGAGATTACAATCCATAAATACATATTCCTGTTCATGAGTATTCATGAAACTCTGTATGCTGTATGAATCTGTTCTTGCTGTTCCTAACACATAAGACTTCTAATGAAAAGTAAGCCAAGTAGACTGATCATCCTGCAAAACTGTGAGGATAATGATAGATTGACTTTTTTATTTTTCTGGATGTTTTTAAAACATGGAAATGTTTTATATGTTGTATGTACGAACCAGAATACTTGACAGATTCTTTACTGCTATATCCAATCCAAACTAGATTGTTGCATCTTTTCCTAGCTTATGGTACCCTTCTGTTTCCATTTGTGACCCCACTTAAATTTCTAGTGGCACAAACCCAATCTTTTGCCATTCTTGCAGTCACACTTGGCTATCCATTCAATTAGAATTAAATTTTTCTAGTTTATGCTGGCTTTGCATTACAAGGCAACTTTTCTTCATATTATTCATCATATACTGTGTCCCTTTCCTGAGCCATGTTTTCTTTCAGTAAGTACTAAACGTTTGCTTTCCTTGGAAGGTAGAAAAAAAATTGAAAAATGAGTATCTGAGCACTCAGATGTAAAGAGTTATAGACTGATTTCTGTAGGAACTTCAGGAGTAAATTTCCAGGGCAGGTACACGTCTAACAAATAATTTCCTTTTTTTCACTCCAGTGCTATGTTAACAAATCATCTGACTCTGTATCATTTTCAGGATTCGAAAATTTCTTCCATGGAGCGTGGCCTCCGGGATCTGGAAGAGGAGATTCAGATGCTGAAGTCAAATGGAGCTCTGAGCACAGAGGAACGTGAAGAGGAAATGAAGCAGATGGAGGTGTACCGTAGTCATTCCAAATTCATGAAAAATAAGGTATTGAGAGAACAAGTGACAGTATTAAGTTAAACTGAGCTTAGCAAACAGATGAGAGAAATTTTCATACTACAACTAGGATTGATTTATGGTCTGGCTTCCCATTCGAGTGCTGGGAAACAGAATTTATTGTGTTCTGCCATTAAGCCACTAAAGTAATTTGTAAATATTTAAGAGAATTTTAGATTCAAATTTGAAAATATGATAATGCTGGCTCAGTAAGGTCAGTGGCCAAAATTCTGCTTTTATTGTCATGCTTGATTTTCTCTTATTTTAGAAAGATTTTGTGTTTATCTTTAGTCCATTGCTAATCCATTGTAGTTCTAGATTTTATTTGGTCTAAAGTCTTTTCAAATGCAGTCTGTTGAAAAAAGGATATTTCTTTCTGCAGCTGTTGTTCTATAACTAGTAGGCCTTGTTATTATATAAAGACTGAAAAGAGCACGAACTGTCACTATAATGGCTTTCCATTTCACTCTCCCTCCAGTAGTGGAGTCAGAATGAGAGTAGATTCTACAACAGTGGTGGTGCCAGCATTAATTTATGTTGTTTGGAATACAGGAGAAATACAGCAGTGAGACGTGTTGATCCTCAGGTATAAAGATGGACACTGACTACTGAATTGTCTGTAGGCAAAAGTGAATTCATTCTTTGTTTCTCAGTCTTTTAGCTGGCCCTAACGATCTTTAATGAAGATTCAGGCCCCCTTGTGCAGTAAATTCAAGTATATTGTGAACAGTCCTGATTTTCTTCATTTTTTTCTGAACTTTTGTGTACTCCCTGTGAGCAGTATGCAAATCCATGGAACAGAGGTTGAAAATGACTCTACTAGGTCCTGAACAATTGTAACCTACTGCATTTGTCCTGCTTGAAATTATTTGTCAAGAAAAGAATGCTGAATGAAATATCTTGGTGAAGTGTTACTTGCCCTGAAGTAGGAACATATACTAAGTATGTGTTTCTTCCACTTGCCTCACACCAGCTCACTGATCTACCTCAAGATAACCACATCTGTTCTTTTATACTTTTGTCCTTTACTCCACTGGGTTGCTTCCAGGAACTGAAGGATACCCCCTTCAAATTAGGAATGGAGACATGATTTGAGCATCTCTTCCTTCCATTATTTCGTCTTTCTTTCTTCTTTCCTTCTTCTCTTGTTGGCAACTCTTCAGTTTCCCTTCTCTTCTCCCTTTGTGAACCTATAGATCTGTTCAGCTACTTGATTTCTGGATCTCTTCTGTCTGTTGTGTCTGCTCATTTATTTTTCCTGCAGAAAATTTGCTCCTTTGTGGTAACTATTTACTCATGACTTGTAACCATCTCCAATCCGGTTGTCCTACCTTGTTTTGTAATTGCACAGCATTTATTTTTTCACTGTTGTATTTTATAGTAATTTGTGTCTGTATCTTGACAATTAACTTTACTCCTCTTAAGTTGAAATATGTCCTTTTTCCTGATGTGTTTTCCTTATGAATTCCAGTTTCAAAACCGTTGGGATAAGTGCCCTATACCTGACATATGGGAACATGACCATAACTATACATCTTTTGTTTCATAATCAAATTCATGTCTGGCAACCTATATGAAATTACACAGATATTAAACTTTTAAGAAGACTTAACAAAGAATGGAAGAGAAAAATGAGTGACCAGTGTTGATTCTTCTGTTCAGTTCTTTGTCGCTTTTAGTTACTTGGACTGGGTAACTAGAAGCTGACAAATAATAAATATTTAAAAGCATAACAATGTCGTGACAGGTAGAGCAACTGAAGGAGGAGCTAAGTGCCAAAGAGGCTCAAGGGGAGGACCTGAAAAAAAGAGTGGCTGGTCTCCAGACCGAGGTCTCTGCAGTAAGATCTATCTTTTGTGTGCAGCGGCCATTCACTGGGGCTTGGTAGCTCTCTGGCTTCTGGAGTAGCTTTTCTTCTCTTACCCTATTAACAACTTGATATAACAAGTAGAACTAACAGCCTGCTCAGCCTTGTAGCTGCCTTTTTGTTCACATGGTTTTGGTGTCCATAAATAACATCACTCTTCGGCTGAACATCTGTATTTGTTTTGTTGGTTCTTTTTAATGGTATGAGCTGTTTGAGCAATAACTTACTCTTCTCTATTGAAGCAGATTTTCAGAAGTGTTCAGCACCCATTTTGGGGCCAGACTTTCAAAGAGGTTTGCTTTTCCTAGTGAAACAAAACTAATTTGAAAACTTGGGTTGAACCCTCTTAACATTGTTCCCCAAAAAATAACGAAAGCTGGATGCTGAACGCTTTTGAAACGGGTTGTTCAATTTTAGCAGCATGAGTTTAAGTTATTCCTTTGCTGTGAAATTAGAGTTTCACTCAAAGGAGGGAACACAGTGTATCACCAAGAAGAGAGGTGTGAGCACTTGATGCTGTCTTAACTTCTCTTGCAATGTGGAATGGTATGTGCTGCACTTTTTCTAAACAGCTTTAGCACATTTGCAGTGTGGGCTTGCAGCTCCGAAATGGGGATTTCTAGAGACAAGACTGTTTGGGTACTACTTGGGAATTTTAATGTAATGACATGTGGTAAACATCTCTTCTGAGATGACCCCAAAAAGACTCTATCTTTTCAAAGAAAGTCCAAAGTGGTTTTGAAAAAGTTTTACTATAGTTCAGGCTACCTACTAATTGGAAAAGTTTGTGTCATCAGAAATTTTTTAAGGAGGCCTTTTTTTGGTTTAGATACTTTAGAAAACATGAGCAGCAGTAAATAATTCATCTCTTCCCAGCTGTTCTGCTGTGCCTGGCAGTATTGTGCAACTGGTGGTATTGGCCAGTGGCTGACTGCAGAAATAATGCTGCTAACATCAATACCTTTGTATTGAATTTAAATAGGTGGCAAAATCATTCTGTGTGCATATCTGCTTTTAAGTAAAAATATAGAAAACCCCAACCTACTATGTTTAAATTAAGTGAACAATAAACTATTGAATAGTTCTATAAATTCGTCTTATACACTTTCCAATTATTCCATTTTTAAAAAACAAGTTTCTGTGAGGTGTTTTTGAGATATGTCATCCTCCTTCCTCGTCTCCTCATTTACACTGTTTCACACTGGAACACAGGAGTACTTGATGACTTATTTTGATGCTATTTTAATACTCTTTGGTAAAGAGTTTTCTTTCTTTAGTAGCCCATTATTGAAACAATGTTGTCAAATAAAACGGCATTTGCTCAAACTTTTTCTCTCAGTTATTTCTACTAGTATGTGCATTTATTCTAATTAATTTTTTTTTAAAAATTATAAATTATACCATTGTTTTGTTCTTAACACATTCCCAAACATGGAGGATGACCTTGACAATTTTTTTTAGTTTGTGATGTCCTTTAATTTCTGTTTTGAAGCATTGGCCTACATACTTTTGAGACCAGGGGATTTTTTTTTTAATGTCACAAACAAAATCGTTCAAGTTAAAAAAGGGAAAACTGTTTAGTTTTTAGAGATATGTCCACCTCTGCTATATAATATATGCAGCAATAAAATATTGCTATTCTGTGAGATCTGTAGGAAGCAAACTAGAAAGTTGGTTACAAAGTTGGACATAAGTCTACATTTAGACTTCCCTGTCCTCTTTAATGAATTTTTTTCTTTTTCTTTTTTTTCTTTTTCCCCCAGATTTAATAAAAATTGTCCCGGGTGATGATTGCACTTAGAAGGACATTTCAGCTTATTTCAATGCTTTATTTTAGCATTTCTTACCGTTTGTCTTTTTAAATAATCCAACCCACATTTGTTAAAATTTGCATTTCTGTACTGATTTAATTTACTAAGTTAAATTTAGGAAACTTCTCCCAAGAAAATGCAATTCCACAAACAGTTTTCATGTTGTTCTGATGTATATTTGCATTTACTTTAAGAAGCCTCCATAAATTAAATCTTAGAAGATTGAAATACTGGTCTTGTAAATAGTGGGGAAAGTAAGGGTGTCTTTACATCTTCTATAAGCATGAGTCTGGATTGATGGGTGGAGAGATGGAGGGAAACTTTCTGATTTGACATTTCAAAGCAAACATCATGCTTCTGAGAGGGGTTCTTCTTGTTGTGGTTCTACTTCATCTTCATTAAAACTTTATCCCTGCTAAGTATCTGGTTTTGGTCAGTCCTTTGGAAGATGAATAAGAACAGATTGCCTCTGTTAAAAAGAACCTCTCTTGAAAAATTGATGCTATTGCTCCCCCATCTTTTTCCTTGTATCCTTTGCTCATGACACAAATTTTTGCTGGCCTTACATTCATAATTCCATGGGATAAGCGGAGAGTATCATACTGTTTGTTGTTAGCTGTGTGTATTTATAGTCATTTTTGTAAAGGAAGATATAAATTATTTCTTCCTTTGCCCGTCTTTTCTTTCTTTTTCAGATTGGTCAGGTGAAACAGGAGCTGTCACGCAAAGACACCGAGTTGCTGGCCTTGCAGACAAAGCTGGAGACCCTCACAAATCAGTTCTCTGACAGCAAGCAGCATATCGAGGTTCTGAAGGAGTCTCTTACAGCTAAAGAACAAAGGGCTGCCATCCTGCAGACAGAGGTGAAATGGGCAACTCTTTAGTTGCTGACTTTTCAGAGATTAAAAAGCATTATTTTGTTTCTTTTTTACTTAGGTTATACAGTCCCACAGCCTTTCAGTACTGCTTGCTCTGAGCACTTTGTATCTTTGATTATACGTTTGATTCTCTAGGCCAGGGGATTGTAAAGACAAATACGTGTGTATGGGTGCTCAGCTGAGCTGGGAGTTGCTGGGGGGATTTGTTTTCAATGACCTTGTAGCTAAAAGAGAGCAGAAAAAGGAAGAGCATTCCAGTAGCACACACCTTGCAGAGGCTTCACTAGTACTGTCAGCGTGTACAGGAACTCTTGCATGTAAGACTGTGCTTACACCTAAAATATGGGCTTTCATGTTCTGTGGTGCATATTCCAAGAGAAAGGAAAAATATTTTCTAAACTGTGTTTCAGTAACAAGTGCTTCATAAATTGCTGTATTGTGTAAGACCCAAGTGTGTATCTGAACATCAAACAGATGCGAAATGGGGCATAAAGGTATTGCTTCTGGACACTCTTGAAGGGCAAGCATGAAATAATGAATACAGACAGCGTTACAATCCCTGAGTTGGAGAATTGTAGTATTAGTGGAAGTCCAAAAGATGGCAGTGATGCATCAAAAACTAGGTGTCCTTACAGCTAAAACAGGAGAAAGCCAAGGGAGCTGTGAAATATGCATGCAGAAAATTTATGGGTGATGCTGGGAGGAAAGTTCCAAATTTTAAGAGTGTAAGAGAATTGATCTGAACTTCTTACCCTCGTGTAGCTTTTCTTTAGCCAAAATCAGTGAATCTGTGAGAGCATGTGGCCTTGTTGACATGCAGAAATCAAGTTACATAGTAAATATCTTTTGATGTTCTAAGATGGCTTTTCTGGTTATACTCAGATTTATGTCAAAGTTGAAATTGCATTAGTGGGTATAACTGTGAAAATGTGCTAGTTTACAATCATAAACCTCTTATTAAATTTGTTCTTTCCTTTTTGCTAGTTCAGGAATGTACCCTGGATTCACCCATGTCTATTTAAAAAAAAAATAAATAATTTACATTTCAAAATATCATTGAAAATGGGTATTATGTAAATAAACATTTTTAGAGGTAAATTGCAGGTTTAAACCATAACAGTGATTGAAAAGAATATAGTTATGTTGAATCATTGTGCAGTATTGTGAAAACCTACAAAGCTAGAAACCCATTTCTCTTCTTACTTTTAAATAATAAATAGTACTTTTCTGCCCATGAAAGATAAGTTCTTGAACAAATACCCTTTATTAGCAAGCTAAAAGACTTCAGTAGAGGGTCATAATTTCAGCTGTTAATGTACTTATACATATTTACTCAAAATGTACAAAATTTAAACAGAATATTTAAAACCAAAAAGACTTGGTTATATACCGTTGATAGGTACTCTTGACAGGTATCCAGAACATTTTGCTTTTATTTTAGCTGAAGGCCAAATTACTTTTTTAATGTAGAAAATTACTGTCTAACTTGTAATATTACAAAATAATCATTGAGAGTATTCATTCTGCACTAGGTGCTTCCAAATGAGGTTCTCATATAGCACCACAATTCAAAACCAAATTGGGTTCTTCCTTCGAAATGTGCAAACTTTTTTTACTAATGAAAAGTGGCTGAAGGGAGTGGGATGGGGGGAAAAGAGAGAGAGATTTTCTGCTTACTGCTTTTAGGTTATTCATGTAATTTGCTCTCAGATATTTTAAGTAAAATGTAACATCTGCAGTTACAGTGAAAGATGATTTGCTGGCTGTCTGTCTGTCAGTAAGGAGCTGCTGTAGCTAAAAGATTAACAATACTGGTTTAGAATGATGTTTTTATCATAGATTTAATGGATTGAATAGTCCAGCATGTTCTCCACAGTAAGATCTAGCAGACTGGTATCAACTTAACACATACAAAGTGTTTGATAAACTGGCTATTCCATTGTGTCAGAGTAGGTATTTAGAATGATTAGTTATGTTTCTAAGAATTTTTATGTAGTACCAAGAAGATATTTACATTTTTTGAAAGATAGTCTTATCTTTTTCATCCTTGTTGGTGTTCTTCTCAGAAAGCTCAACCATTAAATCATCATCTGTCTTCACAAGTGATTCTCTCACGTATAAGGTTGAAACATGTTGTAAATATACAGTGTTGAGATGTTTGTCATTGCATCCTTTTTAAAGGAAAAGATTCCTTTCCATACAAGCATTGTCGCTGGAAATGGGATAGGAATATGAGATCCTGCTTGGGCTCACTTGTTGACAGCACTGGTTAAAAACATAACTAGCTTCTCTCAAGACACCTAGAGAGAGTTGTAAGGAGGAAGAGAGGTGCAGTTTCCGACATATACTGGCAGGCATCTTCATAGGGGATTGATATTTTCAAGTCATATTTAAATAAACATTTTAAAAGAGAATACCTTCATAACCTTTTATTTAATCTTCTGTTAAAGAAACCTGCTTGTAAGTGGGGGTAAATGTTGATATAATATCTCAAAAATGGATTTGCCACCTGCCACCCTAGAACTACAAACAACAGTGAGCTGTTTGTGGGGTGTTTATCTTGAGGGCTATTGGGTGGAGAGGATATTGTGGTTAACTTTTTGATTTGTGAAGAAACCTTTAAAAATAGCTCTAAAATTGTACAGTCATTTTGTAAACAAAACAGAAAATAAGTCAGTATTTATTTCGGAATTAAGGCTTTATCCATATAAAGTTTGTTTTACCTAGTAAGCCCTTTAGCTTAGGTCAGTGCTAGAAGGTATGAAGGTATGTGGCTTCAGTGGGAGGTTACATTAACCAGTGAGAACATTCCCCTTTATTTTTGTATACTGCCCAAGCTGGCATGGTTCTGTAATTGGTCTGTTCCTATGGTAAATTCAGATGAATATTCAGTAGAAAAATGAATCTAGTCCTCTGTAAGTTTTCATTTGCTCTGAATATCTCAGTAGAACATAAATTTTTTTTTTTAAGGATCTTTCTTTATTAGGGCTTATAGTGGTGTTTTGAAAGTATAGCAGAGTCTCCCAAATCAGAGACAGTTAGGGAGTGGATTACCTTTAGTGAGGAATGTGCAAATGGGAGCTGAGTGTCTCTAACAAGACTTATTAGCAGCAGCTACATGAAGACCTGTACTGACACCTGCAAACATGAAGGTCAGCTCACAGAACTGAGTTTGCTGTGTTTAGGTGTTTAATATCTTGTGGCAAAGGTTGTGGAAGAGCATTTGAACTGATTTCTGACCTGAGCAGGCCCTAGAATCAGTATATCTGTCCTGCATTGAGTTTATAACCCCAGCAAGAACCAAACAAGCTCTGCACAAAGCCAGGTGTGTGCTCCTCTGCCCCGTGACATGGTCATGTAATCCTGCTAAGTTGTCCAGGTGTAACTGGAGCTGTGTGTTCATAAAGAATTCACTCACTTCTACAGACCATACTTGGTATTGCTGCAGTCTGGGTAAGGAGGGAAAGAGTCAGCTCTAACATGATTAATAAGAAAGACCAATGTGAAAAACAGAGAATTAAATTAAGTCCTGTGAACTACCGCTGCATTCAAAATCAGTCAATAAACATAGCTTTAAAGTCTTAATTACAGACTATGCTATCAGTAAAAAGGCTTAACTCTTTTTTTTTTGTATTTACATGATATGTTAGCAAGTTAGTAATGAAATGTCACAAAACTGATCCTTTTTAAAATATACTCGTACTTGGAGACTTCACATAAGAATAGCTACTGTAGGTGAAAAGCAACTCTCACACATATACCAAATATAATTTCATGTCTCTGTGCATTTCTCAATTATCTTTGAATTCTGAGTGCTGACATAGAATTACTTAACCTCTGCTCTAAAAAGTGGCTGGCTTCTGTTAGAAACCTTTGCAAGCTCTAAACACACGTTTCAAGATTGGTATTCCATTTGTTCATTTTTCTGCCTTTACTGCCTGTAGTCATACCAACAGAGAATTAGAATTTTGAATTTTACTGTTACAGAGAAATTTGTGCTTTGATAGAGAGTAGGGGAGATTGAAACCTCCGAATTAAGTATGGTTTAGTTCACTGTCTAAACTGATAGTTCAGCCATGGTTTGAACAGGTGACAGGTAGATGAGAAGGAATCACACAGGAAAAGACAACACACTGGGATTTTTTCCCCAAGTGAGAATCAGCAGCGTCATAACCTGATTGCTACAGATCATAACCTGATCCCCCCCTGTACAGTGGGGATGATGTTAAAATCCAGGGAAAAAAAAGTGTGCAACCTAAGTCCTGTTGACTCAAACTCCTGACTCAGTTCTGAAACTCACTGTGGACTTCTGAAAATTTAAGTGATTTCCCTATAGTTTGGGAATATTCTGAAAACTAAGACTGTAACTACACAATCAAGATTCTAAAAAAGGTTTAAGATTAAATTTATAGTAAATATTATTTATTGTGTTCTGGTAGTCATTAAAGCTACTAATGTACTAGATTTTCTCAGAAGTTTGGACTTCTACATGTTTAATGTGTGGCTATACATATTAAGAACGGAGTCAGAGAGTATTATTTGTTGCTGCTAGAAAATCCTGTGAAGACAGATCAATGGTTCCCAACACAGCTTTTCTTATATTGTTCTTACAGTGAAGAAATTCAAGTCTAGTGTGTGGTACCCAGCTGAAGAGAAGCACCTGTACCTAGGAAGGCTGTCGTGTTAAGGTGGCAACCAATGTGCTTATTTTGCTAAAGTTTCATGGGCAATTGGATGATGTGTGCAGGTCAAATTAACAAGCCCATTGTTACACGAAGGACTAGCAGTTGCCTGAGCTGTACTGTGAGATTTTGCTTGCCATGCATAATTAAAGACATGACAGTCTATTACTGTGGAAGCAGATAGGTTAACCCAGGGTTAAGACAACACTATCCAAGACAAGAAGTCAGGACAAGGGGTGTCACACCTCAGTAGCTGTTTGCCTGGTCGTTTCCATGTACAGAGAAGGTCTTAAGCTGGCTCTGTTGAAGTTGGCATCACCTGACTCCCACAGACCTCAATTCTTGTCACTGTGGGAGGATGCCATACATAAACTGAGCTGACATGAATAAACAAGTGCAGTGTTCTGCCAGGAATGGTGCTAAGGTGATCATTGTGTGTCCTGCCAGCCTTTGAAAATACTCTTGAAAGTGTTTTCTATGGTTTCCTAGGCAAGGACCTCACACAAATAAAACCAGGAATGTAATTTACCCCAAACCATAAGCTAATATAGAGTTCAAAGAGAATAATCAATCAGAAAATGGAAAGCATTCTGTGGATAAATTTCTATTTGCAGATGTTCTCTTTTCACTTTATACTGTACTGTAGGCATCTGGACTGTCTCAAATATTTTGCAACACAACTGTAGAGAGTATGTGGATTTTCTTTTGAGGGAGATTTTCAGTTTCCCTTCAAGAATTAGTAAAAGTGACTCTTTGCTTTAATATCAGAGATGTCCAGAGAAGAACATAACGTAATCAGTCTATAAAATTGCGTGTTTTTAGAAAGAAGACAAAGCCTGATCCACCTGCTAAACTTTTCATTGCACACACTAGCTGTCCCATAAATCATATTTGGGTATACCTGGTAGTCTAATATCCCTGCAGATTATACTCCCTGCCCCACTTGCTGGGTGAAAGGTCAGAAATGTGATTTTAATAATGTATGTGTAAGTGAGAAGGCTCCAGATGTAGAGGTGGCAGCGGGATTGCAGCGCTGATGGGGAGAGCAGGGCAGTCCTTTTCCCCACTGGCAAGTGCTTATTTCTCTGTGTGAAAGGAGTCAGACAAAACAGCAAAAGATTCTGTGGGTGTGTAACATACTGTAAATGCAGAGCCTTAGAGGCAACTTTTCCATTAACAGATCAAAATAAAATGGAATTAGAATAACACATTGAAACTAAATGTTGCTCAAAATACCATGGGCATAGTGACTTCCTAAATTCTTTCCTTAGCTGGAGTTGTCAAAGTCATCTTTTCACTTCGTGTCTCTGCTAGTCCATGCTGTGCAGAAGGACCAAGAAATTCATTGATCACCGTGTTTACTCTGTGTGACTGATGTCCTGTAATGGATTCAGCTAACAGGAACCAAATCTGATACTGTCAAATAAGATTAGCAGCCAAGCTGGCAGATTTGAGCTCTGTCTGAATGTTGAGTGGATAGGGGTCAGTGGGTTTCTTTTGGTGTCTTGAGCAGGTTGGTGGTGTTGGATTTCGTATTCCACAATGGTCTTTGAGATTAGTCTGTGCTCTGTGGTGACCTTATTCTTCTCATCAAATTTATATTCAGATAGCTCTGATTCCTTCTCCCATTTGCTTTGTTTTGTGAGGTGTTTCGTTTGTGTAAGAGAAATGAAGAAGGAAAAGCAAAAGCTGTTGAACATGCAGTTTTGAAGTTTGAGGATACTGTAGAATTCCCAGTGTGTTTCTAAATTTACTGAGGCTGTGGAAGCTCTAAATGTGTTTACGTGTCCAAATTGCACCCACAATATCCTGTACTGTGTCATTTGTTCCATTTTATCTCTAATATAAGACTGCATCCTGTGGAAAAGGCATGTTGCATATAAACTATTATGTTGCTTTTTAAGCCAAAATATTCTTAGCCATCCTAAGGTAACCTCTTCCCATGTTTTGATCTGTAGTTGCTGCAAAGAACTCTGCTTTCGTTACCTCCAGGCTCAGCTAGTATTCTGATAAAACCTGGAATATAAAGTGACTATTTGTTACTAAGAGTCAATATTTAAATCTCTGAGTATTAGTGATGTTTCAAATAAAGGGCTCAGTTTCCCTACGTATGAGAGAACTTCTCAACAACACATTGTGTTGGCTTCTACTTTGAGGAAAAAAAATTCCAGGCTTGTATGTTACAAGGGTGAGATATGTGAGAAGTACAATTTGAGATTTTCCAAGAAGGAGCGTTAGTCTCGTATAGTTTGGAAATAAAACAGTTGTTTATTTTTACTGTTTGGTCTCCTGCCACTTGTGATAACTGTTTTATCACAATCTTATATATGTTGAATCCTTAAAGGGGTGTTAGATTTCTGAATCTGTTCGTAATACTTCCCCTGTGGAAGTGTGGTTTTACTTTTCTAAAATTTCTCTCCTTCAGTGCTAAACAAACCCTGTTTCTGCATTTCCAAATCTAGGTGGATGCATTACGATTACGTCTGGAAGAGAAGGAGACTATGCTAAATAAGAAGACAAAGCAGATTCAGGAGATGGCAGAGGAGAAGGGGACTCAAGCAGGAGAGATCCATGACCTCAAGGACATGTTAGAGGTGAAGGAACGCAAAGTTAATGTTCTTCAGAAGAAGGTAAGAATGTAGAGGTCTACAGCAGATACCCATCTCTGATGCATCTCGATTTCCAAGTCTGTCAAAAAGTCTGTGCTAGAATTTACATTTTGGATATTGAGTCCATTCGTGTAATGGGAATCTGGTGAATGATGAATTTCAGTTTGAAATTTTGATAAAAAAATAGAAAGAATTCAAAGCAGAGATTGTTGCCTTTCGGTGGTTGTGTGTGCTGCTTCTGCTTCCATTGGGCTATTTATTAACAATGACTGATGTATCTGTGTGAGGGCACATCATCTGAAAAATCAATCTTTTCACACCCACCACCTTACCAAAGCTACACTGGTTTGAAGCACAGAGCACTGGCTGACTATAACTTCAGTATGTGACTAAATGAGTGAGGAGATGTATCAGTAGAAGCAATTAGGATGATTTCTCTGTAACTTACTGAGGAAAGTTCAGGCAGAACTTTGTATAACTTTCATTAGAAATGTTGTTTTATCATACTTAATATTTCATGGGAACTGCTAGAATAGGATAATCAGGGTTCAGACTATCCTTCATATCTTTCTGGATAAGAAAATGGAGACCTTATCAGTGAAATGGGGGAGGTCTGGGTAAGGAGAAGTAGACCCTGTCAGAGCAATTAGAGAGGTTTCCCAAAGGGCATTGAGTCCTGGGGCAGTGAACGTCGTTATAGATGATTGTTGGCAAATTGCACACAATATATCCCAATTTTCTGCCACGTGTGGTAAAAAGAGAGAAATGCATGTATCACAATAAATTTTAAAGAATATTTTTTTCTCTCTATCTTTAGAGAAGCTGCTTTTAGAGCTTTTATTAAATGTATTAGACTGTAAATATGAGTGGTTTTTGTTTTATTTTTTTCCCTAGACCTTTAAACAATTCTGTGGAATTCTCATGATATTAATAGTTCAGAATATTGATTAATTTCTGACTCCTGGCCAATGCCTTCTCTTCTTGTACATAACCATGAATCATGAGGGTTTAGGTCATGTTCAGGTCTGTTACAGCAAACGTCGTGTGGGAATGAAAGTCCAGGCATGGACTTAAGCCATAAATAAAGTCATTAATAATTCTAGAGCAGAGCCCTAATTCCCAGTCTTCATGGGCTCATTTTTTTGACTCTTCATCTTTTTAGAAACACTTACAGGTTTCTGATTTTTGTGCTGTACTTTCTCTTTGTTTTCAAAGTTGGCCATGCACACGCCAACCATAGATTGAGATCCCAGCTGAATGTTTAACCAGGAAGTGAGGAATCTGACATTTGCGTAAATGTTAAATGTCAGTGAGGGTGTTTTACTTCCATTTACTCTTACACTGTTTTTTCACACGTTTTCTTACTCGCTTTACTTGACACTTGAGAATGACTTTTCATTAGATCATTTATAGGCAGTGCTAAAGATTCTCTTTTTACCCTTTTTTTAATACTAGTTTTTTTGAGACCACTGTAATGCATATTAAGACAGTTTCATCTTGTATCTTCTTGCATCTGGCCTGTTTTTTGAGGTTTATTTGTTGCTGCTTCCAGGTATAAGTACCTGGTCTCTTCAGGCTGGAGAGTGAGGACCCAGGCTTCTAGATGTAAAGGCTTTCAGGTCTTGGTCTTCTAGACAGCTCAACTGAGGATAACACTGCCATAATAAATTGCAATTTGTGGTGTTTTGTAATTCTTTCTCTGTGCTTCTTAAACAAAAAACCCCTCACTCAAAACCATGGAATCAAACCATCATAGAATGCTTTGCGTTAGAAGGGACCTTAAAGATCATCTAGTTCCAATCCTGCTGCTGCGGGTGGGGAACCTTCCACTTGACAAGGTTGCTCAAAGCCCCACCCAACTCGGCATTGAACACTTCCAGGGATGGGACATCCACAGCTTCTCTGGGCAACCTGTTCCATATAAAAACCATAAAACCTGTCTGTAAAAAAATATGTATTTCCTGCTGCTAACTAGAATCGCAGAGATTTGAATGGGCTTTAGCCTCGAAGTTGCTGGAAGCATTTCCTTTGACATGAACAGTTAAATTGTGAGGTTGTAAATTCAAAGATTAATTTTTCAGTTTCTGTGACTAACAAACCTAGTGGAGAATCCAGCTGACAATTCTGGAGGTTCATGGTGCAATATGGAATTTCTTTTTACTTAAATAAGCAGGGCTTTGCATTTTTCTTGTTCTCTTTAGCATTTTTCCACAGAAAAGCAGAGCTTGAGACAACACCTAAGGAAGGACTGATCTGATTTTTTGATACATATTATTGTGGAAGTTATGAGAACTTGCATAAAATGTTTCACATGCTAGGGAAAAATTATGAAGTCTCATTTTTATCTGGTATATATGCCTGCCATTTTTTGACTTCACAGATAGCTGATTCTGCCCCTTGTCTGCAACTTTAGAAGCCTGTAGTTCCTCTCATGTAGTTTTTTTTCTCTTGATGCTTGTAAACAGTGATTTACTTTTTCTTTCTTTGCATTTCTAGAGTGCATTTTCTTATTAAAGTGCACAGCTTGTTTTCTGCTTTATCCAAGTGCTGTCTTTCAGACCTTCTGGGACAGTTCAGAATTTTATTGTCATTTAAAAAATATTCAGTCTTTAAACTCTTACCTCCATGCATGATAGTTTTTATTCCTCCTTCTGATTATAAACTGGTATGTTCAGACAGATCAGGTTTTAACCTGTATATTCCAGTTGAAGACCTGAAGGTACAGTTTAAAGTATCTTCAGAGGTCACAGACATCATAGATAGTTTATTTGAGATTTTTTTACTGTCTTAGTTATCTGATAGTAAATGTTTGTTTTAAGTTAATCCACATGATTTAAATGGTACTCAGGCATTTTAACTGAATACAGTGAAGGACTGTGGAAGGCTTGTGGTACAAAAAAAGCTTTTTTTTATAGTGTTAAGTAATATTTCTCTATGGATATTCGGAATCAGCAGTTATGAGAAGGAACAGGGGACAGGTGTTGGCATGTTGAAGGAATTTATAAAAATTAAGAATTGGATTAGTAGATACTATTCAATCAGTTTTTACCCCATACTCTTTCCTCAGCAGGTACTCAGATTGGAGGATATTTTTGAAGTTCGATTCTAATCAGCTAAATTTTGCACACTAATATTTTTCTAATGCTAAGTAAAAAGAAAATTTCTAGCAAAAGCTAAAATGGTAAAGATTTGAAAAGAAAATAATTTATTAAAAAAATCATTAGCTTGCAAAACTTACCCATTTAGAAGCTGTTTACTTCTTTTGAAATCTAGAGAGGTTGGCTGTACTAGTGATGTAGCCATAGTCAATTGGGTATTTGGACCTCATATGTTTTTTTATTTTCTGCGACTCTTTTAGATATGTAATGACCTATTCTGATGATACTGACAGGGAATTTTTTGGTGTGGTGCCCAAAACTATCCTAAGTGCTATCCTAAGTTGCTACAATTTCTGTTGTTGAAGCACAAATGTTTTAAAATGCACCCTTTACTGTTGGGTCTCTGTTTGGATTCACTGACAGAGGCCACTGTGTGGTTTGTTTTATGAACCATTATTTTTATTGTATTGATTAAAGGTGGTGAACTAGAAAGTATACTTTTAGGTCATTCAAAAATCAAGATGAAGAAAGTCATGACAGTTTACTGGCTGATTAGAGAACACTTAAAAGACACAGAAGATTATGAACAACAAAGATCTGAAAAATTAACATTACAATTGCCATCATTACTGATACCCAGAAGGCACCAAAATACGTTTTCCAGGTTGCTGAGGAAACCACATGCTTCCCATTTTAAATTCTGGAATCTTTCCAGTTCTAAGCTCATACAGTGATGCTGCTTGATAGCACCTTTATTTTATACAATAGAAGTAGGGCAAATGCTAGAAATTTGGAGACTTTGGCTTTATGTCTGAAAATTTAATGCAAAAACTTAGTTTCACGGAGCTTCAGGATTAATTTTTTTTTCTCATTTCATTGAAAATAAATCTTGCATAAAATCTCATTTTAAGTTGTTAGAACTCAAGGCAAGGGGAAAGTGTCTCTGATAATAAAACAGGGACCATGCTGGGCAAATTTGAAATCTGAACCTGAAAAACCTTAAATGGTGCTTTTTTACTCTCTTTGCCACATCTGTCTATCTGTGCTGGTAGAGAAGGATGAAGAGTAATGAGGAAAAAAAATCAATACATTGCAATCAAAACATTTTATAGAAATAGCATTTGGGACAAAAGATAAGTAACAGTACCCTGAAAGAAAAAAAAAAAAGCAAGCAGTGAATCAATCACCCTGTGCTTTTGGGGTAGGTCATGTTTTGTCTTGGGGAGGGGGGTTAACACTCCCTTCTTTGTGCAATGCAGCTGCAGGCAAATAAAATGCAAGTTTTAGTTTCTGAACATAGCAGTGTTTTTGGCAGCTCCCCATGTGCTATGTGATAATTGACCTGCGATAAAGGAAGAACACAGATTTATTTTTTCTTTGGTGGCTGTGCTGACTTGTTTAGCTAGAATTTGGGAAGATTCCAAATGCTCCTGTACTTTTGGATAAGAAGCATTGCGTTTCTCCACAGGAAATAAATGTCCTCTGCTTTTCAAAAAGCTTAGAAACCAAAATAAATATCTGATGCTTATTGATAAGAAGTACTGTGTGGCAGGAGAGAGGGGCTGCAAATAAAATTTATAACTCAGTTCTTTGAATTTAATAGCGATCATGGTTACTACAATAGCAGTGTTGGTTTAGTATTCATAACTTCTGAAGTTTGGTGTTTGTACTTTAAAGATTGTTTTCTTTCTATTCCCTGTTTCCTCATCTGTGAAGTAGATTTACCTCCTGAGGCAGCTCTTCTGCTCCGAGCTTGAAGACAAGGAAATGCATTTTCAAACATGTAATTCAGTTTATGATAGTTTCATCCTCGGTGTGACCTTGAACTTGACTACCAGATGAAAGAATATATGGTTTTCTAAGAATTAATGAAATGCAGGATGGACTTTGAGATATCCCTTTGAGACTCTCTATGATGACATTTAGTGCTTTAAAGTCCTGTAGTGCACACACTGTAGGCAGTGGCTCATTCAGACCTGCAATGTGTGTCCAAGTCTCTGGTTGGGCAAACTATACAGCAAAGAACAAAGTAAGACTGTCCCAACAAAGGTGGTCTATGGGTATGCATGTGGCCCCCTGTTTCAGACTGGATGATTCTTTTTCTCTGTAACATACCTGTGGGAAAGCTTATTCTCTGCTGTTAACGTGCTTGAATCATGAACAGTTAAGGAGGAGCACTACAGAGGATCATAATAGTCTGCTCATCAGAGCTTCTGCAGGGAGGTAGAAGGAAGATATGCTGGACTTTCTGCTCAGGCAGAGCTGATGAAATAGGTACTTTTCTTCAGGAACTCTGTGGCTTATCAGTGCAAATACAAGGGTATTTCTGTAAGTATCTCTCTCTGTCAGAAAAAGCTGTGCTTCTGCTCCTTTCACTCCAGGTCTCAAGGCATGCCACTGAGCTGGTTCCAAACTCCGTTCTGAGACTTGAAACACCACAAAAAAGACCAAACATCCCCGCAGGCTTGTGCCAGCTTCTTTATTAAATCTGACAGACATGACCTCAAAGATGTGTCCTATAGGGTCATGATATACTTGTATCTCTGTGTCCCTGAAGGGATATCAGACCTCTGCTGCTGCTTTTTCTTTCATTCAGGCCTTTCTGTTACAGGCTTGCTGACAACCACTGAACATAACAAAATTGAAATTCGTGGCTTTTAGAAATTTTGAGAAGCTGTTTTAATTTGTTACCCTGTCACTCCAAGATGCTAGTCACTTCTGTTTTCACCAGTATACTTAGCCACCAGTGTGCTTGTAACAAATGTGGACAGAGCCTTTCCCAAATCTTCATTTGCGAAGCCTAGCCATGATGATTATCTTCAGTTAGAGGAATAATAGGAAAAATTAGACGGCCTTTTAAACCCTCATCTCTATCAAAATACAACTAGCTAAAATCTTGTGGTAGCAATGAAAGTGCCAAAGGAGACTGGAGAGGCTTTATTATACGAGTTCAAATCCAGCATAATTATCCTGTGAGATTTTTTTAATTTCTGCCATTCAGGTACGAGATTAGTTGTTTAATTTCCACATGGAAAATGAGGACACAACACAGAATTTATTTTCACTTTACAGTGAGCCATGGCCACTTCAAAAGTAAGGTCCTTTACCCCTCAATTTTGACTTTCCACTTCTCTGAGAATCCATTGAGACCTTTTAGAGTAATTGCAGTCCAGCTCAGGTGACATGTTTTGGTTTTTTTTCCTTTTTTTTTTTTTTTTTTTTTACTTCTATGAATGTACAGCTAATAAGATAATATTAGAGCAGGGGAATAACCCAGTTTCTTCATGCCACTTTTCAGCTTTTTGCTAGTTTAGTTTTGAAGGTGGCTTATAACCATATAGATCTTGGAGTTTGTTACAGCAACTTTGGGTTCAGTGTCAGCAAGGTCCCTTCCATCTGAAAGGAGGCTTTAGCTTGTGAGATTTGATATCTTTGATTCTTTCTGAGCCATATAATAACATGCAGTTTTCTGGAATCCTAAAATGTCCACAGACTTAGCTTGAAACAGTATTTTCGATGGCAGACAGTACACAATTTGTGGGTGCTGGTAGAGGTGACAGTGTGTTCTCCCAAGGACTGACAAGAGGAATATACTTTCCATCTTCTTGCCTAATCCAGATCAGTCATGGCAGATAACTTGTGGCTTGAAGTGTACTCCAGCATTCTCATTGTAAGGGCTTTTACTTTCCAAAGGAACGTGGATTTCATGGTGTTAAGTTGGGCACTGATGCAGCCCTCACCGGTGAGTTCATAGCCTAGAGCAACAGGTATCGTATTTAGGTTCTAATGCAGTACATGGTCACTTGTATTAATTGGTGAAATTCCCTTTTGTCCGTTGAATACTTCATGCTTAGTTATTGAAAACAACAAATCACCCTCTGAGCACTCTTGACACTATTATGAGGAGTTTTGTGTTTTGTCATTAAACCAGAAGTCAGAGGCTTAGTACAGTAGTCCTAAGCACAGACTTGTACTGCTGAAGAACATTGTAAGATATTTCTGCATTGAACATCAACAGAGGAAGCCTGAGACTTTCTTTTCCTGAGTTCTTTGTTCAGTGCATGTATGGTTTTATGGCAAATAGTCTTCACAGAATCATAGAATGGTTTGAGTTTGGAAAAGACCTCTGGAGGTCATCTTGTCAGCCCGCCTGCTCAAGCAGGGCTACACAGAATCAGTTGCCTGGGACCATGTCCAGACAGTTTTTGAACAGGGTTGCATAAGAACAGCTTTTTATTACATTTCAGAGCAGTGGAATCTGTGAGTGAATTTACTGATAGATGCTGAACATGCACTGAAAGATTGTTTAGAAAATTATGTGGGCCACCTGAACTAGTGGAGGAGGCATAAGTTAAATTTGAAAAATTGGTTTTACATATAACAAATTTTATGCTATTGCAGTAAATTTTAGTGCACAATTATGACTACTACTGCAGCAGTTGTGGCAGAGGAACCTACTGAATTCAAAATAAGTGTTTATGCCTGCCTTTGTTATAATTCAAAATTTGTAAGTGGAGAATGTGCTACTTTATTTTTATATTATCCTTTTTTTGCTTGGAGCATTTTGTGATACCACAATAAAAATAAAAACATCTGGATTATATGTAACATATGTACCTGTAATCCCAGATGTATAGTAATATTCTTTGAAAAAGTCAAAAGTTGCTCTGATGTGTGTGAATGATAGCAAGTCAGCTTATTATTTTGAGATCTACTAATGTAAGGAACATTCTCTCCATTTATATTGATGTGATTAAAGAATCTTGCCTGTTGACTTTAGTAACTGAAGTGCTTGATTGTTTCTTTTCTCAAGTAATGGATATCTACTTGTCCTTGTAGATCAGTAGGCTCAAACAAAGAAAGAAAACAGGACTGTGAGGTTAATGATGTTAGTTCTGTAGCTCAACTTTTGTAGCCAGAAAATGTGGGGTTTTAAACTGATGCACACTGCTGTAATAGTGTCACAGAAGATTGATAGCAATAGCCAAGTTACAAGAAAACTCCACTGGAGTTTCTGGTATTATCTGTACTCCAGCATTCCAGAAAACTGAAACCACAACCCAGCAGATCTGTCATGTACAGAAGGAACCTTCTTTTTTTAGTATCCCTCAAAGAGGAGCAGTCATCTTAATACTATGTCCTTCTTGTGCCTTGAGATAACCTCCTGATTGGCAAGATGGAACATTACTCATAGGTAGGGGGACTGACAAATTCTGGTTTCTTGAAGGGATCTGGGAAAACAGCCAACTGTGGGGCCTCTTGCCTTCATTATAAATTAAACGTGTAGTTTTCCTGGCAAGATAAAGCTAATGAGCTTTGTTGGTGCATTCACTGTCGTGCAAGACAAATACAAACTTCCCTATGATTGAAGAGGCAGGAAAAGCAAGGGCGTGTGCCATTTTTGGGGTTGCTTACATCAGTCTTCCTCACAAGGCTTTTCATTGCTCTCTTGGTTGTAAGTCTTCACAGTTTCCAGCCCTTTGGTCACCAGGCGTTTTCTGCCCCTGGGGGTTTTGTCTGAGCTGTGTCTGGAACAGACATTAGTGACTGCGTTAGCCAACTCGGGGATCTTCACCAGAACAAGGAAGGAGTGATTTTTCAGCTTAAATCAATAGTTTCCTGGATTCGAGAGTGAATTTTGAATCCACTAGGCTAGACTTCTAGGCTGGGTCTCTGCATAATATTTATGCAGTCATTGGGACTGTCGAAAGGCACAAGCATATGAATGGCTTTCAAGTCCGTGATTTCACTTATCCAAGGGATAAGAAAGCTGTTCAGTATGGAGTAGTGTCACCAGAAGAAATTAAGATCCCTTTGTCCCAGAATAGTATGCATTTGATTTTTGGGATGCTCCTCTGCGTGATGAAGGGTTTACATATCTTCCAGCAAAGATGGAAGAGAATGGCTTTAAACACAGAACTTCTGGATAAAGAGGACCATTCTCTGTCCCTTCCAACCATTATATTCTGTAGACATTGCAGTGCTGATTTGCCTAAAGCAGCCTGTAGTATAAAGTGGGAAAGAATATAACCAAATGATGGTACTAAGTTAATATATTAGGTTCTTAAATTATTTTTTTTGAGCATGGACTACTAAAGAATTTTTAGAGTTTGATATTTTGCCTATTGTGTTCTGAATTCTGTAAGAGTAGAGATAGCTAACTACTGAAGAATACACACACACACTTTCATGTTTAGTATTTACAGTATGACTTCCTAATCCCTTCCTATTCATCACTCCATAGTCTTTCTAGGAGAATGAATCAGGACAATCACAGTTGACTGGCCGTGTTTTACACTGGGATTAGAAGCATCCTTCCTTTCCAGAGCTCTACCCTCTGGGTTAGGACAGTTTTACTTTACAGTATATCTTTGATCATAATAAATGAGTTATTTGGACAAAGTAATTCAGTGTCTGCATCGAAATCTAATTTAAAATCTTTGTTCAAGTTGTACAGCCTTCTGCTTGAGTGATCCTAAATGCTAATGTAAATGGAGTTTAGTTTGCTGTGAGGATTTCCTTTATAATCAACATTAAATCCCGTGTTCCCATCCTATCCTATCCATTCACCTGCCTCAATGGTTGGTCTTTTCTGCTCCCTGATTTCCATGCTTGGGTATCTCAGTGTTCTGAGCAGTTAAGCCTTTCCTTTCTTCATGTCTTTTCTTGCCACCTTTTTTTCTGTAATGGGGGTGTGATATATAACACACACAACTGTGTCTCTCTCAGGGGTGTGTCAGTAGTTACAGTATCCTTACTCTGTGTAGAATCAAAATATAAAGCAACTCAGGAAAATATCATCAATATTCCTGAGTATATGAGATAAAGTTGCCACTGAGGAGGAGTGTTTCACAATAATCGTCAATGAAATACTGTACTTGGTTTATCCAAGTAAAGAAATTTAATTGTCAATATAGGAAGTTTTTCACTTGACAGTTTTTAAATGTTATATAACCTTGTGATCCTTGAGTATTCTAAAAGCAATGTCACAACTTCTTAGTTTTGTTCTGCTTCTTACAAAGCAGAAAATCCGATCTAATTTAACAATTACTGGGTCCAATTTTTTCTCGTTTTATCAGCCTTGCACAATGAAGTAGTTTTGGTTTTCCTTGTTTTGAACATTTGGGAACCATCATTATGAAAATACTTCAATATAAGTATTTGTATTTTTTCTGTAATTAACTTTGCTAAGTCAAATCCATGCACATTTATTGTCTAAGTCTTTTCTGAGACTTGGAACAGGAGCGAGCAGATATCCCCAAAATAGTTGGGTGTTTAATCCATTTGTGCTTGGTAGGTTGTATGAGTAAAACTTTGGAAAACATACTCACAGATTGCTTCATAATGTCAGGGCACAGCTGAAAGGAGAATTAGCGTGATGTTATTCTGCATGGTTAGGCTGGGATTTCAACAAAATGGATGTTATTCATAACTAGATTGTGAAATAAATTACCAGATGATTTCAATTGTGGTTCTCAGTATGATGACATTCTAACATATATGAAATAAATGGGTAATATATAAACTTAGTGTTTCAATGAAGAGGAGAAGCAGCGTCTAAATGAATTTGTTCTGCTATTTGTGATAGCAGTGTTTTGTTGGGAATTACTGTTGGGAATGAAAGTACTACGCTCAAGTTGGAACCAACAGATTATCTTAATGAACAACTAAGGTTGAAGTCTTGGTGGTGGATAATGGATGCATTCTCTTACCTGATGAATATCACCAAAACAAGGGGTCATCCAGTGAAGCTCTAAGATAAACCAGTGATAGGAATTTTTAATGGGTTATGCAATGAACCATATGCATCTAACCAACTGGCTCACATATTGCAAAATCAAATCTCTTATGACCAGCTTTTTTACTTTTGTTATTTAATTGCATTTTACATAAAGAAAGTATTGTCCATTCATATTAAAACCTGTGTGCTTTGAGACACAGCCAGTATCAGTGGGTTAGAAAAAGCGCCTGGCCCTCACATCAAAACCCTCTCTTGTATTGAACAGTGTTCCATGATAGGATTTTATGATTCTAAGACTCTGCTTTTGACTAGCTTAGGCTATTGATATTATTGAACCTCCTCAGAATGAAGCAATTCCTTAACTGAATTTAACTGGTTTACAGCTGTCTAAGGATGTGAGTCATTGCTAATACGTAATTTTTTCTAGGCGAGTGCTTTGGAGCTGACACAATGCTTAAGAACAACATATACATTGGCTCCCTTCAAAATGTGAATTTCAGGACATTTATGAACTCAAAAATCAGGGGTTTTATTTCTTTTTTTTTTTTTCTCCCCCTGATTTGAATTGTGTTGAAGTATCTTCAGAAGCTTGTCAGGAAAACGTCTCTCAGTGTCAGTTTTCAGAAAAAGCAAAATTTAGTGACAGGATTGCATTAGGTTCAAAGGAAATTCATACTATTTACTAGCAGGGCAAAAAGATTGCAAACATGATAGTAATATTCTGAGAATATGCCTTGAAACATCTGGTTTAAATACAGTTTGTTATAGGGAATACAACAGTACAGAAAAAAATCTTTATTATTTAGAAGATACTAGAATTACAATTCACTTTATGGTGACTGTTCTTGTTAAGTTCTGCTTTGCAGTGATCTCTCAACAAACTGGTGCTACCAGAGGATGATTAGGTATGCAAAAGAAAGGAGGACAAAAGGAAACAAAGGGATAGAAATAAATGTCCTTAGAGATTATGTAAACATAGATGAACTGTTTTTCTGGCTGGTATAGATCTACTTGCAAAGCAACATTATTTGAAAGGCAATAGAAAGAGAATATTCTTTTGTAACAGTGTCAGATTTTTGTTGTTCCTTCACCAGAGGTACAAAATAATTAACTGTTTGTACAAGTTGAGTCAATTTTTGTTGTCTCAGCACTTTTTTCTGCACACCATTCTTTTCTCAAGTCAACTTGATTGCAAAGTTAGGTCAGGAATAAAGCTTTAGTTTCATGAGGTGTCCTGCAATTCGTAGGTACTTCTTTAAGCTTTTTTTCTCTGCATACAAGTTGCTTCCTTTTGAAGCAGTAACAACGTGCCTGTTTGTGAGCTGTACATTTATTAGATAATTTAAGGTTTTATTTTCAGTGGAAATCACAAAGATAAATTCTTTGTGCTTTCTAAGCTGCATAGCAACACAATGCTTTATTTGTAAAGCTGAACAGTGTAGATCTTCATGCCGATTTCAAAGGACTTTTTGGAGACCGGGAGACTGAAAATGACAAAAAGATTTTATCTTCTGAAAAAGCAACAAATTTTTTTAATGGGAGCTGTTTCAGGTTTTAACTGGACTCGTGTAGTGGTACAGAAGTATGATTAAGATGCCTCAGTAGGCTGGAGTTTTCCCATTTCAAATTCTCTTTCTGTCCTGTCCTTCTTCCTGCTGTCCCCACCCCTTCTAGCCAGGTTCCTTTTCTTAAGGCAACTGTGTGTTCCTTTGTTAGCCCACGGCCACTGAAGAAACCTCCTGGTGTAAGGTCCTCTGTACCAGCTCAAGGTGTTACAGAATCCCACTATATTAGGTTCAGGACATTTCCAAAGTGCATAATGATATTCCAGTGTGATGTTACAAAGACAGTAATGTTCCGGATTGAAGCATTGAAGCAGCAAAAAAAAAAAAGTAAACTTTGTTGGGAAGCAAAATAAAAATTTACCCAGTCTTCCCCGGGTAGCAGAATTAATGTAAAAAAATGTTTGCCACTTAACTGAACAGTTCACCACCTCTGCAGTGAAGTGTTAACTGGGACTACAGAATTCGAAGTTAAGAAGAGAGAGAGAGGGGGAATGAGACCACTACTGGTATCTTGCATTTCATAGTGATTTTAGTTTACTTATGCTTAATGAACTTTACACATTTAGTAGATATGCAAACTACTTAAATTGTTCTTTTAGTATGATAATTCAAAAATAAGAATCTCTGTATAAAACTTGACAACAGTGTGACCATGTTTATATCAATTGGTCAGATCATAAAGTGAAAAGAGTGTACTGAGTGCAGCTGAACTTTGGAAGAAACTCTGGCTTGCATTTGCCAAAATCTTAGTGAACAAAGAGAAATTGTTTTGATCTGTCCTGAACTTTAAAACAACTTACAAATCTCACCCTTGCAAGAAGACATGGTATGCCTAAAGCTTCACATTGTTGTTAGTCTTGGGAATTTAACCTTTAAAATTAATCGCAAGAACATTCCTTTCAGTCTAATAGTTCAATACAGTAAGAGGAATGATGTTCACTCATGTGACAGACCTTACTTCACACTCACAGAGAATTTGTTAATGCTAAATTAAATTATGGATTTTTGCAATTTGTTCAGGACTGTTCCAGTGGTACTTTTGCAGGATTTGCTATAGAAAGACAATTATGATAGTGAGGTTTTCAGTGTGACATTGATAAAACTGGAGCTTAATGTTAGAAAACTGGCCAGTAATATCTGCTTGTAGGCTTTCATTATGGTCTCCAAAAATGATTTTCAGAATTACAGTAATAATTATAAATCCAGTACTACAGCTTTCTTGAATGGTCTCTCAGTATTTGAGGTGGTCTCTCAGTAACATCTTACTCCTTTCCCTGAAGCAACAATTTTTTTATTAATTTTTTTCGTGTGAGCATGTTTGTTTTAATGTGAACATGTCCGATAGGTTATCTTGATTTTGATGCAAGCCCACCTTTCCCAGCTTCTCAAATACTGTGGGATTCCAGCAATTCAGGTATGTCTAGGCTCTCAAAATTTTTATCGTGATATCAGTATTCTTACATTGAAGAGAGTAGCATGTCTCCAGCTAGACAGAATTGTGGCTGTTTTGTCATCATGTACCTGTTTACTCACCCACTCTCCTTTCCAAAAATGCTCTTTTTGTCCTCTTGTTAATATTTCTGATGTGGACAGAATCCCTTCTCCTGTGATTGGTGAGAATCCATCATCTCTTCGTGGTCATTGACCCTGGAGCTGGTGTGACCAATAGTGCATTCCCAAAACCAAGGAAGAAAGGTCACAATTTATGTGAAGTTATGGTTCGTATGCCACAGGAATGGAACAGAAACACTCTCAACCCACCTGATTATTGAGATCCTTTTTGCAGTGCTGCTTTCACCAGAGGAAAGCCAGGGTTGAAAAAGCAGGGGAGACTTAACAGAACCCTGAGATACTCTTTTGCATATCTGCTCTTGTAATACAGTGAAAGAATACTCTCAAGTGTTAAATTGTCTTCTCTATACTTGGTGTATATTATGATGAAGATAAGTTACTGATCAAAACAATCTCTTTCAAGTGCAGAGTATAAGCAAAAGCATTTCCACCTGTTTATAGAACAAAGAACAGTGAAAGATTTGTCTGCAGTCAAGTAGCATAGCTAGTTACTACATATTGGAGGTACACACAAACAGTATAATATGCAATGAACCTTCTCAAATTGTAAAATATTTTGAATTTCAAGAAAGACATTTTGCATTATTTAAATATTGGTCCAAATTACTGGATCTTCGTATTTCTAAGAGGGTTGTTTCACTTCTATTGTCACAGAATGAACTAAGTTAAAGGCCTTTACCACTTCATTCCTTTTACAAGTCAAACAGAGTAGCAAGAAGCAAATTGAAAGACAGAATGCAGGTATTTCTGTTACAACCCAGGGAATGCAAACGTTATCATTGTAAAGTGTTGGTTGGTGTTTGATTAAAAATAAATATTTGGAAGGATGAAAAAGGTTCTTTTCCAATACCATGGGGTGGTGGGGTGTGGAAGAAATTTAACAACCGTTTCACAAACCCACTTAATTTATTCAGAAGTCACAGATACAATAGAAATTGTTTTCCAAGTGTTCCATTTCCACATGCCCTGGGGTGGGCACTGGGTCTGCAGAAGAATTTCTTGATTGAAGCATGATACAAAGGATTTGCTAGTAACCTCTAACTAGAGGAATTTGGGAATCTGGTGACCTTGATGGATATTTAACTAGATGTGTCTCATTAAATCCCTGGGCTATTTTTAATTTGTATTTGCTTGTGGTTTTCAGTGAGATCAGTATTTGTGAGAGGTAGAATGCTTTCTTGCCTTTGGAACAGAATACCAGAGGAAACTTCTCTTGCCTCTGCTCCTGTGCTCCGGGGCTGGAAGGCAAAATAATTAGTTCCACACAACTAAGAATAAATCATCCAGGTTGAAACATGATAGTGCTTGACAACTGGCAATGTTGGAAAAAATATTTCAGTAAATCATTATTGATGAGAAAGTTGGTGTGCAGACCAGATGATTCCAGTGTAGGTATGTGTACCTTTACAGTAAAGATAGTGTTGCTAACTTATCCATAGATGGCTGTCTTTACCCTGCAAAACAAGTATATATGGCAAGATTAAAGATAGTTAAAAATAATATCTTCTTTATTTTTCCTTTTTAGAAAGATGGTACAGTTATATATATATATATATATATACTTTAGTTTACAGCATTTCAGAGATTTATCATCTTCTGAGTATTTCAAGACTGACGAGTGTTCATTCAATCCTTGTCCCTTTATGTTTTCCACAAGACTTAAGAGATTCCACCGAGGTTTATTTCATCTTTTGTTGGGGAGAAAAGAAAAATCTAATTTTGCTTACCTGTTTTATTTTCATCGATTTTGACCCATTGTGCCAGTTCATTTTCTGTAGTTTAAGGGTCATGTCCTTCACTGGGGACTCTCAGTTATCTGCCCCTGCAAAAGGCACAGCTGCAGGTGCAGAAGGGTTTTTAAGTAGTGCCTAGATGTTAATATGACTTGGAATATTTCTGCATACTGCTGTTCTCTGGATGATAACAAAACCCACCATTTATTACTCCAGACTGAAAAATATGCATATAGACTGAAAGAATAGACAGGTTCACACTTTATACACGTTACATTCTTGTTTTAGGGGTTTTTTAATAGCAGAGGGTGCAGTTGTAAAGGGGAGATGAGTATTGTCATGAAGCTATCTTCTTACTCTGGTCATAGCAAACAGTGTTATTGAAACATGAAAATGCACACTGTGCAAATGCTTGTGCTGCCTTGGTAATCATCTAAATATATGCTGAAGCTGAATTATTTAGCTGCCTCTTGTGTGTGGTTTGCTCGCAGCAGAAAGTCACTCTGCACTATCCCCTCCTCAGCCAGCCAGAGCCTTTGGCGAGAGTGTTTCTCCTTCAGAAGTAAACAGGAGTCTAAGAATAACTCAGCCTCCTTTGTAGTATATTTTCATGGTTGACTGTCTAAACACCAGCCTGTCTAGACAGCTTATGACACTGGCAGCTCCTAAGGTCAGAAGCAACCACTGGGCTACTCCTGGGGACGTTGCCTCCTCAGCAGCCCTACGTGTGGGCACCAGTCAGTTTTCACTCACAATAGTAGGGTTCTTTCTGAGGCTCCATGGACTACATAAGGCATTAAAAAATAGATATGAGTGTATAAAGAAGGAATTTTCAATTCTTACAGTTATTTCTGACTCACATGATACGTCTCCGGTTATGGTTTCCTGGTGCTCTTTAATTTTGTTTTGTCATATCATTTGTGTTGTGCCCAAATTTAGTTTTGAGCATAACTTGGAGGCCTAATACTTTTTTTCTTTCCTAATAGAAACTAATAACAAACATAAACCGAACCAAATTTCAGTCCATTCCTTAAACAACGACAAAAAACTTAGATAGTTCTTCTGCTAGCAGTAATATATAAATTGTGTACAAAGCTGAATCCCAAATTTACTGTGCTTGCTTAAAAGAAATGAAAAATATGGTATAAAGAGTCTTAGACCAAAAGACTCTTCCATGCTCATGGGTTATAAAGGAACATTTGCAAATGTTTCCCTGAATTAGGTCATCCTTCTTTCTAGCTTCCACTTGTTAACATATCTGCCATTATTTGTGACTAGATGTTCAGTCTCTTGCAAAATCTTTTATGGTTATCATTACAGATCTAGACCAGTTTCTAAAACTGTCATAAAATCATAGGATCATTTGGGTTGGAAAGGATGTTAAAAATCATCTTGTTCCAATCCCTGTATTCTACTGTGTTCCAGATGTAATTTTAATAGACATAGCAAAGTAGAAGTGGATGTGTCTACACAGCCATTTTCTCTGGAATCACAGCAACTCAGTTTTTCCAACACTGAAGAGTAAAACCTGGGTATAGTTGCTATATTTCCAGTAACCAAGCTGCTGCTAACTGCTGTTTAAAAGGTGAAACAAAAAGATTAGTTAATGCTTTAATTCAGCATTGTGAATACTGGACTAGATAGCCTTTGAGGCTGTCTGGCTGCATTATTTCTTACAAATGTCTTTGAAAGAATATCTTCCTACAAGTATTTTGGAGATGGGTACCTTACGTGCCACGTCATTCACCAGTTTATGATGCACATTTTCTGATGCAAGAAAAACTTGCCAGAACAACACAAAAAAAAGAAGCAACTGAGAAATCTGTATACAGTTTACTCATATGTTGATAAATTTTGGGTTTTGACAGGTTATCATGATGTTAATGTGTATATATGCATAAAAAGGGTTTAGCATTAGGTCTTCTCAGTGTATCAGAAGATATATTCAGGACTCATTAGGTCTTCTCAGTGTATTGAAAGATATATTCAGAACTCATAAATAGATCAAATTCTACACCCACAGAAAACAAGGCTGATATGTTTTCTACCTAAGGAGTGGCACTTTGTGATCATCCATCACATAGCAGGCCACCATGTAAGATGAACAAGAAACATTGCCAGTACAGCAAAAATATGATAGTACCAAAGAAAATATTTGAAACGATACTTCTTCAAAACTTCTTAGTAATCAGGAGCCTTTTTTAGTTTACATATGTTTTTCTCAGCTTTTTTCCTTTCTTATTGTTAATGCTTTCATCATCCTTCAGTCACACAGTGTCCAACATCCTTGGAAATTAGGAATAATACCCTTTCTTTATGTTCTTCTTGTAAAGACTGTTTAGTGTTTCTTGCTCTGAATTCCTTCCTCATTGTTGGAAACGTTACTGATTCCTTGTTATTATTCTATGGTTTTGCTAACATCACTTGATATTTTGATGTAGAGTTATAAGAATTAAACCTTTGCCCACTTCCTTTGCTTTAAGAATAATTTTAACGATTTAATATACTCATAGGATGATTTTGGATGGTTTTGCTTCCTGTTGCCTTAAAATTTACCCCTTTCCTTTTAAGATTGAAAATCTTCAAGAGCAGCTGAGAGACAAGGAGAAGCAGATGAGCAGCTTGAAGGACCGAGTGAAATCCTTGCAGGCCGACACCACAAACACTGACACTGCCTTGACCACGCTGGAAGAAGCGCTCGCAGAAAAAGTGAGTGTGGAAGGCGTGATCCCCTTCCCTGGGGAGTTCCTTTCGCTGGTAAGCTCTCTGAAGTCGCTGTCCCGCGCGTTCCCTGGACGGCGCATCCCGGGCAGGGCGGCGGCCGCATCCCGCGGGGCCGGGCCGCGTCCCTCGCCAGAGGGCGCTGCAGGACGCGCGAGTGCGGCGGGAGCGGCGGCGTTCCCAGCGTGGATCCGAAGGGATTCTCCTGACAACTAAGGCTTTCTGTATGCTGGCGCGATTCTCGGGAGATAGCAGGCTGAGAGAACAGACTCATCCATTCTGTTTCCCTGGGACAACTTTTAGACTTACTTTATTTTTATTTTTTTTCCGCGGTACCCAGAGAACCAGGGCTACAGCTCCTTTAGTCTGTCAGATTCTATGAACTATGGTAAAGCTGCGGAATTCACTTGCATCCTTTCAGCTTCCGGGATAACCGAAGCTCCACTGATATCTGGTGTACTGAAAAGTCGTTTTGTTGTCTTTTCTTACTGTGTATCAATCCTGGTGTCACATATGCGCTGCACCCTTTCCTCTCTGAAGGACCACAGGCTTAACTGTACATTGTGGAAAAATAAGATTTAAGTAAGTCAGAAAGTGATATGTAATGTACCCTGGTTTGGGTTAATTTTGATTATCAGAACGAGATAAATTGCGTTGCGTTGTAGCAGCACTGGGAACTTTCAGAGATCCAGAAAACCTGGTATTTCGTAACAGTAAATCCATATATTTCTGAAGGTTCTTCCTTCTTGAGGATCTTTAAAACCATAAGGAAAAGGGCAATATCCTACACTCCTCCTCCTCGTTTAAAGTGGGTAAGAAGTCTCAGGAGTTGAACTGACTAAGAGGGATTTTCTTCACAGAGTGCTTTCTTTTGTCAGGAAAAGACCATTGAGCGCTTAAAGGAGCAGCGTGACAGAGATGAACGAGAAAAACAGGAAGAGATCGACAACTACAAGAAAGACATTAAGGACCTGAAAGAGAAAGTCAGCATTTTACAAGGAGATCTCACAGAGAAAGAGGTTGACCAGCAGCACAGATCTGTTGTGACAGAATTGTTTGTTGTATATGCTTGTGCTATATTTGAGATTAAGAAAACTGTTGCTTTATAGCAGTTGTCCTTCAACAAAGCTTATCTGGTAAAACACGCTATTTGAGAATTTGCAAAGCATTGATATTTCAGAACCACCTTTTCAGGGATAGCAGCCATGCCCTTATTTGCAGCAGTTAATCATGTTAGTAGTGGATGACTGACGGTCGGTGACAGCATTGACCAGAGCTGTGCTTATGGACAACTGAAGGCAGAGAACAGGCTTGTTCCTGTCTAAATGTAGGGAGGAAAGGACAGAGGCTGATCAAAGCTATGGGTGCCTAAAGCATGAGGATAATGTTTATTCCTAAAGTGTTGTTCCACAAAACAGATAGTTCTTTTGACTCTCAAGTCTTTTCTTGATTAATTAAGTTGATTGTTGGTAATGAGTAAGTTGGCCAGACAAATGAACTTAATTGTATGAGAGAAATATAAGTGCTCTCTGTTCCTCTCTTGTGTACTTACAATCTTTTTTCAAAACTCAATCAAAGTAAAACAATACAAAAACTACATACCCAGGAAGTACTAAGATTTTTGTCTACATAGAAATCAGCATTTGACAGGAAGAAACCTGACCCAAAAATGGCTTGGAAGGCAAGGAGTTGAGATGTCTTCTGGAGTTAGGTAGCATGAATGAGTTCACTCCATGGAAGGTGTATACAGAAAATCTTTGAACCCTTTCAGTGGCTAAATCCGCTAACCACATACAATTTTAAATACAATTTTTATTGAAAACAATTTTTTCTTAAACATGACTGTCACTGGAGCACAAGTTCCAGTTTACAGAATCATCCATCTTTAAAAATTATTTTACGATTAATTTAGACAATGTTGTATTTTGATCCCGAAAACCTGAATTAAATGAAGCTGTCTTAAGTCACTGACATGAACATGCTGAAAAAATATTGATCAAAATTGGATCCTGAACATAGTGTGAAGGGGTAGAAAAAAAATAAAGACGGAAAAGAAACTAGCTGTTGCACTTACTTGATAGTTATTTCACATCTTTTAATTTAGACATCACTGCTGGATCTGAAGGAACATGCTTCATCATTAGCTTCGTCAGGACTGAAGAAAGATTCAAGACTGAAGACACTAGAAATTGCATTAGAACAGAAAAAGGAAGAATGTTTGAAGATGGAAACTCAATTGAAAAAGGTAATTCGTGTTTATGTGTGTGTTGTAAGCATAAAGTGCTAAACACATTGGCCATGTCTACAATAAACTTTGGAATCTAAGAGCAAATTCTTGGAGTTGTTTTCCTGCAGGGACTGTGAAGGTGTGTCCATGCAAACCATGTTACAAACTGTAGTATGAAAGTAACTTTCAGACACCTGTGCTAATTTTGGAGTTCATTTACATGCAGTAACAGTGCTGTTGGCTTTTTATTTTTAACAGGTACTAGGAATTAAAGGCTCAGTCATCTTCAGTATGGTTCATAGCAGTAATTGTGCCATTAAACTGGTGTAAAACCTAAAAAAATAACAGCTAAACATTTCACATACCAGTTATCAGTGCTTACAGGTGTTAATGTGATAAATTCAGGTACATGATCGGCCCAACCTGTAGGAAAGCATAAAAACAAATGAAAAGAATATGTCACCAGTGAAGTTTGTGGTCTTTTGTTTTAATCTCATTGCCAGTCACTGCTGATATATTGGTAGGATTTTGCTGTTCAGAAGAATAGTACTCTATTACAAGCAAGCTAATTCATTTGAACAGCATCTTTGGGTTATGTTTGCATTGCCTTCTTTATTTTGGCTGTGAGTAGCATAAATACTGCACTGTTGAGAAAAACATTTATTTGATTTTAACTATTTGATTTTAAAAGAGCTGTGATGAAGAAGCACAAAACACACTAACCAAAATAGTGATAACTCTTCTGTTTATAAAATTAGAACTAGATAAGATGTAACAGGTTTTAAAAGAAATTTAAAATTGTAGATTGTGGAGTTCTAGCTGCTACTTTACATCTAACCAGGAAAAGGAGTGCCCATGCTGTAGTTTGGAACTCTGTCCTAGTTCCTTAAATGAATTTGAGATCAAATTTTGAGTCATCAGTTAAGACCTGTTTAGGATTCCTGTTGTGTGGGTGTAAAGTGTGTGTTAATGCACCTGAGAACTCTGTATAAGTGAAACTCTATATATGCATATATAGACCCATGTTTGTCCATAGTTCTATCACACAAAATAAACAGTTCTGTTACTCAGCATCAACAGAGCCCAGTAGCAATAAAAGATAATTGTACACAAATGTATTGGTCTCACAGGCTCTTTTCAGTGGGTGAGTATTTCAGAAGTCCTAAAGGACCCTTTCCCTTTGAATTCTCTGTCGTGAGTTGCAGCTTCATCTTGTGTCAGTGTGTTACTGGTAATGAGTTGAGGAATCTGTTGGAACTAAGATTTTCCAAAGTTTGTTAGGGCAATTGGATGATAGTATTAGTTTGTAGGTAGACTGTTATAATCACTTCAAGATGATTTTTTCCCCTAAAGGTTAAAAGGGGAAAATAGCTCAAATGTAAAGAGCACTATTAATTGTACAGGAGAGATATGGGACAAATAACTGTATTCTTAATTTGGTTCTGAGAAAAATAGTGAATATAAACTTCTTGTACTGTAATCACAAATAAGATTTGCATCTTCTCACCCAAAGAAGATACCTAAATCATTGTCAGGATGGTTCAAGTTCTACAACAGAAGAAAATTGATAGGCTACCATTACCTATGTACAATATAAAACCCTTCCCTAATACTCTGGTTTTCTGCTCCTCTGCTTCAGGCATTATTGTTTACTAGGACTTTTGGACCATTGTTTCCTGTGAGAGACCCTAAAATACCCTCTCAAGTCCTACAGAGACAAAATCATCAATACTTTGTTCCTTTTTTGCGTACTGTATCATCTGGAGCTACTGCATTCTTCTGTTCAGGGGAAAATTCAAATTCTATGGAAAGATTTTTTTTGTGATAAGAAGTCAGTTTACAATTACTTTTTATATAGGAATCTAACCTCAGGAGCCAGTTATGCAGTAATTAACTGCATTTGCTTTCCTCAAGTTGAACAAAAGGGCCCACTTCTACCACTGATCTTCCTTGCTTTCTAGAACCAAGTCATGGTTACACTTAGTTACTCAAGAAAATATAGTAAACATTCACTTGAATGTGTTTTATACTTAAGAGTAACTTTAGATATTTCTTTAATAACTTTTTTCCAGCTGTTTTTGATTTCCCAGAGTTGTTTTGGTTTTTTTGTAGCTTGCACAGAAGTAAAAAAAAAATGTATTTTTAAAGGCTTTCTCTTTTTAATGCATTGCAGTTATTTATTCAGGCAGTTTGACATTTTCAAGACGGATTTGTTCCTTCTCATCCCTGAAACAATTATGACAGATAATCCAGCTCCATTTTAAAGCTTTGGTTTTACACATCTGCATTGTTAACCATTGCAAATAATGGTCATAATTAGCCTTAAAACTAATGGCTACATAAGAGCATTCAGTTTAAAACTGAATTAGAGGCTCATTCTGTTGAGAATT
>NW_016690190.1:7244935-7298837 GCF_001604755.1 Lepidothrix coronata
GGCAGGAAGGAAGCTCTTGTGTGCCTCTTAACAATAAATGGCTAAAAGCTTTTTCTTTTAGGTTGTTTCCCTTACTGTTTGAACAGAGCTGTGTCTAACATTGGTCTTGTTTGCCTTGCCTCTTATTTCCAGTGAACAGTTCGAGTACTTGCAGTTAAATCTATTGGCTTCATAAGTTAAGAAGCTGACAGAAGAGACTGAATTGGACTACCGTTAAGCTATTAGATAAAAAAGATTTGGGCAGTCCTTGGAAAAAACTCTTGCTAAATCTCCAAACAGTAAGCCTCTGAGAAATCATGAACCACGCAAACTTCCACTTTTTCTGTAAAAGAGATTTAATTTTGCGCTAAACTGAAATATTATTAGCCAAGTGGAGTGCAGGTGTGCTGAAAAGTTGCTGGTATTATTTTTCTTTCCATATCAGCCTCCAGTGTCTGACTTGAGGTGTCCACTTATCGTTGTTACTATTCCTCTTCTCACTAATAACTATTTTATATTGATCCTTGACTTAGAGACTAAAACTGCAGTTTTTCATGTTCTTTTTTTTTTCCACCAAATAATGCTACTATAGTTATGCCAATCTGTGAGCTTAATATTCTAATTATTCCACTGTCACTGCTTCTGTGCTCAGTTGTCAGCCTTCTGCCAGCAGGAGATACTGTGGGAGGTTGTGAATGCTGAAAGCAAGCCATAGATAGATCCCTGTTGAGTTTACATGGCCTGGTGTCCTGTTTTCCTTTTAGCTGAGGTGGAATCATTAGAGGCAAATCACACACAGGGGGTTCTCTCCCTGTTTTTATGTGAAGTGGTTTTATGCTGTGTTTTTCTTTTCCTTAGGAAAGTCTTTTTCCAAGCTCCTATTTTAATGTAATAATTTTATAGTGAAAAGGTTTTCCTTTAGTTGCTTTTCTTTAGGACACTCTTTTCCCAGCTTTTTCTGTCTTGTCTTTCCCAGCCAGTATACTTTCTTTCTTTTTGTTTTTCTAATTTGGAAGAGACCAACTAGTATTATAAGTTGTTCCAGCAAAGATAAGTGGATTTTTGTCCATCTTAATTTCCATTGCATAGTTTTTCTCCCTATAGGTATACTCCTTATTTTTAGGGAAAAGAAATTGTCCAAAACCATATGTTAACAAACTTCCCCTTGGTGCAGTTCTAGGAACTGTTCATCAGAGAATGTTAGCAGTGATTCCCTGCCAGGAAAATACCTCTGGATTCAACAGGCTCACTGAGAGGGTGTTTGGTTTTGGGTTTTTTTTTCTGCTGTGGTGTTCTTTTTTCAAGTTCAGGAGGATAGTATCTTTCAAAAAACAAGAGAAAAAATTACTGAACGAAGTGTTCACCAAATTCTAATCTTTCCCAAGATTTACTTGACTTATCTAATACAAACCCTGGTGCTTTTTATTTTTGTGAACATGGATTTCCTGTCACAACTAAAAATATTGCCAATAATATTGGTAGATGAAACAGAAATACTGGCTTTTGTTCTCATCTGATGGGGTTTTTTTTGAAGAAGGGACAGTAAATGATGTATTCAACCTAGAAAGAAAAAGGCTACCAGGGAAATCAGGATGTCTTGTAACAGTAAAAGTAAAAACCCAGCAATTGTTGTTCAGCATTCAGATAGTGTCAGTTACTGAATTAACTTTCTAAACCATTTAGCTGTCTGGAAATTGATACAAGGGAAGCACTAGAAATCAAAGTCCTTCTCAATCTAAGAAACTCTTATGTAAACCCACAGAACTATGTTAAATATGTGGGGACTGGGCAAATCTGTTAAACTGAAAAATCAAGGTGAAGTTTGGAACTTGCATGAGGGTAACTCCATATTTCTCCTGTTTCAAAAGCTGGTTAGTAATGCATGCTAAAACCACTAATTAAGGTTCTGTCGTCTTAGTAAATTAATGTTGCAGCTATTATTTTAAATTCTTTTCTTGTTGCATCTTTTCTTTTTCTCTCTCACACTGTTCTATCCCAAATTTTCTCCATCTTTTCCTATCTTCTTTCTCCCTTTTTAGCACCCTGAAGTTTTATTGAGTCATCCATCCAAGCTAGTAAGTTCCCTGGCAACCTGAGAGGCTGTTGCCAGGCATATTTAATTTTTTGTGTTGCATGTGCATTCACCTGTGCTTTTATATTTGGGCCAACACAGAGTATATTGTTGAATTACTTTAGTAGCAGGTATGGATAATATGGATACAAACAAAATGCTATGGTATATCTGACCAGTCATGTTCAGAAAAGCTTTCTGAGATATTTTCACTATTTGACTGCGTTGGTCTGACTGCATTTCTGTTTGGTCAGCTTAATGCTGTGTCAATGCTTTTGTTTCCCTTTGCTGCTGATGCTTAAAGTGTCTTGTAGCTTTTCTGTCATCTCCATTGTCTGTGCATTTTCAGAGCAAGAATGTAGAATTTCCATGCAAATCAAGCTTCTTGCATGAAAGTATTCTGTAACACGATGTACAGCAGCGCATTAGAAATAACAATTAAGTTACAGCAAGTAAGAGAGTGCTTAAAAACTTGTGTGACCATTAAGCTCGCTGGTACTATGGCAGTTTAATTTTGGATCCTATTACCAGCCTCCTGTTTGATGTCAAAGAGCACTCCTGTTGAGGAGTGTTTGTATAATAATATCTTGACACCGTAAATTACGTAATCCAAGGTGGTTTTCATGAGAGATTTCTTTTGTGGCTCTGTGCATAAAAAATGGTGTTACAAAACTTTCATGAGTCTGATACCTGTGTTACTCCTGACAATGTTCAGGGTAAATGTCTATTCTGACAATCATTGTCTGAGGGTCAGAGAATTGCCGGTGCTTGCAATAGTCCAGTTTTAGTGGCATCCCATATTAGAAATTATTTTAATAGAGCAGATAATGCAATGCATTTATGAGACTAGATTTGTGAAGAGAGTTGTGCTGTGCAGTAGAAAATTCTCTTAGAATGCACTAGGGCACAGAGATTCCTACACTGCATTTTGAATTATTTATTATATGTAAAAACAGACATTAATAAATATTTTAAGGTGTTTGGTGCACAAAGAAAAAAACGAACAATTTTCTTGAAGGTTAGTAGGTATGGCGTGGATATGGTCAGTGGATAAAGATCTCTTATAAAGTTAGTGGATATGGCATTTGAAGTATTTAATTATTTACTATTTCACAACAGAAAATATTTTTCCCCGAAAGTTTTGTGTGTTCAGGTATGAAAAACAGATTCAAGTGTTTTCTCATAAATGGATACATTCCCCCACTTTAAAATAATTTTCCAAACTCCAAACCTACAGATTAAGTTGTTACAGCCCATTACTAAACTTGTTTAATGCATCCTGTTCAATAGACTCTTTATCAGTTGTTTCTGGATTTGCAAAACCTTTTAAATCTTTAAGCTAACATTTCTTACGTTATTTGCTTCAGTCTGAGATTTTTATTTGGTTTTGTCTTTTTGAAAGAAACTCAACCACAACAACTGTTTTCTGGAACAGAAATATGTTGCTTTTAGTAATTTTTTAACCATTCTGGTTCCAAGCAGCTGCTGGATACAAGTACAGCAGAAGCAGGAATCAACACCTCGGTGTGCAGGACACATCAGGACAAACAAGGTTAAGATTGGAAGCTGGTGCTGAATGTTAGCCATTGAGAGGAGAAAACACACTGGATTTTGCTGAGAGAATGATTATTGGGATTACAATGAAAATTCCACTGAACCTGGGAATGTGGGGAAGAAGAGGGGGTTGTATGTGAGCAGAAGACATGGGGCTACAGGTGCTGTTGGATATAACTGGAGGAAAATCTCCCAAACCTGAAAAAAAGTGATAGGAAAAGGATGAGGACAATTGATAGATTAGTGGAATCTGCCTGGATAAGAGGAGTGGAATTTGAACCTGGCTAAATAGTGTTAATAAGAGGTTGGGAAAATGAGATATAATATGAAAAGATTGTACTTGGTGCAAATAGACAGGAGAGTTAGTGTCAGGAGAGCATATTCTCTACAAACTCTATAATAGCATGCAAAATTTCTGAGACTTCTCATTACTCTGAAGTCAGAAAATACAAAAAGTTGGAACTAACTGTGTTCTGTTCTCCAATATGATATAGCCAATGTACAGGGTATGGTACAAGAGGCTTTGTGAAGGCCAGGTTGGATGGGGCTCTGAGCAACCTGGTCTAGTAGAAGGTGTCTCTGTCCATGGCAGAGGGGTTGGAATGGTAAATGATCTTTAAGGTCCCTTCCAACCCAAACCACTCTATGATTATATAATGGCTCTGAAAGTTCCAGTCCTGATGATGCTTCATGACAATGTCAGCATCTTCTCATGCAGGGGAAAGTTGGAGAGGTTTTCTCCCTGCATTTCTTATACCTAAAAAATTTAAACTTACCTGCTCTACCCCTCCCAGAAACCTTGTTAAGATAACACTCACTTTGAAAAATTAAATATCCAAAAGCTGGGAAATGGCCAGTGCCACGTTGTGTGGTCTTTCTCATTTTTCATTGTGAGGTAGTTGTTACAGCATTTTATAACTAAATTATTGTCTGCTAGACTCTTGCTGGCTTCAGTATTGCATGACAAATGCTCCAAGAGCGAGCCAGAGATATAGGAGGGAGATGGAAATCATCTAGAGAAATTAGATGATCAAACTTTTTTTAGTAGTAGGAAAGCACTGAGTGAATAAGGCAGGATATTGTTGCGTTTCATTTTTCCCCCTGCACAACAGGTATAATGACACATCCTCATTTCCCACTGGTGATGTTATGAAGTTGATTAGTTACTATTTGCCAAAAAATAGCCTGCAGTCATGATTAGCGTGATAGAAAGAAAATTGGGGAAATATTTTTTTTGGTCATTTTGCAATTTAAAAGAAACGAAGTATAGAGCCACACACTGAATATCCAAAAGCAGGTCCTGAATATCTGATCGTTACTTGAGTTCTGTTTCTGTAAAATAGTGGTAGCCTGTGGTCAGGTGAATAAAGTCCAGATCAGAGGAGGCAGGTGAGGGGGTTGAAGTTTGCTCATAAAGACAGATATTCCCTGAGCATTTCCCTTCTGTCTTTATACATTGTTTGTGTTTTTGTAAATTCCAAAGAGAGCAAATTTTCAATGTCTAATAACAACTATGGAACTGATATCTTTCTGAAGAGATTACTTTTTCAAGTGATAGTAATTGCCTTCTCTTGAGGCATCTTCCAGTCTTTCTAATTTTTTATAAAGAAAATAATTTGTTTATGAATTGATTCCAACATTATTCAGTGTCAAAAATTTGCGGTTACATTAACAAAGACTAACCATTTAAAGATGGTTAAAAGACAACAAATAACTCTTTGTGACAGACTCAAGTTTACAGTGCATAGTATATGAGAGAATTTCCTGAGCCTTTTGCTTCCATTACAGCCTTCTCCAAAAGCTTTCTTACAATATGTGGTGTGCAGAGCCTTGGAACAAAAGGAAGAGAAAGTCTGGTTGTTTTTTTAATTTATAATTTTATTGAAGCTAATAATGACACAATGGAAGGCAGCACAAATGTCTTATCAATTGAATTGCTGCCTTCATCATAGGAAAAGTACAGAAAGTGAGTATGTGTGTTTGTCTTTTGCAGTAAATAGTCATAATATATTTTTGTATTTGTGTGTGCATTTACTATTTTTAGGAGACATGAGGCACCCTTGGAGGTAGGAGGGTGGATTAAAATGGGATTTCAGGTTCTTGGGAACTTCCACATTGTGGCCAAAAGTTCTTGGCAATATTTATATGTGAAATGTTAAACTGAATTTACTGTCTCAATTCATAGGTAAAAGTAGAAAGTGTTTGCTGTGTATTATTTGCTGTTTGATTTAGTTAATCTTTTAGGAATATTGATTTGGAATCTTAGTCATAATGTTTGGAATTTTTATTTACATTTTAGAACCTTTAAATTGGATCTGTGCTATTGTTTTCTTCCCTGCTTCTGGCATGCTTTAAGCTGTGTAAGATTACCTTTCCTCTTAAAAAAGAGGGTTTTGGCACAAGAAATATCAACTTAGAAAATTCTTTTTAATGTGTTTTGTCTTCCTCTTCTCCCCATCTGTAAATAGTGGTTATTTCTGTGAAACATTGGTCATCTTTGTTTTAGTTGTAGAAGTTGGCTTTGTCAGCTGATTTTCTGTGGAAGCAATAGAAATTATAGTACATTTATTTGAGGAACAATCGCTCTTTCTTATATTTCTTAGGTACCTGAAGCACTCACCCCATCACTTACCACATTCCAGATGGGAAATGATGGCTAAGAGCAGGAAAGCAGAAAGCTGTTAAACCACCTTTTAGTTTATAGTCCCTCTTAAGAACTGTGAGAGCATATCCAGAGTAGTGAGCTTAAGCTATTCTCTGTCCTGAACCACTTAGAATTTGAAACTGAATTCACACTGGCAAAGATTAATACTGATCAGATGAGCTTTGCTAGTGAAAACATAGTTTAAGAAAGTCCTGCTTTCTAGCTGAAATGTTACTGTGTTTCTTAGGCAGATCAATGCAGAATGAAACATGCAGATTTGGTTGTGCTTTTGAAAGTAGCTTCAATTCACCTGTTTGACTCCACACAGGAACAGACTTAGAGAGTCAGTGATGGGATCATAGTGACAGTTAAGAGGTTTAAAATAGCCTGTATTGAGGTAAACTCCATGGCCTGTGCAGACTCTTGTTTGTCAGAGGAGAAAGAGCAGTGTTCCCTTCACCCTAAGCAAGCTGCTTTTTAAATTTATATTATTTTCATTATACTTTTTTAATGCATCATCACATTTGTTTGTAACTATATTAAGAGACCGCAGATTTACAGATACTGTGTCAGGCAGAGATGGAAGTCGAACTTATTGAAATATACTTCTTAGAGTCTCATAATACAGAAGAAACTCTTAGTGCATTTGTCATTTTATATGTTGATTCTGTTTCAAAAATGAAATTACTACTTATTTTGGAATTTTTGTACACCTTTCGGTGGGTAGGAGAAGTTGTATGTGGGGTTTTTTACTGCAAATATAGGAATTCATTATGTGAGTTTAACTTTTTGGTTTAAAAAAACCCCCCAAACTGATGAATTATTTTGCACAATGTTGCATTGGGAAGGTAGCCAATTTCCCGTGTTCCAAATCTTGATGTGAGTTTGTGGGAAACCTCTAAATGCACTGGTTTTCTCTCCTATACAACAAATGAATCCAGTAGGATTTTAGATATGGTCATGAAACACATATTTTGTACAAAACCCACAAAATGGACCAAAGGCACTCAGTCAGTAATTCTCGACTCAGGAAGTGGTCTCCAGTTTACACCGTATCACATAACGTTCTCTGTGTGTTAGGTGAAAGTATCCATACTTATGTGCATTATATACAAATAACATGTGTTACGTGTCTTAACTAATAATTTATGTCGTGTAAATAGCCCTTTGGTTCTATAAGAACCAGACATACTGACTTGTTGGCTAATTTTCTAAAAAAGAAAATTTATTTCCTCTTCTCAGTAGTGTCTCTTGGGTTGTTGTGGAGATGCTTTTATTAGCAGAGTAGTATAAATCAGGACTGTTCTGACAGTAGAATTGCATTAGCTCTTATAACTTCTTTTGAATCAGTTTAATAAGCCAGGCTAACAGCCCAACTTTGCTTTTTTTTTTTTTTTTTTAAAGGAGTTTCTTGATTATCTGATCATGTATTTTGGATGACTTTAAAGAGCCTGGAGGAGTATTTGTTAAAACAAACAATTGGGATGTTGGAAACATACCTAAATCCAGTGCAGAAGAATTCAGGCTCTGTGTCTTTTGAAATCCAGACTTAACTCTATACACAGAGTCTCTTAGGAGAATATAGATGCCCCCAGTAGATGTATAGGTGTCCCCCGAAACCAGTATTCCCAGTTCCCTGTAATTGGGAAGGAAAGATGGATTTTTTTTCTTTGAAATTTAGGTGTAGTTGAAAAGGAAATGAAATAAAATATTTCAGATTTCCTGCAGGTTGGGAATCCTAAAAAGGCATTTCAGAAACACCCACCAACACTCTCTTTCCAAAGCCAAGTATGTCCCCTGATGCTTGCAGCTGTTCATGGAGCTGACACACTTGTCAGGCTCACTGCTGCCATGTCCTCCTGGAGTCTGCATCCTCTTGGCAGAGCATTAATTACACTTCCACTTGCTGTAGAAAGCCCTTTCCAAGGGCATGTAATTTGAAGTGCTTATGGAGCAGTAAGGAATCTGGAAGCATTGACAGCCCTGACCCTGAAAAGCTTCTCAAGCTTCCAGGCTCACCAGGGATGCACCTGGGTCCGTGTCTCAGTCAGAAGCTCAGAAGCAGGATTTTCAGACTTACAGTTCAGTGATGGAGGGGTGTCAGGATTTGACTTGGAAGTCACTTCGAAGCAGGGAGCCTTCTAGTCTTCCTAAATCCATTGCCTCAGGAAAGAGTTTCGTTCGTCCATGATCTTTGGTTATTGGGCACTCCTCAGTGGGAGACCTGGGGATGGCCAGGCATTTTGTTCTAGGATAAAATACTGTACAGGTTAACCAGCTTTCTGGAATTCCTGTCTTAAAAAAAAAAAATAAAGCCGAAACAGTTTAGTATTGACCCCAAGGTGGGAGCTGCAGGGCCAAGGCCCTGGAACATGAAGTGTTCCATTGTTTGGGAAACCCAGCTCTGTCCCAAGGTCATAGTCCCTGTAAAGATAGGCACCAAGACATCCTTCAGTCCTGGAATATTCTACTCCAAGATTCTCCTGGATTTCACTAGAATGTGGCCTTGGCTTTGAAGGAGCTAATTAAAAATAAAACACTTCAAGGCAAAAATGTTGGGGTCAATGAATGGATATTTTCCTCCAGTCTTATTTTACTGAATAACTAAACAGATTTAGCCAAGTGTAGTTTTGCTATTTGGTTCTTTGGAAGCAGCAGCTTCTAACCCTGTGTTTTATACTGCTGCAGTTCTCTCCAATTACCTTTAAAAGCAGCAGAGTCCTTTACTATCAGATCCAGACTTAGTGTGCTTTGGAGCAGAACATTGGCAGCTTGTAAAACAACTTTCTGCAGCTGCACACGGTGGGGAGAAAAGTCTGTAGTCTTATTTTCTCTTGGAGGTTTGTTTCAGAGAAGAGAAAGGCCTTGATTTTGCAGGCAGTCCTCATCAGCAGATTAGCTCCATCAAACCTGCTATTCACTGAAGCAAATTTGAGCAATTCTGAAATAGCTTTAGTTGATACCAAATTGCAGATCAAGATCCAAGGGCAGAGGTGCAGGGGGAGTATAAACCAGCTTAGTCAGCTGGTTTAACTTCCACCATAAATAGTGCATTTTCCTTCTCTCTAATATGCTTGGGAACTGTTGAATTAATTTTATTAGTAAATTAGTGATGTTAATAACAAACCAAGCAACCTAAAAAAACCCCAAACCATCTCTTCATTGGGATCATATAATCCACAGTCCTCTAATACTTTTTGTCCCTATATATCCAAGATAAATAGACAAAGACAATTTCAGGAGGTATCCATAATCATATTAATCCTGGTCTATATGGCTCACATAACTAGCAAGGGCTTCAGAACACCAGCACCATCTGTGCAAATATATCTGACACTTTGCATACTGATGTATTTATTGAAGTTATTGTAGTTATTATATTAATTGTAGTTATTAACCGATGTTTTGGTTTTGTAGATTATATAGATTATTATAAATTCCTCAGGTAACGAATTCTAGAGTCCTATCCCTGTTTTAAAAGTGTATTTTAGGAACTTTTAGACTCACAGTTGCTTTTCTTTTCCCATCCTTTCAAAGAAGTTAAACTTTTTTAATATTTTCATATTTTTACCTCTTTTTTATTTCGATTCTGTTTCGGATTAACAATCATTTTTAGGCTAAACTAAAGAAAATTAAATTTGTTCTAAATTTTTCCTTTCCCTGAACGTATTTTCCCATACTTGAAAGTAGCACAGGCCCTGTATATTTCTGTGTAATAATTAATCTTGCCTTTTTGAAATAGGTCTCTAGATAGCATTTTGCAGTTGTCGTAGTATTTGTAAAATACATACATGTGGATGAAAGTGGTTTTTTTTTCCTTGAACCTTTTTCCTACAGGCTCATGAGGCAACACTGGAGGCAAGGGCCAGCCCAGAGCTGAGTGATCGTATGCAGCAGCTGGAAAGAGAGGTAACACGGTATCGGGAGGAATCCAGCAAGGCTCAAGCTGAAGTGGATCGTCTTCTGGAAATCTTGAAAGAGATGGAAAATGAGAAGAATGATAAGGATAAGAAGATAGCAGAACTGGAGAGGTGAGAGTGGTATAAAGTTAATAGAGGAGCAAAAGAGCTGATTAAAGTTAGAGATAAGTTCGTCTGTTTTTCTTGTCTTGAAAACTTTAGAGTGCCTATTTTGGGAAAGTCTGTTTAGAGTTTTTCTATCTTCAGTCCTTTGTCGTGGTGGATTGTAAGCAAGAGGGTATCTTACTGTGTGCTTTCGCTACCTGGCTGCTCAAAAATAGGGTTGCTATAGGTAGAACTACAAGGGTAGATAGAGCTGTGAGGGAATGGAGAGGGTAGGAAAAGTTGTTGGCACTGGTGTGTTTCTAGAACAGTTTGTTGTTTCGATTTCATAAATTCCTCAGGCATGGCTCTCACAAAACAAATAAGACAAATGACTTTTAAGAGCTTGTGATCCTAGTTACTCAGATTCTTCTGACAAGTCCATGGTAGCTCTTTGTACTGGTAGGGACACAAGTAAACACTGTCCCAGGTGAAGCCTAATGAATAGATCTGCTTTTGTCCAAACAAAATGCAATTCGGCCCTTTTCAGCATTTTCCATCTTTCTTTTGGAGCCAGGGTGCTCAAGATACTTTTTCAAGACTATAATGCCCCAAACAAAAATTATGATTTATTATGTTTCCGTGATATTTGTTTCACAATTATAAATAGTAGATCTTGGGAAAGACCTGAATTAGATTCTGTGTTCTCACAGAACATTTTCTCATTTTCTCACCTTACAGTGGGCCAAGAGGGAATTTCTAGGCAGTAATACCTGTTTGGTTTTTTTTGTTTACTTTACCATTCACCATGAAGAATCACTAACTTGGAACAGCAAAATGGAAATTTGATTGTTCCCATTTGTCTTGTGCCAGAATAGTCTTTCTAATTTGTATCTCTTCACTATTCAACTGCTCTGCAATTTAATGCCAGGAAAATTAGGGCAACTGAGTAGAGGACATTTCAGGTTCTGCATTCAATGGCTATTTTTAATTGGCTTGCTGATAGTCAAATTATGGGCCCCTCTGAATGATCTGAAAACTCTTTCGTAAGGAGTCCATTCTATTTTTCTTGAAAGTTAAAGAGCTCTGAAACAGTTCAACTTGTCGTCTGGATTTCTCTCTTTTATCATTGTAAGCAACATCATGTTAGTTTTGTTGAAGTTGTTTTGTTTGACCCAAATTCTTTACACCTATGGCTTGAACACCCAAAGGTGAGGATACATTCCTTTTGTCTTCCCTTTTTTCCTATGTGACAAGAATTTTCAGCCTATTGATACATAATGTATTCAGAACATCCAGGCAATAGGTTGATAGAGCAGGTTCCTTAAATATAGGCCTGGAAAAGCTACACTGCAGTTACAAGTCATTTGTCTGTGTGATTTTTTTCTCTGTTCTTTTGAGGTGCCTGTCTCAGGTGTGAAGTTCACCATGTCATCATCTTAGGGCATGCAAGTTTAGTAGGGATCAGGTCTAAGCAGCAAATTTACATTAGAAGTAGGGTATAGGGAAGAAATATGTTCATAGTGCCTTAATTTTTTTTCTGTGTGCAGAAGTAACTAATGCTTAGGAAAAGCAAGTCAGAAATGTGTCATTCCAGAGCCTGATTCCTGGAGGAGAGTGAAATGGCAGGAAGAGAATCTTCTTACCTTTGCTTGTACTGCAAGCCTCTAATCACGACTGAGACTTGCAGCATCAAACAGTGAATAGACACATACAAGTGTCCTATAAATCAAAAGAGTTTACAGTCTACAAGGGAAAAATAACAAAGAAGAGCAATTAAGATGGGTCTCATTCTCTTCTACAGATAAAAGCATTGGAACCCAGTCTTCAAAGAATTAGATAGCAACTTTTTTCTTTGAAAAGATGCACTTCTAGAGATCTGCAAAGCAATTTTTCATGTTGCAGGGTAGTTCCTTGCTGCTTCAGCCACAGACCATACTCTTAATATGAAAATATAAAACCCCCAAATGACTGGACATCATTCCATAGCAATTTGGTGAATACTTTGACTATTCAGTGTTATCCATTCCTTCTTACCACCTGACCTTCACTCTTATAAAAAAATTGAGTGGTCCTCTTCTCTTTTTAACTTGTCATCTTTTCTACTCAGATAACATATAGAATATGTTTTCTTTTATTTCTACTAATTAGAATAGGTGTATTTCAACTATATAAAAGAAAAGACTGCTTTTGTTACCATGTGATTTCCAGCAGCTGAGAAAATCAAGGGGGAAAGCATCTAAGAATATTCATGTTCCACTGTTTCACTGTAAGTGAAACTAGAAGAAGTCTTCAGATCTAAGGTGGATACAGTTAGTGTGGTGAATTAGCAAAGTATCAAGACTTGAAATAATTTTTCAGGTGGAACTGTAATATAATCACAGCACTGGAGAAAAAGATAGAAGGTTTCAGAGACTTTATAGTGAGCTTTTAATTAGTAGTTTCTCTTTCTCTGAATAATTGTTGCCATTTCTATTTGACCTTAGTTGTTTTCAGCTGCTCCCCAAACCACTGTTCCCTAAAACCTTGATTTCTTCTTGTGAGTTTTTGCACAAAGCAGAGATCTTAACATGCCTATTAAATGTATAGGTTGGGCCTGGTTTTATCTGCCATGCTTGTTTATAAAATATTCCTTCATGGCTGAACTTATATATCCAGGCATGTTACATGGATGTTTAAGAGCTAGAGTCTTGGTTTCCTGGGAAAAAAATAGATAATTTTGAAAGTCTTTCCTAAGCTGAGGTCTGTGCAGAGCGAGCTAGAAATTATCTTGACTTCTAATGCTTCTACAGCTGTTCAAACTCTGCTGTGCAAAGAACTCCAGTGCTTGCAGAAGCATTTGTCAACAGGCAAAATAGTGAATATTGCTGTGCCTATCAGGAACCATTAGTATTCTGTGTAGAGCAAGATGAGAAGAAATAAGTCACATTCAGAGAATAACTGTACTAACAAAAATGGGATTTTTCAAAAGAGAAAGTCTCTGTTCCCTGCAGTTTTTTCTTATGCTAGTTATATGTGACAACTAGATCATCTGTGGTCAGGAAAAAGAGAAATAGCAGCACAGTTGCATCCATGGAAGAGAAGAAATGTGTTGCCTATTAGGGAAGTATGCATGGAGGAACAGAGAAGGGGAAGAGACAGTAGGGAGAGGAAGATTAAATAAAAAGCAGAAAACTGTTCTCTTAAAGCCTTTTCAATGTAGGCAAAGCTGCCTTTGGTTTAAATTAAAATGAGGAGGGAAATGCTTCCACTCTTCAGTAGCTGTTGCAATTCCTGGGTGGGTGACACTGTTTTTCAGCTGTGAATGGGAGGAAAGATATTAAAAAAAGGGTTAGTATGGTGCATGCTATGCAAAAGTTTGAAAAATATTCTAGAGTAAACACAAGGTTGAAAGCACAAAAGCACAAACTCATTAATTTATGTTCTCTGTGGGGAGGATTTTGTTTTTTCTTACGAGAAGGTGGGCCCTAAGTCCACTTTTCTTCTGTGGTTGAACAGCCCTATAAGCTTTGTTTCTGTCCCCGATTGCGCTGGTGTGTAGAGGGTTTTTTGTAGCTGTCTGGTTGTTCCCTTTCTTTATTACTAACTGTTTGCTTTTTGTATTGCCATTCCACGATCTCCCGTCTCTCTCTGTAACTTTCCATTTTGTGTTTTGTTCCCTCCCTCGCCTTTCCCTTTCCATTGACACTGTCCCGTCCTGGTTCCACGAGTTGTTTTGTCTTGTCCGCGCGGGGTTTTGTTGCCCGTGCCTTTCCTCAGAAAGCACGCCTCCCGCAAATTGCACCCTCCCTACCAGGTGTCGGTCCCCGCACCGCAACACGTAGGGGGGTTTGTGTGGGACTTCCTGGGAAAGTGAGTGCTCTCTAAGGCTTCTGTTTCCTCCGGGCTGGAATGTCGCCGCTGGCTGCCCGGCTGCTCCTGCTGCTGCTGCTCTTTGGGTCTGCCGCAATTACGCTTTTTTCCGTGGGTCAAACGGGAACTAGCGCTGTCAAGTACAAGCTCTGACAGTCTCTGCATTCAACTCATGTCACAGTGGCTGTGACCACAGTCCAGAGGAGGTTTGCTGCTATTCTCCTTGATTTAAACTCAACAGAAGCTGTTGCTTTTCAGTTCTAATTCTCTTGCTGTGTTTTAACTCTCTGCTCTCAGTTCTACCTGAACCAGCTAAAACTCAGTGTTCTTCAAGTGTTCTAAAACGTGTCATTGATAGAGGTCAGTATTGGCTTATTCTTGAGATTTATTGTGATCATTATCCTGAAATAAGAAAACAAACAAAAAAGAAGATAAAGAAAAATAATGCTATTTATCTGGGACATGGCCTTCCCAGCCTTCAGATGGGTAGTTTACATGCAGACCTGTTTGTGTGCATATATTGTGCAAATAAGGACTGACTTTGTAGCTGAGAGGTGGCAATAAGTATATATGTATATGTTGCTTCAGAAGTAAGCACTGAGTGAATATATGTGGAAGTCCCGGTTCCAGTTACAGGTTCAAAATTGATTTTCATTCAGCATACTGGCTGTATAAGATAGGTAGCTCTTGTAAGGACACAGGGCACTACCATTATTTTCCTGGAGGAAGCTTGACTTTGATTTGGGAACTAAGGAAGACAGCGCTCAGCTTTGGACTACCAGCAGTCCTGTTAAGGACAGCTGGAGTTGGTGGCTATTTTAAGAAAGAGATTTTGGAGAGTTTTTCTAAAATGAATTTAAGGATGCCCTGTTCAAGAGGAAGCCTTCCAACTTTTGATTTGTAGCAGCTAAAGGGTATAGTCCTCATCTTAAATGTTTCTTCTCAACAGTAAATAAAAGATTAAAAAAATTGGGTGATCTCAAAGGAGTGCTGGAAAATGTGGACAGTAGAATGAAGTTTCTTACTTTGTATGTCTTTAAGACAGTGATATGTTTGTGTAGTGTTCTGTGAAGGATAGATGGAGAGAGAAATTAGCTGTATTTTCCATCAACTTTACAGTTTCCTAGAATAGTGTAAAGGAAACTGTACTAGTAAATTATGCCCTATGCTTAAGTCAACAATTTGAAGTTGAAATACATATTTTCAAACCACTACTCTCATCCTGTAATAATTGTCTTTGGTCTTCAAGTTGGTTGTTTCTTTGAATTTTTAAATGATTTTTTATAGAATTCCTAAGCAAGAACCACCTCAGGGCATATAAATAATTTAAAGTAAAAGGGATGTTGTCAAATTAAAGAAAGGTGTTTATAAAGTCATAATCATCACCGTTAACCTTGAGTAATTGTTGTAACTCATTATAGTCCTCCAAAAGTAAATTGAATTATGATTCAGGCATAGGAAAACCTGAAATAATTAAATATTATTTTCAAATACTTTAGTCCATTTTGGTGCCATAAAACATAAGAGAAAATCAAATATATTTATCTTACTGTCAAATGGTATTATTACAAGGCAGAATCTATTGTGTTTTTCATCTGCTTCCCTCAAAAATGTGTAGCTTAAGTGACTATTAACATTCCAATGTAAATCACTCAAAACTTAGGATATTCCAAAATGAAGATTGCCTTGTAATTTTAATTCACCTCTTATGTGAGCATATATGAATATTGCAGTGAAGCAATACAGTCTTCAACCATATGAACAGATTTTTTCCACAAGAACACTGCCCTTGGCATGTGAAGGACATAGCTGAAATTGTCCCCAAAAAATCCTGGGTGAGGTTGACACCTGTCGTGGAAAATATCAGCAAGATTTGTTAATCTTTGGCAATCAACTGAGGATAAGGTTTTGTAATGGAAAGAAGTGGTCAGGCCCATAGTTAGTTCAGCTCTCCCTCAGAGCACACAGATCTGTTGAATATTAAGATTTTCATAATTTCTGAGCCAGGAAATGAAGAAGTCATTTCTTTCTTCTAAGTCTTGCTTTCTCTTCCTACAAAATGAGCATTACTCCTGAAGTCCCATATCAAGTTTCACAGAGGGAAAACGAAATCCATTTTAGATCCACATAACTGCTTTAAACAGATAAAAATAAAAGATGCAGGCATCTTCATTTACAGGTATTTAACTTCATACATTTGAAAGTGTGCCGATTTTCAGAAGGCAAGTGTCTGCCCTCTGAAAGTCAACCTTTGTTAAAGTGCCTTAAGATCAACACTCAGACTCACTAATCGTTTTTGAAACCTGCATCTAAGGAAAGAGAGACGGGGAGACACTGCCAGTAATTGCAAATCCATCTGTAGAGAGCACCAGATAAAAAAGCCATCATGGTGATTTTACGGTGACTCCTCAATCCATCCTCACCTTTTTCATATAATGGGATATCCTTTTTCGATTTGTTCTTTATTTAGCTGTTCTTTATTTCCCATTCTCTCCCTCTTCCTGTGTTTTGGGAGAAACTGAAACTTTGTGATATTGCAGAAACAGCTGTTCTGAAATACAAGGTCAAAGAACCCCAATTAGTCCAGCCCTTGACATGGTGAGAGGTCAGGGCTGGTGCAGGCTTTGGCTGAATGGGCCTGCTGTGTTATCCCATCACTGAAACACCTAAAGCCTGGTATTTGCCCTAGTATTATGTCCATGTTCAAGCAGGCAGGACTGACATTATTAAACAGAGTGATTCATGTCCATGGAACTGAGTACAGGCCTACTCCTTTGTTAAATTCAACCATGGGCTGTAAGTGTGGTTTGTCTACTAATCCAAGACTAAGGATCTGATCTTGGATCCTCCAAGAAGGACCCTGCACTAGAGAAATACGTACAAATAATGATTGTACATTGTTCACTGATTGTGAACTTTTTTGAAGGCTTCTTTTCCTGCCAAGTTTTCTGTAGTGCTCAAGTCCTCTTTGTTTTTATCATTAAATCAGGGTGGTTATCAAGCATTCCCTCTCATGCTTATTATCTGTAATGAATATAGGAGTTGTCATCTGCCTGCATTGTAGCAATGATGGGTTTTATTTAGCAAATATCTCCTAATCCAGCTGTTTGATCAGTAGAGTGTAAGAGCTATGATATAATTAAAATAATTCTAAAACCCAAGGAGAAGAATTCTCATCTAAATAAGGAGCCTAGTTTGCATATCAGGGTTTCATTGTTGCCTGCCTTTACTACATCTCTTCAAAAGCTGTTTTGTAGCTTTGTTTCAGTCAACATCTTTGAGCAATATGAGGGTATCCATACTCATGAGCTAGTACAAAAGGAGTGAAAAAAAACCACCAAAAATTCTCTTTTATACAGCTGGTATAGTAAAAAAGCATCAGATCCTTACAATATCATGGAGTACAGAAAGAATGAAAGGAATATCCAGTAATTGCCAGTAAGCCAGTGAAATAGTAATATCAGTGGCCAAGTCTGTGCTCTTAGATCCGTGCATGCCTGTGCACGTGGATGTACACACAAACCTTCTCTCTGTCTCTCTATCTCCTCTCTATCCCTCTAAATATCAACCCAGAAAGAAAGGAAAAGACCAGACATCGTTCTTTTTACCAAGAAAATATGTCAGAAGTAAACATAAATGTGTCAGAAGTGGTAAACATAAATAGCCTTTCTGCTTTGACAGACACAAGGAAGATCAAATGCCTATTGTCCCTGTCAGGCTGCTTTGAAGGAATGACAGAGTCGTAAATATACACAATCACTCACTGTCAAACAAATGGAATTCAAAGGTTGACTGAAAATCGGTACATAAACTCCCCCCTAAGTACATCTGAGATTAATTTAGCAGACTTGTTTCACTCCCTATGATATACAAGCATGTGGGAAAAATTGTAGCTGGAATAATCAACAGCTTTTAAAATACATTTTTCTTAATTAAAATACTGAAGCGTTCACATCTCACTATTTTGACCCGCACCCAGTGATCAGATTTAAGTCGGCTTTAACTTTAAGATTAACAAGATGGTATTTTAAAGGAAAATGGCTTTCTCTGAGACTACCAGTTGGCATTACAATTGTCTTATCTCCCTGTGTGACTGTTGCATCGGAATACACAGTTAATGGGGCTGGGCAGAAACGCTGCTACTGGATCTTGTAAGGAATGCTGCAAGTGTGTGTCGTTGCTCGAAGGGAAAGAGTGCGAACCAAAACTTGTCATTTTGCTCTGCCATGAGCATGTGTGGGTGTGGATCTGATCCTGCTTGCTTGGGGCTGCTGCCTGGGGCAGATGCTTGCTGTGCTCCTCTGCGCAATTTCACTGATGGAGCCCCGTGCACTGAGGCTTCACCCCCAGACCGTGGCAGATCTCCATTTACTCCCTAATAACTGACAGTTTCCAGTGCCTGCCTTGGTTTTAGTTCCGGTGATAGCACACGGACAGATTTTTGTCCGGTTTTAATGTGCTTTCGGACGTAGTCCTTATTTTTGCTTGGATAAATATTATGGTTATTCTGAAAATCTACATTTTGAAAAAAATACTTCGTACCCCTGTAAAAAAAAAACAACATGAAAAAAGGGGCTAGCAATTACACAAAATGTATTTTTCTTTGGAAGAAAGAATTTATTCCGTAACAAAATGGAGATGTACCAATAATTGTTCTCCATTTAAATCCCATGCAGCTGGCTAAATAATACTTCTGCAGCATACAGAAAATTGCAAGTGACCTCAGTACAGTTTTTTTACATACTGTTTTGCCTTCATCCTGTGCCAGCAAAAGATGCTACCTTTAATAGCAGTTGAAAGAACAGTACAGTTCATTTAAATTCTACAGGGCTGTTCTGAGTTCCAGCCTGTACCTTTTTTCACTGTTAAACTGGAGAAAAAATATCACATCGTTACAATAGAACCAGGAATGGCAAAGGATCCCTGAGTAGTCTTAATTTTTCATAATTTAGAATCAGTAACAGTCATTAAAAAAGTGAATCTTTTTTTTCCCATACCTTATTTATTCCCATATCTAACCAAGTGTTTATTTTCACTTTTTTCTTCTCTTTTGTTAAATTTGTTGAATTTCAGTCAGAATTAGTTACTCGTTTTTCTGTATGAATTAACTGAGGCTTTTGGAACATTATAACCTGCTTCAAGATCAAAGATGTGGTATTTGGCATTTTACAAGTCTCATCTTTCCCAAAATCTCCAAATAACACAGCCTTTACAACAGCTGTCCTTGAAGAGCTTGATTGGAAGAATGTTAGTTTAGAAGCCAAAGAAAAGTACCTTTACACTAGTTAATCTGTTACAGACCAACAACAGCTGCTTGTACAAATCCAATACCCTACATGGTTGATAGTAAAATTTATGCCAGAAATAGGGACTTCAAATTTCATTTACGTGCCTCCATATACCGAGAGTAATAAAGAACATAGCAGTTAGCCTATCCTATAGAAATATTTTTCTCCAGACCATATCCTGCCATTTTAGAGCGAAATTTTGTCATGGGAGAGGTACAATGTGTTGTAGAAGCCAAATTGCCACTTGGGACAGAAGGACATTTACTTCGCCTCTCTTCTATTGACTGAAAAAGCATCAAATTTAAACCGAGATTAAAAGCTCTGTGTTTATGGCTCCTTGTTGCCTTCCCTGGGTGTTATCAGTGAAATTGCCAGCAGATGCCTATGAAAGATATTGGAGACATTTGGGGGGGGAAAAAAAAAAGCAATAATGAACCTATGGGACTTCACGTTATACAGGGGACTCCAGCATTTTGTCTTGGTCAATTCTGCTGTTGAACAATGTTGGAGAGAACTGTCCAAAATATGCCTGTTTGGTCATTATTGTTTTTAGATTGCACCTTATACAGCAGAATTATATGGCAGGAAGAAGAAACAGATGCTTATTTTGTTTCTCTTTAGAAGGGTGTGTTCAATGTCAAAATTAAGAAAGATGAACTTTTACCTTTGACAAGTCTTCAGGTCTTGAAGACTTTACTCCGTGGTTGGGGTTTTTCTCCTTCCTGTCCAACAAGTCGGGATCATCTGCAGGAAAACTGAAAAAAATGTGTGTCTTGCTCATGGAGAGAAAATAAGCCCCTAGAAGATGGCATAAAGGAACACATGAGGTTTCATCTTGGATAGTCAAACTCCTTATTTTCAAAATGTTTGTTAGAATTCTGGAAGAAGGATACTTGCTAATGATGTGATTTAAATCTGGAGTTTTTTATAGTCAGCTTATTTCCTTTTTCCAAGAACTTTTTTATATTGGAGACTATTTTCTCTGTAGAAAGTTGCCTCTAATTGAAATGGTGTAATCTAATGTAAAGGTCCTTTTTTTCTTTTCTTTCTTGTTCTTTTTTTTTTTTTTTAATTAGATGTCTATAAAACATGCAGCTCTGTGTTTGTGAAGGATTGTGTGTCTGTGTGTCATTACCTGATTTATATCTGCTTGTTTTGTCCTTTATTCTTGAACTGCTTTATCTCTGGACACTGTTTTCACAAACTCTTAACTCTTTCTCTTTCGCATCTCCTTCCTGGATTTGCTGCTTCCTTCAGCCTCACCTCAAGGTCAGTATTCGCTTTTAAAGGGGTGTTTATAAAACTGTTGTCTATTCAGCTAAAATTGAGATCTTGGAGAAGATTGCACATCAAATTACATGATGGCAAAATAAAAGATCGGACATTTGGTTAGGTCTGTGTAGGAGGATGGGTTGAATAGGGTGTATGTTTAGAAGAAACTTGTACTTGAAGGAAAGAATTTATATCAAACCATTGTAAATCAATGTTGTTGTGCACTAGGAAGAAAGGGGAAGAGTAACTAGTGATGCCTTTAAAGGGAAAAAATACAGAAACGGGAAGCTGAAGCAAGAGTTTAAATATTACTGGGTTTATCTGTTACTTTAAGAAGAAGAAGATTGGCTATTAGCCATGTTCTTTGATACATTACATGCTGTTGAGTGCAAAATTGGTTCCTTTAAAATACTAGTCATATGTACTTTAACTGTTGGGTTTTATCATTTCATCTGTGCCTGAAACCTTGCAGTGATATTGCAGAACTAGTTTTGGTGCATTTTGAGTGTACTGTGCTGTCAGAAAGAACTAATTGCTGAGGGCTAAAGATAAGTAAATTAGCAAGAGGATAAATTTGTTGAAGGCACAAAGTGATAAACTACTGAAAAAACCTTACCAAGAGACAACATGTTTTGAGTCTTTCAGCCGTGGATCATTTTTCTATTTTTATATTTTAAAAGCAGTTGCTAATCATAGATTTTGGGATTTCAGTAGAATAGCTTGGAGTAAATGTCTATGGTGTACATAATACAAGTCAGACTGCATCATCTACTGACTCCCAGTTGCCTTTGAAAGGCTCTGAAACCATTTTGGATTCTAGTCTTTGCTGATGAAATCTGTTTGGTAGAAGGCGTCCGTGACTCCTGACAAAGGAATGGTCATAAGTGTTTCAGGCGGTGTCTTTGCCCAGGAAGCCACTACTTAATGACTGAAATTCTGAGTTATCAACCAAAATCTGACTTTCCTATTTGTGTTTAACACTGAAAAATGTGGTTGTGAGCGGAATCCCCCACTGCTGCGGTGCTGCTGACGCCTTTAAATTGTGTCGGCGTTCTGACCTTGGTTTGGCACAGACATTGCACTTGTGGCCTTGTCTGCGTATTTTCCTTCCTCCCACAGGCTGGAAAAAGATTGGAAGTTAATCATGTTGTTGTCCATCAATACCTTCCGTATTCAGTGTATCATGCTGGCATACTTGTAATTGCTGGGGAGAGGAGGGCTGTCCTGGAACGACCCTCTTTCTTCAGATCCTAAAGAACACAACTGGCAGGAAGTTTTCCTGCCCTGTGAGCGTTCTCCTCTGAAATAAACACGTTGTCTTTTCCTGCACGAGCAGGACTCTGTTGGCCTGTCTGTATTTGCTGGTTACCACCGTGAATGGAGCTTGGTGTGCTTTGTCTGGCTGATCAAGTCCTAGATGTTATGGAATAAATCTGTCAAAGCTGTTTCTGATTCAATCCAGGTGGCTTTAGGCTTTCCTCAGTACCTGCGCCTGTGCTGGAATTCACGATGAACAAGAGGGGAAACAATTTTAGGGTCTGGCTTTGGTGTGGATTCTTCTAAGATTTAGTGTGATTTCTCCTTTTCCAAGCAATGTGATGATAACTTTCATTTCTGTCATTCAGAGCATATTGTAAAATTTGGCTAGAAAAGATATGGCTGTGGTTTGAGGTGGCCAACTGTTAGGAACTTTGAAGAGTTTTCTGGTAAGATATTAAAGAGATTGTTCATTCTGTCCTCATAGTTTCCTAATGGTTTTATTCATTTTTTTTTCGTTGTTACTTTTTTTTCATTCTTAAAATTAATTGCTAGGATGGTTAGTTGCTGAGGCTTTCATATATTGGTTAAAATGAATCCAGAGTGTAAGGAAATAGGTGGAATGACTCCTCTTGGAACTACAAAATTCCTGCTGGCCAAGAAACAAAGGTAAAAGATTCTTCTAAAGACAAACAGAAACATTATAGGGTTTGCAGTACCACTCATTTTCTTTCCTATGTATTTCAGAGTTTGCCTAATTACCATTAACTGCAACGTGTGAAGAAATAGCTCTTCTGTGAAGTTACATTTTGCCTTAGAAACTACTATGGGAGGCAAAACTTTGTTTTTCTCTGAATTATATAAAGCAGTTATTTTTTTTCAGACATCAAAGTAAATGTGTCTCCTGGAAAAGAACTGACTATGTGAAAAATGTGCTAGGTATGTCTGTCTTCGAGAAACAAAAAGAAATACTCTATATTAGAGTATATTATATCTGATCTCATCAAGAACAGCTTTGCTTACTGTAGTCAGTGCAGTACCTCTGAATTTTCTGATCTACCCATTAAGCTTTCATCATCTCTCTCCTGTTGATAAACTCAGAGAATCAGAATATAACACTGTAATCCACATCACAGTTGCTGTTATGACATGTACTTACTGCTCAGAAGTATTAAGGACCTAGAGTGGATGTCATGCTGATTCATAGTAAATAAAATAGCCTTGGAAAACGTGGGGATTAAAGCAGTTTTGCATAAGGAGTTTTTGCTAAGCATCTCTATTGATGACAGCTTTACATAAAGAACTACCCAATGCTGGCTGAGTTGAAGAGTAACAAGCCAAATGACAGTATTTTGTTGTTATTACCTGCATCAGTGGGAAAAAAAAAAAGAAAAATACCACGAAGTCATATGCTACAGTTCTTTTAAGTTGGTCTTTTTTCAAGGAAAGAATGAGCTATACTGATAAAGCAAAAGTAAGATTTACAGCTCCAAATTGGGTAACAATCAACTTAACTGGACAGGAGGCCTCCCACAGGAGGCTTGTCTTTCAGTGTACTGTCTGTCATCTTTTGAAGCAAGTAATCCAGTTCTTGAAGTTTTCTGGATTTTTTGCTACACCAGTGAGAATTGGATGCTATAAGTAATAATAAAATACTGTAAACCTTATTTCCACAAGCAAAGTGGTGGCTTGGTGATTAGATGAGTGCAGGCTGGTGGCATGAATCCAGATAAAAGTCTCCTAAGAGTATCCATGTAAAGTTAAATGTCAGTGTAACAACCCAAGTGTAGCCTTATAAAATCAAAGTAAAAACAAAATACTAAATCTGAAGGGATTATTTCAGTCCTTTTTCCAGAGTCCTAAATTTATATTAAACGGAACATGTCTAACCACCGAAGAAATATTTGAAACATAGTCATCCTTCTATAAGAAAATGACAGACTATATTGCATAAAAAGTTAAGCAAGTTCAGGAAGCTCAGGATACTACTCAATAATTGTGTTTTTTTTTTAAAAAAAAGGGTAGTTAGTTACAGGGATCTAGTCTATGGTACTTGTGGGGTTTTTTTCAGTGTGCTGGAAATACGTTTATACAGTGACTCAGATGATGTACATCCAGGAAGCTGTGGATCTGAGGACCGAGCAAGTGCCAGGGCAGTCAGGAGAAATTTCACTGGAAGTGTCACTGGCTCTTTAGTTTCATACCTGCAGAAGACTCAAGGTCTTCATTCTGCCACAATGTCGGTCATTAAACAGTCAGGAGGTGATAAAAATTTCAAGCGTGTTGAGTCAGCAATGGTTAGTTTTAGCTCAGCAGAGACAAAAACATTGTCTTCAAAGAAGTTTCCACTTAAATTTCCATGGCTTTCTCTAAAAACTAACAATCTCTAATAGTTGTTTTCTATCCAATATATATTTTCTTTAGTTCTACTTAGACTAAAAACAGTTTTATGGAATTCTTTATATGAAAAAGTACTCTGCTTTGCAAGAATTGTCTGTCCTTGAGAGTGAGAAGTAAGGCATCTTAGAGATGATAGTGGGTAAAGGAAGAAATGACGGCATCAGACTTGGCTGTGAAGGTTGGGTGGTGATGAGTAGGGACAAAACAGAACTGTGATTTTCCTAAAACAAGTCACTGGCATAGCCTTTCAAATTTGCTTTAGGTATAGTGATTATCAGAGCTTTCCTCCTCTGTTTGAAGTGGAACCTGTACCTTTTCTGTCAAAGGCCCTCTTTTCTTGCCTCATTTGACTGCATCTTTTTAAAGCAAAATTATTCACAGCTGTACATCATGTCAGAATTCTCACTTTTCTGCAGTCTTGCATGATCTGTTTCCTACTTCCTACTGAAATTAATTAAATTATAGGCAACACTGATGAGTTGTTTTTCTTTTTGTGTTGTTGCTTTGTTTTCAGCACATGTATTCACAAAGGGTGCAGCTTTCCTGTGGGGATTTGAACTGAGGCAGCATTAGAAAGACACATGGCTGGATATGGCACTAGGGAGGATGTTTGTCTGTCACCAGTATGCTGATCAGTGTGAATTTTGAAGAGATCAGAGTCAAATGCTCTGAGAGATTAGAGAAATCCTTCACAATTTGCTTTTTTTCAGATATAACAAAAGAAGCGGGGTTTTTTTACCATACTATTTGAAACATTGAAAGACAACATTATTTTTAGAAAACATTTTAAAATGTGTCTGTGTTCATATATCCCAAAGTTAACAAATTACCTAGCATGTCATCCTCAGAAGATTAACTGAAATGATCATTCAAACTTCATGCAACATTAAACATTTTGACTAACCCATATGTGTCACATCACATTTGGTCAAAGGAATAAAATCTGAAGGTTATTTTTCTTCTTTAATGGCTGGCTTCTGTGCAAAATGTTATATCCCCCCTTACCAATGGCTAGATTTTTATTTCTACTAAAACTCTAAAAGCCAGGTAAATATATGGGCAGATAGTGAATGTAGTATATATCTATGGTAAAATAGTCATGGTGCAAACAATTCCATAACTGACAGTACCACAAGCTTTAACAGATCCTGGGCTCAGCATTAATACGATACAGAGAACTCAGCTGGGCAGGAGACCTTTTTAAAAGGTCAGTGAAAAGGGTGAAGAGCTCAGCAGCTGCTTTTCCTCCTGTTTTACTGATAAGGACTCTTTTCAGATCCTTGAGTGTAGTGGCAGAGTGTGCAGGAGTGAAGCATTACCCATAGAATTGGAAGACCAAGTTACAGGCCATTTATACGAATTAGAAATATGCAGTTTGATGGAATCAGATCAGATACATACAAGGTTGCTGAGGGAGCCAGCTGATGTCATAGCAAGGACTCTTCCTATCATCTTCAAAAGCTCATGGCTTTCAGGGAGAGTTCCTCATGGCTGGAAAACATCACACCCATCCTCAGGAAGGATGAGAAGGAGGATCTGGGGAATTGCAGGCCAATCAGAGAAGGAGGATCTGGGGAATTGCAGGCCAATCAGTATAACTTCATATGCTGGGAGGGTTTTGGAGCAAATCCTCGAAGTCACCTGCAAGCACCTGAAGGAAAAGGAGGTGATAGGGAACAGGCAGTATGGATTTACAAGGGCAAATCATACCTGACCAACCTGATTGCCTTCAGTGATGAGATGAGTGGCTCAGAGGGCAATCAGCAGTGCTCAGTGTCTTTTTAGTGCTGTGGGTGATGGGACACAACACACCTTCAGTAATTTCATGGATGATAGCAAACTGAGGGGAGTGGTTATGGGGAGTATACAATGGATTGAGTCCAGCAGGCAGGCTGGTGAGATGAGAAGATGCTACAGCACATGACATGCAAGGAGGGGTAGAGAGAACTGTGTTCCAGCCTGGGAAGAGGAGCCTCGTGGGAGATCATAGTGTGGTCTTTCAGCTGTCTAATGGGAAGAGCCAGGGAAGACAGAGTCAGACTCTTCTCAGATATGTTCAGTAAAAGGTGGAGAGGCAACAGACACAAATTGCAGGTTGTCCAGTGTAAGCCCCAATGAGATAATTGGCAGAAAAAATTCACAGTGATCAGTTAGATATGGAAACGTGTCCAGAGAGGCTGAGGAGTCATCAACACTGGAGATCATCAAAACTCATCTGAACAAAGGTAGGACCAACCTGCTCTAATTTGGCCTTGTTTTGAGAAAGGTATTGAACCAGGGTGATCTTCAGAGGTCACTCCAACCAAAATTACTCTGTGATTCTAACTCGGTGTGGTGAGTTACTCTGTATTCTAGGACAAGCTCTACCGTTTCTGTGTGGTTTTGGTAAGAATGTGCTGCATAATAGTGACCCAGTAAAACAGGATAAACAAAAGTTTTCTTTTTATCTCATAGCACTATACAGCTGTAAGAAAAGAAAGGAGTAAGAAAAATGTGTGCGGGTCCACTGAACTTTTATTTCTGGAAAATTTCTTCTTGTATTCTCAGTTTTTAAACAATTTTGAAAAGAATTTATTCTTTCTGGGATAATGTATCGCTGTGATATATGTCAGTGTGGTATTAATAGACTTTTCATGAATAATAATTTACCCAGACATTTTTTCTTTCAAAATTTCTAGTATTGCTCTCACTTTCTTCCCCATCCCTAAACACGGATACTCTCAAACCTTATTGCTCTTAATAGAATCAAAGAAGATAAAGTTGGAAATTATATTTTGAATTCTTTTTTTATGTTCTCCATAAGTTGCTCTTGCTGACCGAGAGCTTAGACTGAGACAGTGAGGGGTTACTGTTCTGCCTTTGTAGTTACCAGGTTTTCTGTTATGTCTTGTCATTCAGGTTGACAGAACCATTTTCCATTTGCAGTTTTCACATCCCTCTTTTATCTTGCTCAGGCTGGAGGCAAATAAAATAGATCATAGCTGACCCTGCATTTTCTTCTCAGCTCCCTTGTTGAGGCAACATTTTTCCGCTGTGAGGTTTTCAGCTGGCTGGGAAGTCACTCCTGGTGTGTTTAGTCTGTGCCTGTGCCTAAACTGAAATCTTTTGTTCTTGTGTTACTTGTGAAGTTCAGGTTCCATTTCTGACCTGCTCACAAGGTGACCTCACTGCCTCAGATGGGGACATTGGAACCCTCATGTTTCAGATGTGCCTTTCAGTACTTATCTTACCAACTGAGAGCATTTCTTCACTGGTCACTTAACTAATATTTTCCATCCTAATTCTTGTGAAACCAGCTTTCCTAACAGACCTGTGCACCTTATCTGCAAATAATTCCTGATCTTTTGGGTGAAAAATATGCTAGATAAGCATAGATATTTCATACAGTTTATAGAACCAGTGGACAATTCTTTTGCTGTCACTCAATTAATTTGAAATCACTCTTAATCACATTACTGTAAAATGAAAATCATTTCTTATCCATGAAATCCTAAGTAGACTTTTAGAGATGTTGCTAGATAAAAACATGCTGAGCATTCTTAGGCTAAGGTTAAATTAGTAAGACCTTTTTTCCCCCCTTTTCCTTTCTCTTCTGTGGCTTTCTTCCATTTCATTGTTCTGACAGGGTGGTGTAGTCAAGTATTCCCTCCTTCTGCATAACATGTTCTTCATTTGCAAACAATAGAGGGCCCTTCTGTGCTGGAATATGTCAGCTTTTCTAGCCAGTCCTCTTGAAGTACCCCAGGCAATTCAGACAGATTTAATCATGCTCTCAGTAACTTACTTAATTTCCTTCTTATCCAGCAGATAGGATGTTCTTCTTAATTAAAAGGAATGGATTTTTTTTTCCACTTCCTTGGAGAACAAAATCTATGCAGTTGTCAGTTTCTGTTCATGGCTGACTAATTAACTCCTGGCTCCAAGGGGTGAAGTGCTGCCTATCCCTTTAGTGACCCAGCACACTCCATTCAATGTAAAGTGCTTTTACATGGAACATTGGTGTGCATCTATTTACAGTACTGGACAGATCTGGTAGAAATTGGGATTAAGCATGTTGGTAGTTTTAGAATGACACTGGGGTTTGAGTGGTGCAGCTGCAGCGTCCTTCTTTCAAACATTTTGGAATGAACTTCATCATTACAAGTAACTTCATTCTTTTTATAAAAAAAACAAGACTGAGCGCAAATTGCAAACTTGAGTTGCAAAACGCTCTCTGTAGATGGACAAGAAGAGCTTCATTTGGTCCCAGAAATTACAGCTGCCAACAACTGGCAGTTGCCAAGCTGGTGTGCTCGGTGCCAGCCTTGACAAAAGGTGCCAACCCAACAGAGAAGTGAGGCTGCTTTCCTACTAGTTCCTACTCTCCTGTATTGCTCAGCTCTCTCCTAGCATGTAAACCTGTGATTTCTCAAAGCCATGGATTTACTGTAACTCACCAGATGGTAGTTTTGAAAAGCACGTGTTGTCCTCCTTCGCTTTCAGCATCAGTCCAGCTTTTGGCTTTTTCAGGCCCACTGGTGCTAACAGCCATGACCAGATTGTTTCTGTTCTGAGTGCCAGCAAAACTCAGATTGTCTGCAAACTTCCCTTGCTTTTTTAGCGTCTCGAGTTGGTCGTGCCATGTTTGATGAAGTCCCACATGCTGGGAACTAAAAGAGAGGTGACATAATGCAGCTTTACCCTACGAGTATCTGTAAGGATAAAGAATCTTACCCATGCAAGCTTCAGTGGGGATGCTGTATCTTTGAAAATGCGTTATTTTGGGAGCATCTCCTGTCATACATTTTCTCTTTTACCAATATTGTGTTCATCCTTGGTTCTTTCCAGTGGCTTGCCTTGCTCTCTTATAATCTGCATTATATGCTCACTTTAGTTCATTAAGTCTGTGATGTTTTAAAACAAGTGTATTCTGTTGAGTTTTCAGCTGGTTTTGCAGGATGTACTTGAATTCCTCAGGTACTTGTACCAAATAAATAATAGTACTAATGTTGTTAACTTAAAACTGACTACTAGCTAGATATACACATTGGCTTCACTTTTCAGTGTGTAATTTTTCACTTTCATAGATAATCAGCAGAACGTGTTAGCAATTTCACTTAGAAACCTGAATAAAGAACTTAGAAATAATTTTTTTTATTACTAACTCCTTCTAGCAGTATATGTAAAAGATATCAGAGCAAACACTTTTTCAATATTTGGTATGCCTGTATTTTAAAGGATCAGTAACTCAGTGTATAGTGTCTTTTCTTTTAGCATTACTTGCTTGCTCCTCTTGCCCCTTGTACAAAAAAATCTTTCTTTTCTTTTCCATTATTTACTTCAAGGCCATCCTGTATAAAAGAAGATGGGAGAAAGCATTAAATGAAGTTGCTAGTAAAAACTTTATTAGGCTACTGTAAAATGACACTTCATGCTGCAAAAGTGGCCACTGACTTGGAGTGTGAAAAAAAATGGATTTTCCTGGTGTATTTGGAGTACAACACTTATGTAATGAGTGCTACATTTAATGCCATTTCTTCTTGAAGGAAATGTTTCATGGTCATATCTCCCAATCAAAGAGACTGTTCCCTACAGTATAAGCGATAGGCAGAGCTTTTGTAGGCACCATGCAGTGGCATTATATAAAGATTATCAGAGAAATGCAAATAACTGTGGTTTTTCGCGCCTTAGTTTATGACATGCCTTCTTCCCTTTCTTGTATCTCTTGCTTTCAGCAGAGATTTCTCATTTTAATATGGCATATGCAGATGTGTACTCAAAGAGATGGGGCCTGGCACACAGTTTTTGACAGTTTGTTTTCCTTTGACTGCTTATTTCCATGTTCATTTTGAGTATGCTTGGATAGCACGAGCAAATGACAGCTGAAATATAGCTGAAGGAATCTGCTTTCTATTTTTAAATGCTTCAAACTTCAAACATATTTGTAACTTGGGCAAAAGCCTTATAGTGTGAACAAAAGCCAAACGTTTGGAAGATTATTTTATATAGAAGGGGTAAGTATATGCTATTCCCAGTTTCGGGAACACATATGAATTCCTGCTTTTTCATTATAAATGTAATCTTCCCCAGGTCCATTTTTATCTCTTTACCATACTTTTTTTTAAATAGATATAAATATCTCTTACTAGTTAGTAAATATCTGCACGGAAGTTCTAATTTTGAGCCATACTGGGTCTGATTAAAGCAGCATGGCTTTGAAATTTTTTAATTAGTTTAAAGGGCCTCTACACTGCTGCTTTCTTCCTTATGCCTGTCTGCACAAGCAGAAAGCAATCAACAAGAAAAAAAAAACAACAACAACACCTTCAAAGGAATTTCAGTTGATTTCTTGGAAATTCCAAAGAGGAAGGAGTGTGTTTTCTTCCACGTCTTGGAATAGTGGAGGTTGCTTCTTAAATTAGAGATAGAGAAATTTTATTTCATGGTAGAAAGGGACTGGAAATTTCCTCTTGTATTTCTGTCCTGTTTTGACCACAGCCTCAGTAATTGTATATTATATTTTCAACACTGCTTATATATCTCAACCTCCATTTTGTATGTCTTCATATAAAAAAACAGTTTATAGAAAGTATATAAGTATATTATATTTGTGTTAGGAATATTCTTCTTGACAGCAGAGGCTGTTGTTTGCTGATTTTTCCTAATGATTAGGAGTGTTCTCCAATTACTCGGAAAATTAGTTCATTGAAGGGAGGCAGAAAATGTCTCAGTGACAGGCTACATCAAGGCAATTGCCCTGATAGGGGGATCAGCTCAATTAAAATCTTAATTTTGCCTCATTTGTCTCAAGGTCACCAAATAAAAAGTAGTTCACTGGAGTGTTATAATTGCCAAGATAAAGAATTTATCTTTCTGAGTACATATTCCAGGCTAGAGCTAATTTAATTAGTGAACTTTATGATCTCTAAGGATATCAGTGAGAATATATTTCAGATGTCTGACACATGGGGCATCTTGTCACCAGATTTTTTCCTTCTATTCTCCTTCATAATGTGTTTAAAAATTATGTATGTATTCAAAATACTCATGGACGTATTTTGTAGTTCTGTAGCAAACGCAGTTACTGTGGAATGGTAGAAATCCCTCCTCAAATGCATTAGCCAGTAACCTTGTCCATACACGTTACCAAGGCTATTACAGCACTCACTGACTTCTCCAGAAACCCAGTAGTGTTTGCTTAATTTGCAAAATACTCCTTAGCTGTGTTCTGGAGTCCTGCGGTTGCCAGATGGAGAAGACAGTGTTACAGCTATATCAGAGAAGGAGGAACTAAGCCATCTGCACTGTTCATATAGGCTGTTCAGCCCAGTGTGTGGTGTATTTATTACAAATAATGCTGCTGTCCCCCATGTGCCAGGCAGTCAGAAGTCTGTAACAAATCATCTCAGTAGGCACTCTTCATATTGACCTGACGTGAGCTGTCAAAGGCGCTGCTTCAGAATGTATTTTATGAGGGGAGATAGCTCTTAATAAATCTGTTTGCTAAGCACCTGAAAGAAATATGCCAGGCATGCCATTCTGAGAGACACTGTGGTCTCTGTTCACTCCCAGAAGTTGGTGTCACCCAGTGGATCCCAAAACAGAGCTGTATACTTCCCATCTCACATTCTCATGGTGAGGAAGATGTACAGTTTGAGGAGTGTGATACCATGGCTTTTCACTCAGCCCTGTCCTTTTGGATACTTTTCCCAGTGTAGTCTCCAGGAATGACCATCTTTGGATGAGATTTCATACTTTTTCATAGCTAACATGGTAAACACTGTTCAAGTCACCTCTGGAGAGAGAATCTGTCAGATTCTTCTTGAAAACAATGTTGGTTTTAAGGAGATAAGCTAAATTCTATCATATTTTTATTTAGGCATTTCAATGACATAAAATCATCAGGCTTTTAACCCTGAAATGAACTGGTATACATTATTTCAGAATAGTCCTGCTAGCATCACTGGCTCACATCCTTTTGTAAGAGCAAGATGCTGAATGTTCTCGTGCATGTATTTCTTCTTTATCAGAAATCCTCTTCCACTGAGTTACTACATTCATTGTGCTTTTGGTTTTGTCCTTGGCAACTGTTTAATACCTTTTGCTAAGCACTGGATTTTCAGTAACTGTCAGCTTAAAAGTGTGATTCTTTAACATATGGTATATCAGGATGACAGGATAATGTTCAACTCTTTTCCCAAATTTCTGCAGATTTTCAGAAAGGACTTTTCTCTCTTCATAGCTTGTTTGTATACATATACATGTTTTAAGCTACTCTAGCATGGTTCTTTCTTAAATGCTCTGCTTTTAAAATTCTCTTACGTTTTATTTTTTTTTGTTTGTTTTGTTTCAATGGCTGATTTTTACGTTTGATTTTTCTTATAATTACCGTTTGTATCAGGTATTATTCTAGAAGGAATTAAAAGATCGCATGCCCGCCTGAAAGAAAACAACTGCTGTATTGTGATTTGTTTTCTTTTCTGGCTGGTGGGACTGCAGTTAAAAAAGACATGTGTGATCTTAGATCAGAAAAATACCCTATGAAACCTCAATAAAATGCCATTCATAGGGAAGATTTTATTGCCGCTCAGAAAACACGTCTTTCAGCCAAGTGGCGCAGGTCTCTTGAGCAGAGAGTGACTGGCTGTGTGTGATCTGTTCACAGGGTGGTTGGTTTGTGCACTGAAGTTAAAGAGAACAGCACCTTGGGGACTTCTTCCCACACTGTAAGGGCCAAATTCAACTAACCCAGCGTGTTGCAGGGGGAAGGAATCCACACCAAAGCCTAATCAGCCGTTTTATAAATGTCATTTTTGGCTTTGCATCTGTTTGCTCAATTAACAAAAGCAGAAGAAAAAAATACAACAGAACAAACTTATTTGTTGAACTACTGAATGCTTTTATTAAGGTCCTTAAAGTATTTTTCTTAACAAAGGAATACCCATATCATTATTTCCCAGATTTATTTCGGAGTTCACCTGAAGTTTGTACTTTTAATGGTCCCAACTTCAATAAAAACAAAAAGTTGCCAGGTTTTAAGGTTAAAGGTTTATTTTCTAGTTCAATTGCTGTTGGCTTCCAGAAGTAGTTATCAAACTTGACATATAATTAATTTGATATTTAATCTCTGCAGTCTGATTTCAAATTTAACATCAGTTATGAAATTATGGTAACATATTCATTATTTTCATTACAAAGCTTGCTTGCTGCTAAGTAGGTGCTGAGAATTTAAATAGTTGGGAAGCTGCACATTAGTTTTACTAGTGTTTCTTTAGCTGCACATTAGAGGGATGAGTAGGTGTAATGGATTTTATCTACAAAACTGGAATTAGAGATTAGTGAAAACATGAGGTGCTAAAAATGTTTACCTGAAGTGTTTAGAGGGTTTAATGTGTTGTATCTGGCCCTGTCTGGAAGTGAACCTTTGGTTTGCTTTAATTTGATATGGACTTGCTGCTCTAAAACAAAGACACTTCTGTTAATCTCTGCAGTTAATCCCTCGATTTTAGCCGGTTGGTTAAGGCAATTTTCTTTCTTTCTTTCTTTCTTTTTATTTTTTTATTTTTTATTTTTATTTTTTTTTTGGGGGGGGGAATACTCAGACAACAACATTTGACTTTACCACTGTTTGTGTGTAGCTGGGCCGCTACCTCATGACAGGAGAGCAGCCTGGTTAATTCTGGTTTTGTTCAATTATGAGGTTGAAGAGAAAAGGTTTCTTTTCTCTGAAATAGTTTAGTTTGATAGTACTTGGAGCATGCATTCGAGACATTTCATCCTTGGTTAGGTTTCTTTTTCTGTTAATGTATTTATAATGTACCTATCTCTAAATTCGCTGACTCTTGATGCTGCATCATTTCGCTTACCATGAAGTAAAGTTTTTCCATGAATGTGTGTTCCCTACTGATCACTGAGAAATAAAATTTCACAGGGCAAGCACCTGTAGCATTCAGATTAAGTCTGTGTGGTTTTGATCGTATTTCTTAGTCTTCTGCTACACTGAATCAGATATTAATACCAGAAGAGAAAAACTTTATTTGAAACTGTATTAACTTGTAGTTTTGTGTTGTATGGCAAAATGTAGGAGGTGGTTGCATTTGACCATTTATCCTCAGAGAAGCTTGAAACTGAGGTTGAAGGCCTTTAATTACTCGTAAAGAAATTATGTTTAAGAGTAGTACCTTGGTGCAGTTATCTGTAGTGCAGGCTGGTAGCTGTTTCCAGTTAGGACTTGCCAATATCCCCTCATGAAACATCCCTTGGAGCATTCATAACTTGTGACACCTTATTACTTGATAAACTTTATGTATTGGTAATGATTCAAGTGATAGGTTTCTTTTCTGAGGTGCTTCTAAATTATAGGAGGGTTTGGATAACATTTTTATTATACTGAGTTTTTAGATTCATATGACATGTGGTCCCCCTTCCCGTCTATTCCCATCAGCTATTTTTTGGAAGAACATCTTCATGTTGTTTTAGCTGGAGTGAGAGATGTGCTGGCTAATGTACTGACTGCATCAAGAAGTGTGCATTGATATCGTGCAGATAATTCTTAATACTGAAGAATGACAGTGACCAGTGTAAATTTGAGATCTGCTTCTAGTCTTCGACTTCAGCACCTCTTGATTCAGACACTGTTAGAATAATGTTCCTGAAATTTGGGATAAACTAGTTTCCCACAGCTTTCTAATCGTCATCCCTTGCCTCCTCCAGTGCTGACCTGAACACATATTTTGTTTTTAAAAGTCAAAGTTTCCTGGCCTCAGGAAATGAAGTCTACCCCCCATCTCTTAAAGCCACCGTGGGACAACTTGACTCATATACAGCAGAACAGTTAAATTTTCAAGGTCTGTTAATATTTTCATTGGCATATGTTACCTTGTCATATAAATGGCACAGAACAGCAAGGAGCAGTGTAACAAAATGATGAGAGATTTTGGGAGAAGTTCTCAGGCAGAAGAGGTAACTGAGAGCTGAACAAAACCAGCTCATTGTAACTATGGTGATTGGTCTTTTAGCTTGGATGCAGAGTGCAACAGAGGCGGTAATATTTAACCAAGTTGTTTATAAACCATAATGAAATTATTGTTTCTTTTAGTTGGTAATTAAATGCATCCTTTTTTTGGTGTTATTACAGTGTTTAGGGATTGTTAGGAAGCTGGGATTGCTAGATACAGCCCAATAAAGCAAAGAGAAAGGCCCAAATAGTGCTTACTGTTGTAAAAAAAAATAAACCCACCCATACAGAATTCCATGTAGATCTTCGGCAGTGTGTCATTCCCCTGATCCTAATTTTTCAGTGGATAAGATAAGGAACTTAGTTCAACCTTTGGCAACTTTCCTTTTACTGTCAATCAGGCACCCAGTTGTGGTGATGGGACTGTGTGATGTGGTCAGTGCTGTTTCCTTGATCACTTATTTCACTGATCACTTATTTACCTTCCTTTCATTATTTTCTTTTTCTTCATTGTAAGCAATTAGGCCTTCCAAACGCTACCTTTATTCTCCATGGTTTGGTGACTAACCACTGGTAAGGGCAGGTGAGTTTTGAGGAACTGAAAGCCAAAGCAAAGCCTTTCAGAACAGGTTTTCTTCTGACTTTCAAAACAAAGTAGCATTTTAGGGAAGAGTTTCTCTTTGGTTTCCTTCTGTTACATGTCCCAGAATGTAAATATCTTCTGTGTACCAAAACTACAAAGAAACCAAAAACAAAACAAAAACCCCCCAAACGACTCAGCTGTGTCACTGCATTCATTATCTTTTAAATTCCTAAGTTATGTTTAACGATATAGCCAGCTAAAATATTTTGTGTGGGCAGACCTTAAAAACAAGGAAGCGATAAAGGAAATTGTGGGGTAAATGTATTCAGTTGGACACTGTCCTGTGAGGTTACATCAGTCCAGCTCAGATCACAGGCATCCCATTGTGTTGATGTCATTAATTTATTTCCAGTAAAAGTTTCCTGGTTTTCTCACCCATCTAATCATTAATAAACGAGACTGCTAATAAAGGTCTGGACAACTTAGCTGGTTGTTTCTTGCCTTCCAGCATCTCATTCTGTGATTTTTTCCCATTATAGCATGTTTTGCACTCTGACTTGAATTGCTGTTTTGAGGTCTTTACTTCTCTGTGTCTCTTAGGACTACAAAGTGCTTTGAGATCTTATGCAATGATATCACCTTCCTCAAGGAAGGCAGTGGAGGTGCTGATCTCCTCTCTCTGGTGACCAGCAATAGGACATGAGGAAGTGGAATGAAGCCACATCAGAGGAAGTTCAGGCTGGACATTAGGGACAGGCTCTTCACTGTGAGGTGGTTGGGCACTGGAACAGGCTGCTCAGGGAAGTGGTCACAGCAGCAAGCCTGACAGATTTCAAGGAGTGTCTGGATGATGCTCTTAGTCCATATAGTTTAGTTTTAGGTAGTCCTGCAACAAGCATGGAGGTGGACTCGGTGATCCTTACAGGTCCCTGCCAACTTGAAATATTTATGATTCTATACTATACATTGTAGAATCTAATATTTCATCACACAAGACACACTGGCAATTTTAAGCTAAATAATGTATTAGTTCATTGCATACAGTTGCCCGTGCAGGTTTTTCCAGTAATGCTGGCTATTGTTGTCAGTGTAACTTGTGCTGGGGAGCAAAGTGTGCTTTAAAGAGACTGCAGTTCATCTGTCCATCAGGATTAGTAGCTGCAGCAACAGTGGACTGTCCTGTGGGTGGTGGTAATGCTACAGCAATGAAGGCTGGAGCTAAGCAATCTTTCTGACATGGCTGACTGACACATAGAAATATTTTCTGAGTGCCTCAGTCAGATTAGTAAAACAGGCTGCTTCTATAGCAGTGCACAAGCTCTGTGTGTTTTTTCCTGGTGTGTGTATTCATTGTGTGAAACATAGTATGTGTGTATACATTTTATATTGAAGGGAAGCTTCTGTGCTGGTTCAAAAGCATTGTAAATGTTTACTTGCGTTGTATTATTGTAAAAACACTGTTGCGTGTTAGGCACATAAATGTGAAGGAAAAATACATTAAAATGTGATATTAAAATTCAAATTAACTTATGCGTATTTTCAGTTAACATTTTTATCAACTCTTCTTTTACAAGAGTTATGGCAGAAAAGATAACCAGGTGAGGATAATAGCTTTCACTACAGAATCAGCAGCTATATATGCTGATGTGCATTACAGTAAATGATAATGAGGTTAGTGTTAAAATGCAAAAAATATTGACATTAGTGCAGAAAAATAATTTCATAAAAGCCTTAATAAATAGTAGGGCCTGTATGCCAGTTGGTATTATTAGGGAGGAAAACTCTTCCCAAGGACTGACAGGTAGCATTTCCACTTTTCAGGAATGCTTGATGGTCCACTGGTCTTCCATTATTTATACTCGTCTTCCTGTTTTTAAATTATTATAAAGTATGAAATCTTTGCATCTGAAAGTTTTTATTGCTTATTGTGATTATTTGACTTTATTCCTCATGGTGTTTGGCTAATCCCTCATCACTGGAAATTCAAGAATTTCACAGAGAAGTGGGAAGGTGTTGCTTTTTTAAAGTGATGCAGCTTTATTTCATTAAAGAAAAAGTAAAGTCATAGAAATTAACAGCTATTTTCAGTGTCCAGATTGAGAAATCTTAGGGGCTTTTTCAGCAGGGGTATGGCTTAAATTCAACACCCAAAATCAAAGGATGTGAAATTATTAATTCTGGAAATCTTTACCTCTCTTTAGTTGAAAGACTTTGGGATTTATATTTTTAAATCAGAAGCATGAATTTGATTCTAATTCCTTTAGTCTAATATATCCCGTTGTAACAGTGCTTGGCATAACACATTGTGAAATGGAGAAAAATTCAAAGTAATGGAGAAGGGTTTCCACTTTTGAGTGCAAAATTTTTTAGGAACTGTACATCAAAAAAAGTGATTATCTGGAAATTGCTATTAAAAATGCAACAGAAGTTTTTATTTCCAAAATGGGTGGAATTCTTCACAGTAATTCAACATAATAAACATTCTCATTAGATTTTTCTTCTTTCATATATGACTGGAACAGTTTCTGTTATTTGATTTGAAATGGCTCTGAGAATAAACATCTTCTGAGATGCTTTTGTAGTTTTGTTGTTGTTTCTGCTGGTTCCAGTGGCATCCCTCTTTAAAGCTTTGTCTCACTGAGCGTGAACTGCCTCAGCAACTTTTGTTAGAATCACCATCATTCTCTTTGTTGTTCCAGTTTAAAAAGATATTCCAATGTGAATAAGTACTTATGGTAATGCTTAATGCTCTGTATCTCTCAGAAATTCATTTGCTCTTTGAAGAGAATTCTGCATGCACATTGCAAACTGGTGTTTGCTCAGTTGCTGTACATGTAAATACTAATGCTTTCTAGAAAACATTCATAAATCTCTAAGCTGTTGCCATAATTGTAAATAATTCATTCTTTTTTTGCTGTCTTTAATCTTGTGGGGGTTTTTTCTGTTTTAATAAAAATACTCTTACAGATTAGGGATTTCTTTAAAATTCTACTGTCCCTTTGATAGGGCTGTGTGCTATATATATGTGCAATTGCGTTCAAAAGAGTTAAAAGAACATTAAGTTTACAAAATGAGTCTCCTAAACTATGGGAATTCCAGCGCTTTGTTTCTTTCTTCAGTCCTAATTAGCTTCCTTGTGCACATATATTATGAAAAATGTTCCTCTTGAATCTGTCCTCATCAAATGTACCAGTTGCAGCGTGCTCACTTAAGACACGTACTTGCTGTGTTTTATCTTATTGTTCCAGTTCAGCATGTGGTCCAATTCTGCACATTGTGCAGTGGTGGTGTGAAGATGAAATTGTTCTCTGACAGACACCCGTACTGCAGTATTTAAAACAGCAACAAAACTATCTTACTGAACAGTGAGTTGGGTGATTCCTATTAAGCAAGCTTCTGAGTTCTCATGATATTAAAATTATGTGTGTGTGTATTTAAATATTTCTAAATATGATTCACATATATAAAAAGAGGATTCTTTGAATCTGGCTTTGAAGACTGAAGGTTATCTGGCAGAGGAGAAAGAGCATTCTTTACAGAATCACAGTATGAAGTCTTCAGGGTTTCAGAGAACTTTCTTGGTGCAAGTGTTCAAGGGCTGTGGACTTGTAGATGCTGAACCTTTTACACGATTATCTGCATGAAGTGTCGTAAAAGTGAGAATTACCATTTAGTACCATGGGCACTGAGATGGGATGAGATGAACTTTCATGCATCAGTTGACTCCAAGCCTTTTAGGTTTATAGATTTGGAGTTTCACGTCACCCCCTCAGTTTTGTGTACTTAAACAGTTGGGGAAATTTTAGCTCATCCCATAGATACCTGTATAATTTGAAAGGTTTATTGCCCAACTTTTGTTGCTTTTTCACATCAAAGGTATGGAGTGATAGTTGTATCTTGGACCATAGTTGATTCAAAGCCAGCTTGAATATGGCTTTGAGCAACCTGGTCTAGTTGAAGCTTTAGTATTACAAGCACTAGGTCATTTGAAGGCTTCCATCTTTTAAGTTTATGAAAGCTTGAGTTTGTCTCAAAATATCTACCTAATACATTAGAAAGACGTTAATTTTGGTTCAGACATGAGAAGGTGGATGTCAATAGTATATATTATATAATATTCTTATAATTATTCCTTCCTTTGAAATATGTATTTTGTTTGAAAATGTTTTGGACCATTCAGGAGATTATCAAATTCAGACATACTTTGATGAGGGTTTTGGCTTCATTAATATTGTTGTCTCTTACCTAACTAATAGATTAGAGAATCAAAGACCAGTTTCCTAATAGATGAATCTGGCTTTGCAAGTTTATAAAAAATAATTAATTCTGCTGATTTTAATTTAGAAGTTGAATAAAAATTCTCATACAGAATTGAGTGTATTGGGCTGACATATTTTTATTTTCTGCACTGACTTAGCTGTACCTTCTACATTTATTTTATTGGACAGATAGAACTGTGTATTGTATAAGCTGAGTTGGTGCCAACATAATATTTCCAATAAGTTGTTTAATGACTGAACAAGTCTGCTTTCAAACTGGGCAATGCACCCGTTGCCAGTGTGCAGCACTGGGTTAGAACAACTTAACAATTATACTAGTTGTGTTTAAAGAGCATCCTGACTCAAATCAGCTGTTACTGTTGGGCAGAGTAGTTAAGTATGCTAATAATTTTTTAACATCATCAGAAAAGGACTTTCCGGTTTTTTTTGGTCTCCAGAGGCCATCAGCACTTTTTCATCCTAATAGAAGTTTGTTTAGCACCAAGGAAAACTTGCTGCCTTTGCAATTTTCTCAGCCTCAGTTGGCTTACGTTGGAAAACGCAGAGCCCAGTGTTGAACATATGGATTTTTGGAAGAACTCGAAGCACTGACTGGTCATATGCCACATAATTTGAACATATATAATGCAAAGAGATATGTTCTTGTTCATACTTTTGTTGTGAGTTCTGAAGAAGATATTAAAATAGGGTTGTTTGTGATCTGTTCTAAAAGTATTTCTGAAATACAGAAGAAACATTCTTCCCTCTCTGTGTGGGTAACATACCAGATATGAAGCTGGTGTATCATTCTGTTTTCTAAACAGTAAATTAAAGAGATGTCTCTACTACTTGCATGATGTTTTGGGGAAATCTCGCAACCAAAGAATCCGTCTTTTATTCCAAAATCCAAACTCCAGATATAATTATAGAGAAAAGGGCTGAGGAAGCAAAGCTTGCCTGTTTTGTTTTGATTGGACTAAAAGTTTAGACTTAAGTTCTCTGTGGTCAGGAGGCTGAGATTAAAGAGTCTGTAATTAGATTCAATACTCCATGTGTCTTAATGCCCTGGAAGGCCAAACCCTGTCTGCAGGCAATGGTAGTTGCCAGGATCATCAAAAATAGTTCATAGATGTGAACTAGGAAATTATGCATGCTTTCTGCAATACTTTGTTCTTACTTGCTGTGTCTTGTTTCTGTAAAAAGAAAGGATATGAAATGCCTCAAAATATCTAGAAAACAAGTAGAACTTGAGGAAGAAATTATTTTACTTCTGGAGACAGATTGCCTGGTTCATGTAGGTAGTCCTCTATATTTAAGTCGTGTTTCAGTAGTTTTTCCTTTTGATCCTCCTATTTTCCTCACATTAGATATAGTGGTACCCAAAACAAAATAGGTTACTAGATGTTTGTGTTTCTATGTGTATATGTATGTATGAACACAGAAAAAAGTTTTCTGCCACATAGTCACAAGGGAACAGGTGCATCTTTTGATTAATAGTTTATACCAAATAATAATTAAGGGGTTTGTTTCAGAAATTTCCTAGTTTAGGTTAATAGTAATGAGCAAAATGAAGCTTTTTTTTTTTGGCTGAATTAACAGTTGAGGGTAATGCTTGAGGATCAGTTTGGTGTTGGTGACCTTCTACAAATGAAGTGATGGTACTGGAGGGTTCCACTCTTCCCTGGTCCAGCTGCCCAGCGCTGGAGCCATGGGAAGTGTGGTCCAGAACACGGTCTGAGTGCTCTTCTCTTTTTTACAGGCAAGTTAAAGATCAAAATAAGAAAGTAGCAAATCTGAAGCACAAAGAACAAGTGGAGAAAAAGAAGAGTGCACAGATGCTGGAGGAGGCCAGGAGACGAGAGGATAATCTTAATGACAGCTCCCAACAGCTTCAGGTAACATGGGAATTGAATTAAACCAATTTGGCCAATCAACTAGGCTTAGCTACCTGGCTCTCTGCTGTACCTCCTGATCTGTTTTCATAGCTGTAACCTAAGAAATTTGTTACTGATGGTTTAAAATCCTCTCTCAGTTGCCTTCATAACTTACTCCATTTTCATAAGAGGAAAAAATTGTTTTAACTGTCAACTCTGTTATGAACTGCATTACTGAAATAATTTTGTCAGTTCTGTGTTGAGATTGGCGTGGCATATCTTTCTTCTCTGCTTTTCTAACAGCCTTTTTCTTTAGTTGTTTTGTGTGTTTTCCCAGCTGGTTTTACCTTATAATGCTGCCTTTTCTTCAGTAAATGAAAGATAACCAAGTAAGTATTCTTGGAGTAAACTGGAATTGTTGTGGGGTTACTGGAGAACCATGTTTTCTGTGTGTGCTCATCCTTGTTTACCTCATGAATTCTGCATATGCAAATATGCAAACTAGTCACTTTGCGTTATCTCTGAAATGATATCATGCTGCTGCCCCACAGAATTATCTGGTTGCATCAAATCTGCCTAGGCATAAGAAAATCACCGGTATGAAAGCAGGTCAAACATTTCTCCGTGTCCTCTACGTTGAGATTAGGTGTAGATGGTTCACCAAACGGTAAATTTTCAGTTGCTGTCATAAAAATGTTAAACTGTTGGCATGAAGTAAAGCAAAGATACCACGATGCTAAGTGTGGAGATAATAGACATTTTGCCTGTGATTAATTTACAAAAATAACTTTCTTTTTGGTGAGTGAAAATAAACATGGAAACAGTACCCTAACCTTTAGGTCTTTTAAAATTAGTTTTTGAATGTTTAAAGAGCACCTACCCTAGGTGTTTTCCTTTGTTGTTGCAGTTTCCTTTGTTATACCTGTTTCTTGTTACCAGCTACATATCTTAATACATCTACAATGAAGACACAGCATACATCCTAAGAGTTCACTAGCAAAGGCAAATCCTCTCCTTAATTGAAACAGATACTTCTTGACGCTGTTCTGTGGGATTCAGGGGGGATTTTTTCAACTGAAACTTTGAAAGAACCACAGAAACATGTATCCATGTGGAATACTCTCACATGCACCATTTTGTGGTTTTGCCCCTCAGTTCCAGTCCTGGGAACTGAAATAGTTAAGTTCCAAGTGTATGAAAATGATTTCATAACTGCAGACCTTTATAAAAGGCGGGAATGTGGGATTTCTACATCTGCTAATGGGTTTTGTGGCTGTAATGCTATGGCAATTCACAAGGCTGTCGTTATGTGGCAGCTAAGTTTAAATAACACAATCCTCCTGGTATTAGTGAAATGTCTTTAAAAATTCCTGAAACTAATACAATATTTGGTTAGATTTCTAATCCGCATTTGAGTAAATCTATATCTTAAGTTTGAAAAGATAGCTGGTACTTGACATTTGCCTTGCAGTTGTGTGGATATTTATCAAATGACACTATTCCACAAGGCCATCATCTTTTTTTTTATGTAGCACTTTCAGATTTTAAAAGGTATGGCTTTCTTTTCTTGCTTTTCCCCCCCACAATTATTCTTTCCCTTTTCATTTTTCTTTCTTCTTTGCATATGTAATGCACTGAAAAAAACCTGACATTTTCTCCCAGCTCCTGTTTGCATACTAAAACCACTCTTTCTTTGTTAGAAACAGTAAGTTATGTAAAGTGTTTGTACTACTGCACACAGCAATGGACAGAGAGGCAAAAATGGTACTGCTTTATATCAGAATTCTCTAAGAATGTATGATGGTCCTTGCAATACCCAGTTCTTTACTTATAAAGTGTTTTAAGCAGTAGAGAGATCATAGATATAAAACTATGAATAGCATGAATATCTTTACCTTTTTACATTGAGGTTTTCTGATTTGAGATCTCTATACTGCAGTACGTAGTTTTTACTACTTTACTTATGTTGTGTTTTATTCTGCACTGGTGTCTGTTGCTTCCTATATAATTATGTGCAGGTATTTTTTAGATTAAAAATAGACACTATTAAATGCATGAAAACATTTAGGATTGAAGTGTGATGTGATAGTCAACATTGAAATGTACAAGTTATGACAGTATTAAAGTTACTTGATTTTCCCTAGTGCCTTTCCTGCCTTTGTGAACCTAATTGTCCTGTTTGGGTGGGCTCGATTTTTAGTGAGCCTTTCCTCATATTCGGCACAAGGCTGAAGGGAATGCTTTCATTCACAGATGAAAAAGGTCTGTATGCTCTAATGAAAATATCAGGCTAAGGTAAAATATGGAGTGTTTAATGACAAGTGACAGGTTCAATAAAAACTCCTTCCTTTAGAAGAGCCCTCTGCTTACAGTCTCCCTCTCTCAAGGACTGCAGCGTTTTGGTTTCCTGGAAGTAAAATTTACCCAGGACCACATTTCAATTTGTTAGTTATGCAGACCTGTCTTCTCTATAGACTCTACAGGGCACTCACTGCCTTCTAATCGATTAAAAAAAAATAAACCTGAGAAGACCATAGATTTTTTTTTTTTTTTTTTATGCAACCATTGTTGGCTTTGGGGTCAGGACACACAAGCACCAATTTCAGATAATTTTGGTCTTGGTGGTTTTGGCTGGAATTAATAATAAGACATTATGAAATGCTTAAAAATATATGATCTGCATGTTCTTTGGTTGACCGTCTGCAATCCAGTCAAATAAACACGCTCCCAAAGCACACAGTCCACTCCTCCTCTCTCTGTCCCTAACAGGCATGTGGTTTCTTTCTTCCTGAGTCCAGTAACAAAATGTTCGTTTATTCAGAGAGCTCTGATGATGGAAATTTGGTATTTTGGGGAGTGGGGGAAGAATGAAAACCATAATGTCTCAATTCTAGTGAGATGGATAAATGGCTTTCCAAATTTGCCTTTTCCTCCTGGGTTCCCTTAAACCACAACTCTCCAGAGATCTGAGAGGTTAACGAGTGTCTGGTCTACAAGCAGGATAAAAAAAACCCAAACTGTTGGGCTGGAGTAGAAAATTTGTGCTTCAAGTAGCTAAAGGTTGGCTATTGTGAAAAGAATTGATATGCTGTCTAGTCCTAGGAAGGTGACATTTACTAAAATTTCTTTATATTTGAATGGGTACTTTAAGAGGACATCTGGAAGAGGGTATGCATGTTTTCTTGTTCTGTCACCCTAGCATCTTCCAGAGTTTTAAGGATAAATTTTCAGAATATCTGTGGTATGGCTTGTATACTATTGGATCTGTGTTGCAGCAGCTATCCATCAATCTCTAATTGCTGCTGACAAGCTATACGTCCAGAAGCGGTGTAAAATATATTTGAGTGCTTTAATGAACAACTGGAAAAAGCAAGTAAACTTACTGGTGGCTTTTTTTCTTTCTCCATACCCAAATTTGGATAATTTAATATATATTCCTAATTCATGAATTATGGATGCAGGTATATGTTGTTTGTTTCTTGTGATTATATATTTCTTTTATCATATTGGAAAAAACTATCCTTCTAGATAGAAAGAACTGAATTTTCAATCTAAAAAAATATGCAACTTGTGTTCAATCACGCTTTTTCTGGGATCCAGACAAAGCTCAATGAAATGGATAGATAGCCAAATACCTTCTCATCAAATGAGCATTCTAAATTCATTAAATATCAGCCTCAATGCCCCAAGCCTGCCAGGTGTTTAGAAGGCATTTGGGCAATGCCCTTGACAACACACTTTAAGTTCTGGTCAGCCCTGAATTGTCCAGGCTGATCTGGATGATTGTTTTAGGTCCCTCCCAGCTGAAACAGTCTGTTCTGGTTAACTCTTTGTTATGAGTGTGTACACACAGTCCATGTCAACTTTCAAAAGCCTGAAAACCCAAGTGGAGCCCAGTACATCTGGTCTCACATTACAGAAGAATTTCCTCTTGACATGGTGTGATTGAATCTTGAGGGTGGGGTGGCTGAAGTTTTTTCATCTCATCTGTTGACAGTAATACTATGCCATAATGAAAATTACATTTTGTTGTCTTTTGGCTATTAGTAAAGCAAGATTGTGCTTTCCTAATTAATCTGTGAACTTGCTTTTGGATGGTGAGTAGAAAACTTCTGAAGAAACGGTTAGATTTAAAGTAAAGCTTTCCAAACCTAAAGTTCAGGATTTTCTCAATGATTTTCTAGACATCATCAGCTTTGAAGCAAACTGGTGATACTAGTTAAATGGTGTTTTCCTGGGATAAGTGAGTTTCAAGTGCTGAGTTCCTGGCTGATTTCTCTTCCATATAAACCACTGCCATATCAGATTACAGTATTGCCTGCCAGATGAGTGGAGTGTACAGCTCAACATGTTACGGCCCAGGAAACCGTCAGCTACTCCATTTCAGCCTGGTAGAAGTCTATTCTTTAATACCAATATGCTTCTGCAGGATTTATTCCAGGGAACAGTCTGACATATTAAAGATGTGTTTTCTCCTTGAGCTCAGATCCACCTTTGGGAATTACTGAGATCGAAATGTTCTTTTTCTCTCTCTTCCTCTCCCAGTACTTTTTAGACATTAATTACATCATGGAGAAGTTTTGGCCTCCCTGCCCCTGAATAATTCTCTGTGCTGCACACCCTTGTAGGCATTAGTATTCCTTGGGCTGACTAGGTGCCATTAGCACCTACACAAGTGGCTATAACTTCACTTAATGCTATATTCCATTCTAGGTCATCCTGATGCTGTCCTCCAGGACAGAACTCATGACATCAATCACTGAAAGGTTATGAATTCATTGTGAAATTATTCTTTTTTTTAAGAAATTTGTTAGCCTTTTTTAAAGGTTAAGGATTTTTTGTCAGTCATAATATAGGACAAAACTTAATATTGTTACATGTTCTTGATAAGCTAAATGCGGTTCTGAGTTCAGAGGTTGTGCGAATCAGTTTTTTACTGTCTATCTCTCAGTGTTATATAGGACTTTTGTTAATGAAAATCCAGCAAGTATGAACAAATACAGGCTCTAAAGAACAATCATACCTCATAAATATCTGAATAGAATAAATGTATGTAAATTTTTCCTCGTATTTTACTGGGGCTAAACACAGTGGTAGCCAGTAGATAGTTTTGGGATCAACTTACCCTCCAGCTCTTTCTCTCAGATTCTGTGGCAGCTGGCTATGCATGAGAAAACAGGATATACATATGCAGTAGAGACATTAATATGCATCATGATTTGTTAGTGATGTAATATTTCCAGTAGGAATTTTAATTTCCATCAGCTTCTATAATATGTTACAGAAAATGCAGTGTTTCACAAACATTTCATTCTGTATGTATTTGAAGGGTGCTGATTTTCAGCACAGTGTATTGCAGTTACTGTAGATACAGGCAAATATTTAACCCTGGCAGATGCTTCAAAAAAAACCAGATCTTGTTCTTATCATGTCATAACCCTTTGTCAAGCAAGCTTTTCCTGACTTTCCTGGATGTCTGGGAGAGTTTCCCAAAACGATGACCTGTTTTTATCACTTAGAGTGAGGGGAAGTTTCTTGAGGGGAGCCTGGGAGGAATTAATTTGAATTGTAGCCTTTTTGGGGGAATTAAAAATTCATAATTAAGCATTCCTGGATACATCTACTTTTATGACATAGATAATGCATGGGTTGTGAAGAGACACCCTCACTTCATACTTTGTTATATCTGTGTGACGTAATATAGTAGTTATAGAAAAAACTCGAGTATTCTTCATTTGTTATGCTCTCGAATGGAAGAAAGGCTTAGTCATTTTTACAGTGTTAATACCTTAATAATTTTTATCATTTAACAACACAGAATCGGGACTGGAAAGAAATGCTAGTTTGTTGAACAGTGGAGGGATACTGCACAGTACCAAAAATCAGTGCATAATATGAGATAGCACTATTGTGAGATTATATTTTTGTGTAAAAATTGCACTGTTGGATTTCCATCTCAGCAGGACAGTACTGCATGTAAAAACGAGCTTCTAGTTCAAAAACGAAGGTTTCTTCTCTTTTCTTTGTTGAAATCATAAAGTACAACTTGAATTTTGAGGAAAGGCATGAAGACTTGCTAACAGATTGCCACAAAGTAAACACAGCAAGGTAGGAGAAATACCTTTACAAACAGGAAGACCTGCAGCATCTGCTCAGGTGAGGTCCTGTCCCTAGGAATATTAGTCCTTTTCATCTCTTACACTTTCACATGTGTACCTGATGGACTTAGCAAGACAGTAATTCTCCATTTACTTAAAGGAAGCTCATCAAGACAACCTTTCATACACATTGGACCTTGAGAGTATTTACTTGAGTCTGTTTCTAATACCAGTTTTCCAGGTTTTCCTTAGAGAAAATCTGATACCTATTTCTCCAAATAGCTGCACACAAAATATATAGTTGCATGGGTGACTATATTTAAAAAAATTTAAATTTACCTCTCCTATTTCTTAATTTTCTTGGATTTGCAAGATTTTGGTGTATTAACATTCTTACAATGTAAGCAGAGAGCCACAAGCAAACTGTAGGGACAGTCCTGTCTCCAGTTTTATTAAAGGCATTTTTTCTGATGAATATTTACAAAGTCTAACTAACCTGATTTTTGCTAATATGTACAATGTTGCATGTTGAAGCAGCAACAAAAATAATGTACTTTCGAACACAAGAAATTATTTGCCTCAGAAACAGATTTCTTCGTTGCTATATGAATTGTTCAGTTGTGTTACTAAAGAAGGAAGATGCAGGTTATTCCTCAATCTAGAAAAGAATATCAGGATAAATACATGACCTTGTTCTTAATTTGATACAGCAGTTCTTATAGAGACAGAATCTGTCATTCCACATGATCAATGTTTATGACATTAAATACATTGTTAAGGAATTATCTTCTCTTGTGTCTGACCAGGCGAGAAGGCTCCTTACAGACTACTTGTTACCATAACATTTGCAGAAAACAAACCTGAAGAGACCTGATGTTTGAAATGGATAAGCATGTCCCTGGATAGACACTCAGCCACCTGCTCTGTCTGTTTTCGCATTGCAGTTTAGTTTACCGTACATTTATTATGTTCAGCTTAGATGTCTGCCTTCACATGTTTAAAAAAGATGAACCATTTGACTTTGTCTTCTTATATAATGTAAAAATGCTCTACAGTTTTGAGCAGACAGCTGGAAAAATTTCGTGAAAGTCACTATTTACAACTAGCGTTAGGCAGTCTCCCAATTATCCCAGTATTTCCTTTAACTGCAAATTGAGATTTGTAGTGAGAGAAAGCCATTATATGACCTGAGAGTTTTTAATAGAGGAAAGAGGACTCCCTGCATCCTAACATTTTTCTGTGATCCATCAGGAACATTATTCCCCAGACACACTTTCACCCAGTCTTTTCTGCAGATACATTATGTGTCAGTGGAAGATGAAACCTGCTATTTGTACTCTTGCCTGTTTGGCAAAGAGCAGGGTTGGTACCCTTTATGATATGCCAGAAACTAAGTACAGTGAGGACTGGACAGCTGAATGAGTGCCAACAACCTTAACCACTAGATGTGTTTTGCATAGGTTTGTTTTTTTTTTTCCAAGATTAGTATCCGAGTTCAAACTGCTTTCCTAAAAACTGTCAGAGAGATTAATGGAACTGTTGACAACGTGGTGTGGTTCCTGTGAGGAGGTCTCTCCTGAGAGTAGAAAACACTGAGGGCCAGATTTAAGCAAAACAATAGGAGCACATTCAAGGGGAAGAACAGCTCTCTTCATTTTGGTGTCTTATTTCATGAGCCTGAGAAATGGCAATAAATTTGCATTTTTTTCCTTTTTCTGGATTTTTTTCTCTCTCTTTCACAAGCTTTTTTTTTTTTTTTTACTTGCTGTGTTGAAAGTGGTTTCTAACTCATCTCTCCCCAAGAATGAAAATGCCCAATTGCCACGGCTCATTTAATAGTCTCATTGTTTAATAAAATTGCTGTTTTGCTTTATTCTTCTTTTGCACAATAGAAAAGGAAAGGGAGGTGGGGTGATGATGGGGACCGACCTAAAAACACACAGAATTCAGACTTTGTTTTTAAAAAATAATACACATGGATTTTTATTTTTAGTTTGATACCTGTCTCAACAAATGCTTAAGCATAAAAAAATTCCTCTGATTAATTTCAAATAGTAATAAACCTAATTCATTTCATTCTAATTCAGTATTATTCTTTAATCTTGCTTACTAAGCTGCCCAAATTGCTGTCACTCTTGAACTACTCCTTTTTTCTTTATAGAAATAAGCCTATTCTGTCTTTAATTAGCCCTTTTCCTATTAAATTTTCCTCTGTCGAAAAATTTACACATTCTTATGATATATCAGAACAACTGCTCTTATTGTGATGTGCAAATATTAGCTGGGACTGAGGCTTAGTCTGCAAATCACGTGTTCAGAACTGACAGATGGTTATAAAGTACTAGAAGTCAGCACCTTTCAGCTGAATTTTCTTTGATGTGCACTCAGATCTCAACACAGGTTGTAGGAAAAGCTAACTATGTTGGTATCACCTAGTCTTTTACTGAGGATTAGAAGAGGATGATCTTAACATTCTAGAAGATGTCTATAGTCAGTTAAAATTCGTCAACAAATTCACTTTAGGACGTTGTGTTCTTTTTGTTGCTTGTGTTTGAATTCTACCTGAATTTTGATATCTTTGGGGTCAGATGGTTTTCCAAAGCAGGGCATGAAAATTAGGGAAATAAAAGCTAAAGGTCCTTTAGCTTTGGGACAGATACCTGTCCCAAAACCATGTATCCATGCCCTTCTAGAGCAGAGCTTGTTTCTCCCTGCCAGCCCCCCCCCCATGTACTTTTTCCATCCTCCTTTCAAAGAACCATTGAATATTCTTAAACTTTAAATGTTTTTTGCATTATAAGTGCATATGTTTTTATGTCCCAGTGCTATGAAACAGTTACTGTTTTGTGCTGAGGTGACATATCTAGCTAAAAAATGGCAAATGTAATATTTTCTGTAAAGGACACTAAATATCCATACGTTTCCAGATTATATTTACTGATTTATTCAGGATATTTAAATGAAAGATAACAGAGAGAGCTCCACAAATATCTCGTAAATCGAACCCATGGATAAAAGAGCAGATGAAATTCAGCATGAATACATATTTATATATGTCAGGAGAAACAATCTTAAATACATGTACACCACGATGGGTTCTGATCTAGCTCTATTACCATAGGACAGCAGTCTTGAAATTAGAATAAATGTTTTCATGAAACTATTATTGGTTAGCAGAACTACTAAAAAAAAAAAATTTGAGAAGTATCAAATGACAAAACAGAAAATGCTGCTGTGCCACTCTACACATGAGCAGTGCATATCCCTTGGGAATAATGTGCAGTGATTCAGGTCACCCACCACAGAAAAGGATGTGGCAAACGTAGAAAAGGCAAAGTAAGGAAGAAAACAGTAAACCTAAGGACAGGCTTCAGTTCAAACAGATACTAGATAAATTTAAACACTTGAACACTGAAAAGAAATGAGTGAAGACAAGAGCCAGGGAGTACTTTTTCCAGCTTTACAGGCTGAGAACAATAGAGGATCATTGTGGAATATTTAAGACTAAAGAAAAACAATAACTCTTTTTCTCTTTCCTCTGAACTAGTTCAGGCTTTTATAGAAACAACTGGAATTTCATACAGAGAAGTGAGAATCTTTCAGAATGTGAAGAGTTTCCACTTTCTGATTCTTTGGGGTTTTACGCCGGTTAGTTTAAATGGTAATTTTAATGAATGTTATGATTCTAAGTTGCCTGTTTAAAGCTACTGTCAGAGTAACACTGCAGATAGACAAATTAGAAGCTTTTATTTTCAAACACCTTATTTCAGTATTTTTTCTGATTATGTTACTATTTAAATGTCTAATTTTTACATTTTCTTTTCAGTATTCTATTATCGGTTGTATCTAGTAGGTTTCATGTTCCATACATGCAGGTGAATTCACTGCTGCTGCACATCTAAGTCATTCCATTCTTCTTGATCCTTTCTTCATGAACTTTTTCTAAGTTTCTGTTATTGTATTCAATTCATAAGTATGTTTCTTTCCTGTCTTCAGATGTATCCTTAGACTCTAGATACTGTGGTGCAGCTGATCTATGCATTTATTAGTAAATATATTTCACAGAATTTCACAGAGAATTCTGCGTTGGAAGGGACCCACACAGTTCATGACCCATACAGAGATTGAGAACAGTTTTTAATATTTTAAGCCAGACATTCCCTTAAATTAATATGTGTGTTTCTGGTTAGTAGCTGAACCCATGTTGTGCCACGACAGATCTTTTCCTTGATATATGTGGCTTCAAGAGGGATTGTGGGTGGGTTAGGGTGTTCCTAGATGGTGTGAGAAATGCTGATAATTAAATTCTGATGTGAAATTGTTTTAATGAGGTGTAGATTGAAGTTGGGGAGATAGGAGAACATCTGCATGGAGTGAAAATAATAGTGTTGGGGATTTTGTTGGCCTAAGTAAAATGAACAGTGGTTAGCAATAGCATCTCGTTAGATGGCTGCTTTTAATGAAGCAGTTCATAGCACAAATACAATAGCTACTGTACTATGATGAACATCAAGAAAGAGGCATCAGGGGCCAAAATGAACATGTAGAGACCAGAGGTGATTGCAGGGATTCCCTTCAAAATTGAGAGGGTGAGAGAGATTCAGTGGCATGAACTGCTGAGTAAGCATTTCCTCAGTGGTGGTGTATCATTAGCAGTTTTTGTCACCTGTGAAAAAAAGGGAAGAAGAGAGAAGTGCTCTTTTATAGCTGTCCATACATGCTGCTCTGTTTTGCTGAATGATGGAAAATGAGCAAAGAAAGGTAGGTCTTACGACTATTGTGATATATTAGTACAATGATGGTGACAGGACTGACATTTGCGAAGAGAGTTCAGACAAATAAGGCTGTATCTAGGGAATGGCATATGGGTTAGAGCTTTGTATTAATAGCGCAGTTAGTTAGAAATTCTGCTGCTTTTTTCTGTAATCCCATATCAATTTACGAGTCTTGAGTCATAGTATTGATTTATGAGTGAAGAACAAGTCTTGTTACAGTAGCATTTGCCCAATTAGCCTCTCAAAACACCCGCCCGCCCCCCCCAAAAAAAAGAAATACAAACCAAATAAACAAAAAAACCCACAAAACCCCATAACAATTACAGATATCTATTGCTTTTGCTCACTTCAGATCATTCTCACAGCTGTATTGTCAGCTTTGGGTCCCATTTCAATAGTCCGTGCAGTGACCCACTGTGGTTTGATAGAAACGTCGTCCCTCTAGGTTTTAAAAGCTACAAATGTGGTAATTTGCAACAGCCGGAGCCAAGTGTTCAAGCTATTGGCACCCTGTGCAGCTGCTAAATGGTAGAGCTGGTTGTTGGTATTGGCAAGATGCTTTGGTCTGTCTGGGGTGCTGCTAATGAAAAGTGCCTCTACAAACCCAGGATTTGTAGCTGATTGCTGTGCTGGGAGCGCCAAGCTCAGTCACAGGAAAGCAGTGTCAGGATCCCGGCAGCTGTCGGGAAAGGACAGCGCTGGTTTCTCAGAGGAATAACCACTTCTGCCCTTCCCTTTTTGAGCCTGTGTCATACCGTTACAGAACTGTCCTTTTCTCTCCTTCCTCTCCGTTCTCCTTTAACTGGTATTAATTAGGATCCTTTCTTATCGTTATTGTATGTATTTCACTTGAACAAAAGTGTTGTATGGCCTGGAAACGCTTTTTTGAAAGTAACCTATCTGAGTGATAACATGTAAAATATCTTGAAAGAAAAAAGTCTGAATGGCTGGAGTTGTTGACACATTTTTGTGTACATATACTGTATAATATTTAGAAGCATTACATAGATTTGTAGCGATTTTCAGGCAAAAATAGCAATATGCACAAGGCTTTTTTAT